>NC_091775.1:70053400-70368006 GCF_029378745.1 Bos indicus
CTGTGCCCAGTCTTCTTCTGCTAAAAAAAGAAGCCACTTAATCTGGTACCTCGCTCATAAGGTGAGGTGGTACATCTGACAGGCTTTACACAGCTAATCTAACTGCTGTCCATCCCCTTGAGAGGCAGGGGGACCAAGACCCTGAAGCCAGGGCACTGCGAATGTCCCTTCCTGCCTCAGACGCATCAACCACTGGCCACCTGCTCATCTGTGGCAAGAAGTATTACCCTGAAAATCACCAAGGGCAACTCTCAGCATCCTAGAAGCCAAGCTTAGAACTGGTGGGCTGAAGATGAAGACTATACATCTCCAATTTTAGGCTATTCCATAAACTCACTCTTTGCACATTCACCGAGGAAATCTTATATGCTGGGCGCTCTGCAAAGAAGGAAGACCAGGCCAAATCTGCACCCTCCAGGAACACCCAGGCCACTGGGAGACAACTCGGTAAGGGTCTTTCATTTGGACCTACAACTTCACAGCTGGAAGGGAACTCTGTCCCTTTACTTCTCAGACGATGAAACTAAGGTCAGAAAAGGGCAATGACTCAACCAAAGCCAGCAGCAAAGGCTGAGAGCCCGGCTCCTCCTGTGCTGCTAAGAGGCTGTCTGTGAAGCGTGCATGCTGAACGATTCCACCCCGTGAGCGGCAATCAGGCTCTTCCCCACCAGACACACAGCACGGCTGTGCTTCAGGCCAAGGGATGAGCTTTTTGAAACACTACTTTGCTGAGCGCTTAGTCCAGGCTAGGCACTGGGCTGGGTGCTGCACATTGACCCTCCCTTAAATCTACAATACTACCCCATTTTACAGATGGGGAAATTGAGGCCCAGGGAGGTCAATGATTAAGTAATTCAAGGCCATATAAGTAGAAAGTGGCAGAAAAGCAGTCAAAAGTCAAACTAGGCATTCTGATAGCGAGGCTGTCAGAAACACAAGTGTTTCTTTTCACTATACCATGCTTCTTCTAAAATTGTTCTGATCTCTGATTCTTCTGGTTGCAATTTTACTTAAAAGCAAAGGGCCGGTGGCAAAGGCTTGGAAATCTTGGTACATAGAGAAGTAAAGGCTCTGATGGGTTTGACTTATAGCTTTTACCATTCGATACATTTACAACCAGTACTTAAAATTTTCAATACAAAGAGAGGACTGCAGTGAGTAAAACAAAACACAGTGTTTGGAATCCTGAGGTGTCACGCATTTTTATGTAGAAAACACAGCACGCTGTGTTTGGTGCCGGCCTCAGGTACTCTAACCTCTTCTGTCACCAGGACATTCACCAACCATCATTCACCAGGGACCGTCAACCAACATCGGGTCAAGAGTAAATCAGGATTTTCATTCATTCAACAAAATTTACTGAAGCCTGAACTATGCGTTCTGCACCTGACTAGGTACTGAGGGATGTATACCCAGTCTCGGATTGGGATACTAACATGCCTCGGCCGTGTCTGGTTCCCATAGGACAACAACAAATTCTGCAAAGTGGAAGAAGGCGTGTAAGAATTTAGCAATTTTCACAACGGATCTCGGGACCGACAGCTCCTGACTAGCTCTGAGGGGTGAGGGTACGAGACATGCACCTTTGCTTTGTAATCTCTATAAGGACCATTTGTAATTCCAAATTCCTTCAGGCTTGAATGTCCACGCCCACTGGTCCCTTTATTCCCTCTCCCCTGTCCCCTTACTGTGAGGGAGAGTGCGTTTCTTCACCACAAAGAAAGACTCCTGTGAAGCCAAGTGTCATCACTGCCCCTCTCAGGGACCTGGCGGTGATGTTCAAGCCTAATCGCCTAGCAATTTGCCTGCCAGCTTTCCCTCCCTTCTGAAAGATCCCTAGGGAAGAAAAGTGAACTTGCCTGTTAAGAAAGATGCATAGGCCATCGTCTTTTTTTTTTTTCCTGAGTCAAATCAGGCGTAAGTGCCTTGCTGAAGCTTTTCTCATAATTAGCATTTAGACTAGATGTAGGCTGCACACCAAAAATACATTTCCCAACCATGCATATGCTCCCGGTGATTAAAATGCACCTCGGCGCTGCCGAAGGAGTGCAGTCACCTTCTGCTGCCAGCTGCTGCTGGGCCACGAGTTAACCCACAACAGCCTCCCATGAACCAGAGAGGAAAGGGCTCTAAAGCCAGAGGGGTGGACATGCAGCGGGGTGCTGAGCAGCAGGGCCAGAGGGGCTGGGTCTGGGACAGCGCTTTCCACTTGCGCTTCAGAGTTTTCTTTGGGGATACCGAATGTCCCCTTTCAAATTTGTATGTGAGAAAAGACATGAATGTTCGTGTGTATGTACATCAGTGTGTACGCACACCGTCTCAGAGTGGATATTATGATTTGATTAATATGAAAGTCAAAGTCGCTCAGTCGTCTCCGACTCTTTGCAACCCCATGAACTATACAGTCCATGGCATTCTCCAGGCCAGAATACTGGAGCGAGTAGTCTTTCCTCCACCAATTATATTGATTAATATAAAGCCTTTGAAAAAACTACCTACCTATATTTACATATGTGTGTGTGTGTCTGTATTTATCTCCTGGATACTCTGAGTCAGTCCAAATTTCAAGGACTCTGAGTCACTTTCAGCACAAATATAACACTTCTATTTTTGACAACAAAGGTCTGTCTAGTCAAAACTATGGTTTTTCCAGTAGTCATGTATGCATGTGAGAGTTAAACCATAAAGAAGGCTGAACACTGAAGAACTGATGCTTTTGAACTGTGGTGTTGGAGAAGATTCTTGAGAGTCCCTTGGACTGCAAGGAGATCCAACCAGTCCATGCTAAAGGAAATCTGTCCTGAATATTCATTGGAAGGTCTGATGCTGAAGCTGAAACTCCATTACTCTGGACACCTGATGCGAAGAACTGACTTATTTGAAAAGACCCTGATGCTGGGAAAGATTGAAGGCGGGAGAAGGGGACGACAGAGGATGAGATGGTTGGATGGCATCACCGACTCGATGGATGCAGTTTGAGCAAGTTCCAGGAGTTGGTGATGGACAGGGAAGCCTGGTGTGCCGCAGTCCATGGGATCACAAAGAGTCAGACATGACTGAGCGACTGAACTGAACTGAACTTATTTGTGACATCAACTGCCTTGATTTTTGGTAAATATGGTCCCATATCTCCTATGTCAACATTGAGAAGGCCCATTAGCATGCACTACTCTGTTGCTGGAAGAGAAAAGATACCTTATGTTTATTTCATCACTCTTGCTTTCTCACAAAAGCATGCCTCATCTAATCCAGAGAAGTCATGTATCCAGTTTTTCTAAAAATGTAATAAGAGAAGTAAATTCCTCCACTGTGTACTGTTACCCAAATCCATTGCCTTAGCATGGGTAGGGAAATATGCTGTAATCCCAGGATAATATAATGTAATGAAATGAATGAATTCAGGAATGAAATATAATAAAATCAGGAAAGTTTTTCATTATGTCCAATTTAACACTCATGACTTGAACCCATTTTCTCTTTTACTGAGAACAGCATTTTTTTCTGATTATGACAGTCACATAACAGAAAAATATCCACATAAACATAAAGTCTATCAAGGAACTCATCAAACTGTTCTCACTAGTTCTCGCCGGGGGATGAAGTGGGTCAGTGAAGTGGTGAAGACTTACTTCTTTCTTCACAGGAGCAGTTTTTAAAGTGGGAGAACTATGGGTGCTTTTCATCTTTTCTTCTTCTCACTATTTTCTTTTTTTTTTTCTCACTATTTTCTTAAGTTACACATACACACTGTAGAAAATCCAGAAAATCATCCCCCAAAAGTAAAACTTTTCCACGACTCATGAGATAACTAATGGTGAATTTCCGTTTAAACTTGTTTTTAACCAAAATAAATTTTCATATTACACATTTTTCCCCTGCTTTTACACTTGACGTCATGTCATCAGCGCTTTACACATCTTCGCTCTTTGAAATACAATTTATAATGGCCACATAAACTTTAATCAAAAATCTAAGCCATGATTTACCAAATGACTACTGCTGACCATTTATAACATGTATTTCCTTTTCTTTTTTTCCCCTTTCTGTTTTCATGGTTTTAAAAAGAACCACACAGTAAACAATTTGCATGTCAATTTCTGTCCATAATCTCTGACTACTTCTTTCGGACAGAGTCCTAAAATGGAATTAGTGACTCAAAGAGTACTGAGGTGATGCTCACTCTATTCTAAGATGACAGTGTGTAAGTACCCACCCGAGCTTTTTTTCCCGTCTAGACACTGAAGGCAGGGGAATGTAGCGACTTGTGCCCACAGAACAGTATTCCAGTATTTCTCCCTCTTCGAAGGTCACCTTCAACTACACATTCGGCTTGTAGGGGAAAACAGGGTATGATAGGGAGAGAAATCCGATCTGGTAAGTCATGCCAGGAAGCGCCACCCTCACAGTAACAGGAAGAAGGATGCGGCCAGACGTGTCCAGCCAAGAGCGCCGACCACACTGCCTTCTCCTGTCCTAGCCATGTCCAGCCAAGCCTCAGCCTTTCCAAAAGGCTGGTTGTCAGTTCCTTAGCACCTTTAAGTTGCTCTTGTCTACAAGTCTAATTTTTTTTTTTAATCCTATCTGCTTTTGGTAAACCTAGGCTTCTAGTCTAAAAAAGGATTACTTAGCAATCATCGGGAAAGACCTACTGTACCTAGACCCACTCAGGCTCCTCTCTGTGATGTCTGTCCTTCCTGGCCATCTGTATTTGCCTCTGCTTTATCAACACAGTGTTGGTAAGAGTAAAAAAAAAAAAAAAAAGAGTAAAAAAGAAAGAGTAAAGAAAAAAAAAAACACAACCCACTACTATCAGAAGGGAAGGTTTAAGAGAAGAGTAAAATTGAATGTAGGAATCTCAAACGGTCTTTCCTATCCAAAGATGTTCCAGTCTGCCACACTCCTGGGACACTGGCAACTCTGTTTTCATAAACTCTTTCTGCAACAGGAGGCACAGGAGAGTGGATTTCCTATGCTCCACCATCAATGAGGGCCAGCACAGACAGGACAGGATCTGCTCAAGGTCACCTAGCAAGCTTAGGCAAAACACGGACCAAGACGTCAAGAACTGTATCAGGCAGACGCCATCATTCTGCTTTCATTCGTCTCCACCAGCTATGCGCTGGGAGAGGGACGCTGGCAGGGAAAGGCTAAACGAAGTGTCCTCTGACGCTCGCGTGCTTACCTGGGCAAAGAGCACTACTAGGCTGTCGTTGTCGGGGAACTCAAGGTGCTTGGAGTAAAAGTGATGGAGAGCAGCGATGTCACTCTGAATCAAATCCCTCTTCTCATTGTCTAATTTATCCAGATCTGTGCATAAACAAACCATTATTCAGCAGGTAGAAAACTCTGGATCTCTAGCTATACATCCTTTCAGTACTATCCATGGCATAGAGAGAAAGAAAAAAAAAAAACACGTGGACCCCCAGGAAATATTATCCCTCCTCCCTTAGTCTAACTGATAAGCCCTAGGGCAAAAAGAGCATGCCATTTCTTCCTTCTCTTCCTCTGACAAATAGAAGTCACTCAGGACAGAGAATTTCAACTGACCGTTAACAGTGAGGTCAGGAATAGTGGCAGTGACTGATAACCAGCCTTGGCCTAGTCAAGGGTCCCCCAATTGGCCCCAGAGTCTGTGTCATGATGGAGAAAGTGGACAGCCCCTGATTTAATGCCTCAGTAAGGACATCAGCTGTGTACAGTACTGCAATTCAGCAAAGATCCAAAAAATATTCAACATGCCAGGAGAGCCAGCAAGAGATAGCTCAGGATGTAATAATTCATCCTGCAAGTTTCCACTTCCCCTTAGTTATTTCCTAGCAAGCCTGTCAACTGAGGGGGAGGGGGGAAGTTATAGTCCATTTTCCAAAACAGCACACAAGTCAAAATAAAAACTGATAACTAAAAAATCCCCACCACCACGAAGAACTCAGCTATCCCTTCCTTCTTTCAATCCTGTCTAATCCACAGAAAACATGTGTCTGAAATAATTCCTCAGCCAGTCACAGACAGACTTACGTGACTCAAACTCCTTCACGGCTAACAATTTCTCTGAAGGTGTTCTCTCTGGGTGGATTTTCTAGTAATTGGGGAAGAAATCACACAGTTACAGATTGCAACGACTTGTGCAAAAAATAGTGCTTTCACGCTTACATCGACATGAAGAAAAAAGCAACAGTTCTAAATGAAGTAAAGAGCTAGCCAAGGAGCCTGCCATTTGGGCTCTGAGAGCATTTGCCCAACGTCCAAACCCAAAGGACTCTTTTGAAAAGCTTTTAAAAGCATAGGCTGCGTTCCTAACACCCTGATAATGCTATGCACACAGTAGGCTCAAAAATGCTTGTTATGGGAAAGAACAGTGGCTAGAAAACAACTTTTTAGGGCCCTGACTTAAAAGGACCGAGTCTACAGATGAGCCATCCCATTTATTATCTCTCCTTCTAAAAAGGAACAAAATCAAACCCCCCATCCATTTTACACTTTCTTTAAGCATAGGCTAAAATGATCTCAAATTCCACGTTTCAAAAAGAACACTTTCGGTTGTATCCGTGAGCCGAGATTCACTTGAAACGTGTTGCCGGCTTTGTTCTAGACACCCCAAGAGGAGCTGACAATAGTAAACCCGCCAGGCTTTGAGAACATGAATAAACTTGGTGTTGACAAGAGTTCAAACGCAGAGCTCAAGAGCTGGCCCAAGGCCGTGTCTTTGTAATCGGCTATTCAACTGGAGGATACAGGTGGTCCACCCAGGCGTGCTCACCTCCCTAGTTAACATGTTACGCTTCCCCTCGGTAGTTGGGTAGCCTGTCCCCCCAAATCCTTTGCAAGTGACTAGAATACAAATGGTCTGTTTTTTTAATCATCAAGTCCTACAGAGATGAAAAGATGGCCAGGTAACTTTTCATTTAATAGACTATTAGTGGTAGCAGTAATTATAATAACAGTTGAATGAAACTGGTATAAACTCATCACAGCTTTCAGACTACCCTCCTGGTGCCAAAACATTTCAATAGTTCTTTTTTGGAGTGGAAATCTTCCCATTCACAGGATCCATTTCTATAAGATTAGTAAGTCATTTTGCCTGGGAAAACTTTTCATTCAGAAAAGGGCACCAGTTCCTTCTGAATTCTTAACCACTACACTTTCAATAATGTCAGGAGATGGGGCTGGGGGAGAACCAGGAGGCTGGTCACTCAGTCCTTGCAAGATGCTTACAGATCGAATCTGATGGCTTATTTACCCTGACACCTTGGTGGCTCAGACGCTAAAGAATCTGCCTGCAATGCGTGACACCCAGGTTTGATTCCTGAGTCAGGAAGATCCCTTGATGAAGGAAACGGCAACCCACTCCAGTATTCTTGCCTGGAGAATCCCAGGGACAGAGGAGCCTGGTGGGACTACAGTCCATGGGGTTGCAAAGAGACGGACACGACTGAGCAACTAACACACACACACATACACTCACCCAGTCACACCATTTTCTCCTACCCTTTCCTTCCGACCAAGTACTCGGCCTTTATTTAAAGACAACTGTGAGCAAGGAACCAAAAGTTAACCTCCTCCAGCGAAAACAATTCTGACTTTTCGGTCCCACTCTACAGGCCACCCTTGAGAGCCTCTGGTTACCCTGAGCAGGCGAACTGGCATTTCAGCAAGCACCTGACCCAGGCTGAACATAATGGAACTATGACCTCAGAGGTTGGAAATGTTCTACTTCTGTTTACGAGGTCGAGGAGCCTAACTTGGTCTGGGGACAGATATGAGTTGATCATTATGATCACGTGTGATTTCGATCAAAAAAAAAAAAACCCAGAAAGTTTTAAATGGAGGGAGGTGTGGTAAGGGAAGATAGAAAGAAGAGGCAGATGAAATTTCAGCTTTTAAGATTTCCAGTACAGAGGCCCCGCCCGCAGCTTATCAGTGGCAAGCAGCTCTGCGGACATTCGCCTTCTAAGCTCCGTGCAGCCCATTTCACTGTGTCACAAGGACACGTCCTGTGGCATTTTCCTCCCCTCCATTTAAGCTGGTCCTGTCAAGATCAGGCGTCTTACTATCATGCAACCAGTACGGGACTGAGCCAAAAAGGGGTCAGGACAGCCAGCCCTGGCTTCATCTTTGGAGGAAACTGTTGATGGCCACATCGTTCCCACCCCACCTTCTGGCCTTGATTTTTACTTTTCCGCTCCTCTTGTTCCTCTCCCAGCAGGCTCCATGCTGGTTGTCTCACCCCGTTCCCTGCCCACCGAGGGGGGCAAGTATGGGGACAGGGAAGAGCAGGAGCCAGCCCAGGACAGGGGGTGAGGGGAGGCGGCAACAGGGGTGCACGCTGTAACAGAAGGAAAGAGAGGACCTCCCAAAGCTTTGAAGGCCAGTCTGGTTCCCTAGGACGCTCTCATTACCGTCACTCAGGTTTTCATGCCCTGAGAAGCCATACTTTTCTATGCAAACCTATCTCATAGGTTTGCTAAGAAAGCAAAGCAGTGGCTACGTCCCTGGCCTGGCATGAGTGACATCCTAGCTGCACAAGGCAGACAAGCCAGCTCACTCCCGGAGCCTTGCACTTAACTCTGTGATAAGTGATGGGAAAGGCGGTCCCAGAATGCTGAGCGAGAGAGGATCACCACGGGTCCCTCACTCATCTTTCTGACCTCAAAGAAAAAAATTAAACACATTTGAACCTGATCCCAATTCCTCACCTGTTTGGCCAGAATCCTTGCTGTCAACCTTACAGTCTCAGAGGGATTCCAGTTTTCCCCAAAAACAACCATGGGAGAACATTCCAGCTTGTGCATGGGCCAATCTTCTCTCTGGGAAAGTTTAAAAAAAAAATATTACACACACACACACATTGCAATAAAGTTTGAAACAAGAGGATGCAGCAAGTTCTCCTAGTTAAGGTCAAGTGAAATATGTTTCCTTTTGGAAAACACGACGGTGCTCACAAAAGTTAGAGATGAAAACATCCTTTAAGATAGACGTGGCTGTATGACCTTGACTCAGGGCTGGCTGAGCTCGCTGGCAAGAGAAAATCTGCTTCGTGTGGTTTCCTCAAGCATCTCACGCCCCTCACTATTCCAAACAACATGCACACCTTTGCATTATCTGGACGCCGTCATGTCACTCACGGGGTGAGTGACTTGGGTATCAGCTGTTGGTCTGGCTCTGCTCCCTACGGTTCTGGTCTGGCTCTGTTCTCACATTAGGGCAAATAACCGAGAAGTGACATCCACAGCACCTCGTCCTCTTCTATAGGTGATAAAATCCTACTAGAGATGAGGGCTCTGTCAAGGACCCGCGAAGAATCTGGCCAGGGCAACTCTCAGGCATATTTAGGAACATGGACTCCCTGAAGAGTCACTGGATAAAAGAGGAAAACTGGACTCCTTTCTAACACCTGTCTTGATGCTTTTCGCTCCAGGCTGCAGGGTGAAGGGCATGTGCTCACTCCTGGAAGGGTGGAGATGCCCCTTTTGCAATGGGAAGACTGGGGAAGGAGGAGGGTGGGGTGCTGGCGAGGAAGGCGCTGAGGACCGGGGCGTAAAGGACGACGCTGGTGCTGGTGACGGGGTCCGTGGGGGATGACTGGGAACTGGCTGAACCATATGGGCTCTGATAAAAACCAGCTGCGGTGGCGTGATGGGCTGAGTGGCTGCAGGAGTGGACTCAGTGGAAGTCTGCAGACACTCCTTGCTGCAATGGAACTGGGTACCATCGTGGTCTTCCCTCCGCCTCTCCTGCCTCAGAAAGGGGCAAGCCTGACTTTTCCGATGCTCAGGCCAGAACCCTGGAGACTTCCTGGCCGCCTCTCTCTCCCCCACACTCCACGTTCACCTCTCTGGCGAATCCATCCTGTCTGCCTGCGGGATACGCCCAGCCTCTGATCATTTCCCACCCGCACTTTCCTTACTGTGTGGCAGACCCTACACCTACCCCGCAACGGCTCCCTCTGCCTCCTACCTGGACACCTGCTTCTTGCCCCCCCTACCCCCTACCCCACCCCCAACTCTGTTCCAGAGAGCAACTGGAGTAATCGATTCTGAGAAACACAACTCGGATCCTGCAGTTCACGGCTCAGCATGCTCTAATGGCTTCTCCCCTCAGAGCAAAAGGCCAAGTTGTAATGATGATTCATGAGGCCACACGTGGTAGGAGCTGACCCTCTGCTACTCTGAGCTCATCCCCCTACCACGCTCCCTCACCTCACTCTACCTGGCCACCATGTCTCCTCGCTGCTCCCTAGACCGACCACGCTTGCTCCTGCCTTGAGAGCTTTGGCACTTGCTGCATTTCCTGGAGAGATGCCTCTTCCCCAGACATCCTGTTGGCTCCCTCCTCCATGTCTCTGTTCTGATGCCCCTTTTCAAGGTACCCTCCCCAAACCAGCACTCTCCCCCCATCACTCTCCCTCTTCCTTGCTTTACATGTCTCCTGAGTACTTCTCACCACCTGACATACTTATTACACACTGATTAGATGTTTGGTTTACTACATTGTCCCCCCTGCCCCCACTATTCATCTGTTTCGGGTAAATCTATTATCCCAGAACCTAGAACTGTGTCTGACAGTCACTAAGCACTCAATAAAGTTGTTGAATGAATGAAGATGTCTCCCTCCCCATGGCCAAGAAAGAAAGACACGCTGTCACTTAATGATTTAATGCAGCCCCCATGGCACAGACCCTGGGCTCAAGCTCTGTGCCAAGGTGTTCTGCAGAGTTAAATAACAGCGTGCCGAATATAACCAAGAGCAAGGAGAGACAGAAATGACAAGATATACACAAGGGAGAAGAGGACCTGTTTTTAGCCGAAGCCTAAAACGAGAGCTCAGTGATGAAGCAATGAGGTAGGAACAGGTAGGTTCAGCTCCCAGCAGACAAACTGGCTCCGCACACAAACACAAAGCAAAAAGGGAAAGACAACAAGGGCTTCTGGCCTTGGGGCATCCGAGGGAATTGAAGAACACTAGCTGGGGACAGACAGGTAACTGACGCCTATGAACACACACAGGAAGTTCACTGTGACCCTAGCAATGCTAAGAAAAGGTGTTTGCATGGCCTTAAACATGCTAGTTTCCTGAAGTATACGAGGTGTCTTTGGTGTTTAACAATGAGCTCCGATGAGAAAGAAGTTTAACATTTCTTAATATGACTTATGTGTTTTTAATACAATTTAATTAATACGAATATAAATAAATAAATACGAACACACAATGCTGACATCTATTGATGTTAATGTCCTCCAGGGAAGAGAACCTAACTACAGGGCACGCTAGGGAGAGCAGAGTTCTATCCAGCAAGAGGAGACTAGCCTGGGGCTCGGGGAGACATGCATTCTCACCCCGCCCTCCAGCGAAGCAGCTATGTCACACCAGACAGTCCTCTTAATCCCTGTGCCTGCGTATCCTCGGCTGTAAATAACATGATCCCTAAGTTACTTAGCAGGTCCGGAATTCTGAGTCTACGATTGTATGCCTTCCAACAGTGATAATCAGACACAAAGCTTGAAGCCTACCATTATCAGGCATTCATGCAACCACAAAGGGTCGTTTGAGGATCCAATAAACAAGCTAACCCACAAGAAGCACTCAGACCAGTGCCTGGCACACAACGTGCTCTTGACAAATGCCGGTAATTGTTCATGTACTGGTTCCTTCATTCATTCAGTAAGCCCTTGATGACCCCAGAGGCAGGGATGGGAGATGGAGTCTTTGACTTCAAGTAGTTTATGACCATATCAGAACACAAAGTAAAGCAAGACCACCTAGAATGTAACAGAGACCCACACAGAGCAGTGAAATCGGAGAGCTTGGTAAAGTCAAGGACCCGCAGAATCATGTTACGTTTCATCAAGGGAAATTTATCAGCTAGTAAGAAGTTTTCCTCTTCTGTCAGAAGGTGGAATTGTCAGAGACATACCACAGTGGCACTACTTGGCTTCCAGTTTTCTTCAAAATTTAAGCTGTTACTCCTTTCCTGGTTGCAATCTTTATAAAACTTTTATGTAAATTCAGACGGATCCCATTTTCTAGGAAAGTCATATATTACAAACAAATGCATAAGAAGGATTCAGAAAGACACATGCCGAAGTGTTACTAGCGGTTTTCTCTGGAAGGATAAAATTATGAAGTATGGATACTCTTTCTGTTCCTCTTTCAGTCTGAAACTTCTGATTTTTCTATAATGAGCACAGATGATTCATGCAATGAATTTAAACAATTAAATCTATGTACAAAGTGTGAGAGGGAATTTTTTTGGTACCCTTTTAAACTTCTAGTTCACTTTCAGCCACTGTAACAACAGCTCTGCATGACTTTCCTTTTTGTGCATGGACCAAAATGCTTAAAGATGCATAAAGAGTTGCAAAATTGTCTCATGGTACACCAGCACTTCCAACGCTGGAAGAAAAGAGGATTTGTTATGTCATCCAGTTTTCTGCTGAGCAAATGATATATTGTCTCCCTGCATAAGGAGACTGAATTTTTATTGTGAAGTCCCCTTTTCTAACTCCTGCATTTGGTGTTTCTTTTGTTCTAAAGGGACTTTCAATTTAGACCATAATGCCAGTTCAGCTATTTCAAATCCTGAAAGATGATGCTGTGAAAGTGCTGCACTCAATATGCCAGCAAGTTTGGAAAACTCAGCAGTGGCCACAAGACTGGAAAAGGTCAGTTTTCATTTCAATCCCAAAGAAAGGCAATGCCAAAGAATGCTCAAACTACCTCACAATTGCACTCATCTCACATACTAGTAAAGTAATGCTCAAAATTCTCCAAGCCAGGATTCAGCAATATGTGAACCGTGAACTTCGTGATGTTCAAGCTGGTTTTAGAAAAGGCAGAGGTACCAGAGATCAAATTGCCAACATCCTCTGGATCATGGAAAAAGCAAGAGAGTTCCAGAAAAACATCTGTTTCTGCTTTATTGACTATGCCAAAGCCTTTGACTGTGTGGATCACAATAAACTGTGGAAAATTCTGAAAGAGATGGGAATACCAGACCACCTGACCTGCCTCTTGAGAAACCTATATGCAGGTCAGGAAGCAACAGTTAGAACTGGACATGGAACAACAGACTGGTTCCAAATAGGAAAAGGAGTACATCAAGGCTGTATATTGGCACCCTGCTTATTTAACTTCTATGCAGAGTACATCATGAGAAATGCTGGGCTGGAGGAAGCACAGGCTGGAATCAAGATTGCCGGGAGAAATATCAATAACCTCACATATGCAGATAATACCACCCTTATGTCAGAAAGTGAAGAAGAACTAAAGAGCCTCTGGATGAAAGTGAAAGAGGAGAGTGAAAAAGTTGGCTTAAAGCTCAACAGTCAGAAAACTAAGATCATGGCATCCAGTCCCATCACTTTATGGCAAATAGATGGGGAAACAGTGGACACTATGGCTGACTTTATTTTTCTGGGCTCCAGAATCGCTGCAGATGGTGATTGCAGCCATGAAATTAAAAGACGCTTACTCCTTGGAAGGAAAGTTATGACCAACCTAGAAAGCATATTAAAAAGCAGAGATATTACTTTGCCAACAAAGGTCCGTCTAGTCAAGGCTATGGTTTTTCCAGTGGTCATGTATGGATGTGAGAGTTGGACTGTGAAGAAAGCTAAGCACCAAAGAATTGATGCTTTTGAACTGTGGTGTTGGAGAAGACTCTTGAGAGTCCTTTGGACTGCAATGAGATCCAACCAGTCCATTCTAAAGGAGATCAGTCCTGGGTATTCATTGAAAGGACTGATGTTGAAGCTGAAACTCCAATACTTTGGCCACCTGATGCGAAGAGCTGACTCATTTGAAAAGACCCTCATGCTGGGAAAGATTGAGGGCAGGAGGAGAAGGGGACGATAGAGGATAAGATGATTGGATGGCATCAGTGACTCAATGGACATGGGTTTGGGTGGATTCCGGGAGTTGGTGATGGACAGGCAGACCTGGCGTGCTGCGGTTCACGGGGTCGCAAAGAGTCGGACACGACTGAGTGACTGGACTGAACTTATATACATGCCTGTGTGATTTCCTGAAATGCAGAGTAGCATGCATAAATGATTTCTTAAAATGTGGAATAGTAAGAAAATGTCATAGGGCTACTGTTCTCCAGCACTATTCTCTGTGAGAGGAAGAATGCAAAAAGTATCAGGGGCTTCATGACTGCCTCCCACGGGGATGACACTGGGATGACAGCCATTGCTGGCCCCTATCTGCTTTGTTTTCTATTTCCGTAAAAGAGTGATGGGAAACACTCACTGATTCTTACTGGTGATGTTAAACATTTATTCACAGGAAAAAAACAGTGGCTCCTTTGAGGATGCTTCCTATGTCTGAAAGAAAAGAACGAAGTGAATTTAACCAGGACGAAACCCCTGACTCTAGCCCACTCACTGATCACCCAAAAAATGATAGGGTCATTGGAGCATTTCTTAGACATTTTCTACACTTCAGTTACTTTCTAATTGGTGATAAAAGTCGAGAATGTTCTTGCATCTTTGGTCACGCACTCCTCATACATGCTTCAATCTTCATCAGAACATGCTCCTTCCTCCTTTCAAAATCACACTCGTAATCATAACACCTCCACTTACAACACACAAACCGTTTTCTTCTATTTGTCAATGTTAAGAAATAACACCTTAGAAAGTTCTACTCCACAATGATTCCTCTATGTAATACCTCTAAAATTCTTTTCTTCAATGTGTCGTGGTACAATTGAACAAAAAAGTCAGAGTGAACAACACTCTTAGTTTTCCAGGCATATTTATAAAAATAAATATAGTTCATTAAAACACACAACTTACAAACCGAGCCTAACTAAAAAGGAATTTCTATTTCTTTTATACTTCCTCCCATTACCCTTTCATGCATTGTCAATTAAAATCTCTCCTCTGGCAGGATCACACTGAGTCAAATGAACGAAAAGGAGAATAAATGGGACAAGACATGAGCCAAACTGTATAAAATAAAGCATGGTCCTAAAGTCCTGCAATCAGAGGTTGGCTGGGGACAGGAAGCAGAGTCCTGAGGGGCTCTAACATGCTGCATTCCTGGAAGGACACCCTCAGGGAGGGATGTGGACTTTACACTCTTGGAGAGGTTTCCGGAAAAACAATACGACTGGAAGGGATCTTCCCTTTCACTTCCATGAAAGGCCACTTCTCCGTCTCTGACTCATCCCCAGAGCGCCTCTTCTCCTGGAGGGTCCTCAGAACCCCCAGGCGCAGTGCTGGAAAGCTGTGAAAGCCCTCCTCAGGGTTCCTGCACACTCTTGTCTCAGTTTTGTTGCTGTGTGACCTTGGGCAAGTCACTCAGCCACTGTGGACACTGCTTTCTATCTACTGATAAGCTCCTTTCCAACCCCGTCATCTGCTCTGTGGTATGGACCCCCTGGTGACTCCAGGTGGGTGGGGTCTGCCTTTGAAGAAGGCCCAGTGAAGAGGAAAAGACCCTGATGCTGGGAAAGACTGAAGGCAGGAGGAGAAGGGGACGACAGAGGGTGAGATGGTTGGATGGCATCACTGACGCGATGGGCATGAGTTTGAATGAGTTCTGGGAGACAGTGAAGGACGGGAAAGCCTGGAGTGCAGCAGTCCCGCAGGTTGCAAAGAGTCAGACGTGACTGAGTGACTGAACGACAGTGGAGAGGGCCACGCTTTCTTAGGTGGAGAATCACTCAATTACCTTCCTGACTGCTGCCCTTGTTTTGTACCCCTTGTTTTATCCTGCGGCAGAGTCTCCACCTTGATCCCATCCAAGTATTCCCTTGGGCAGAACTCCGAATCCATTTTCATCTGGAGCAAATGCCCCAGACTCCTCCCCAATGATTTTACGGATGAAGCGCTTCTACGGCCGTTTGTTTCTAGGCACTTAACTCTATGACCATCCTGTCTCACTGTGATACGGCGTCCTGCTCCTACTCAGCCCTTCAGATGACAGGACGGAAAACCTTAATGATCACGTGCCTCCCCCTGCTGCGACAGGAGAGAAAGGAAACAGACATGAAACAGGCCAAATCCAGCCTCACTTCTAGAAACCGGTGGCTTTTGGTAAGGGTGTTACTACTTGTCATCTACAAGAATATTTTGGTTATAGGATCCTTCACAGAGCACGGGGAAACTGAAGTGCAACACTGCTCCCTAGGACCGAGGGTGTCCTGGCCCAGCGGCTGGACGCAGCAAGCTGTCACGGCCAGGACCTTTGACATGACTGAGAATCACAGGTCTGTGCCCCCACCCTGGGGTGCCTTGCTACAGCAAGCACATTATGATGGGACCAGGAGGAGGACATGCAGCCTGTCAAATCGCTTGGTGTAAAGTAATAAAAAGGCTCGTCTTTCGGGGTCGTGTCTTCTTGCCTTTTCATTCTGTAAGGTGACTGATGCGGAGGCTGAAGCTCCAATACTTTGGCCACCTGATGCAAAGAGCCAACTCACTGGAAAAGACCTGATGCTGGGAAAGACTGAGCGCAGGAGCGGAAGCGGGCAACAGAGGATAAGACGGTTGGATGGCATCACCGACTCAACGGACACGAGTTTGAGCAAACTCTGGGAGATGTGAGGGAGAGGGAAGCCTGGGGTGCTGCAGTCCATGGGGCTGCAAAGAGGAGGACATGAATTAGAGACGAAACAACAGTAAAGACGCATTCTGGTTCACACAGGTTGATATACGTGGTTGCCGGGAACCTCCCAAGGCCAGGCACCTATCACTGTGAGTCAGCAAATCTGGAAGACTAGGTCCTAAAGGCAAGGGAAGCACAATGGCCACAACACCCAACCTGGACTACGGTTATACATCAGTGTTATGCCACCTGTGGGGGCCTAACGAAGACAGCTCAAGAGACCAAGAGACGGTTATACATCAGTGTTATGCCACCTGTGCGGGCCTAACGAAGACAGCTCAAGAGACCAAGAGGTAGCTCAGCATCTCACAGATGCCCATGTTTCATATCCATGCGGAGTTTACAGTTCATCAGAGAAGTTAAAGTTCGATTTTGTAACAAGCACTATGCATATAATGTACACCACTAGGGATCTCAGGTTCTTAGAATGAGTCCATACTCTTCGGTGAAGAAAAACCCAGTCTTTTAAATCTAAAGTGGGCTGCCTACTTTATTCTCTGCATAAAGCTAAGCTTCAGTCCAGCCTGAATTACTATCATATTATTATTTATAAGCCCTCATGCCTGCACGCAGCATCACAGTTTACATAGAACCTTGATATCTCACATATCATTTGATCCTTATAATTCATCAAGATAGGGGCCACTGTCCTCATTTACACTTAAAGAAACTGAGACTCTGAGACATCCTTTGAATTGTCAAGTTCACAGAGGTAGGCAGGTGCAGGGCTGGAACTATATCCTCCGAGTCTTCTGTGTTACAATAGTCTGACCTGTGTGTGACTAGCTGGCTTCTTTAAAGAACCAGAATATCATGAGCTACTTTTTCTAGAAGCGTTTAACTTAAATATAGAAACAGCTAACTTATCAGGCCTGAAACCTAATCACGTCATTCCAGCACTTGCTGACCTCTTCGCGTACCCAGCAATCTAACCACAGAACTCTGTCCATAATCGGGAGAAGCAAAGCACAGTCTCTCCTCTTCAGAAGAAGCCACACTCCCTGATAAACCAACAACAAGCCCATCTATATTCTCACTGCCCTGCAGGCCAGAAGCCTGTATGGAGACACAGGGAGGTGGACCAGGCACGTGGCCTTCAGAGCCAAGGCAGACCTTCCCAAGCCAATGGCTCAGCCTGTGTTTCCTCTGGCCAGGGCCTCTGTGAGGAGAGCTCTGTTAGATAAGACTTTGGGGCTTAGCAACCTCTCCCACTGCTGCACAACACCCTTTGGAGACATTCAGAGACCAGCTGTGTAGGGAGAAAACAGAGTTAAAAAAAAAAAAGAAACCATGGGTAATGTGGTCAACCAGAGCAGGGGTGGGGGGCGGAGGAAAGTGACAGTTAAGTATGGGAAGAGGAACAAAACCGAGGTGCAGGTATGAAGAATAGCCTCCCTGTCCCTTAGAACCACTATTTAGTAGCATCATTTCCCAAGCCATATTAGCAGGTTCCCATTTAAAAAATAGACTGGGGAGGATACACAGAGATTGAAGATCATATCCTCCCCAAATTCAAACTGCTAGAACATGGAGTGCATTTTCTGTAATACATGTGAACATTTTGTGTAACTATACAGTATTAAGTAGAAAAGTTTAGGGGGCGGGGAACTTATCCCTTAAAGAATCTACCAAGAGTTCCTCCAAATACCCTCTTGAAATCTTCAGTCCTGGGTTACAAGACTCCCTCAAGATGCAGATGGCCTGTGGTCTACGTGTAACCTGCCTGAACCGCTCAGGCTCCACTGCTGCCGAGACACCACCCCCAGGTCTCCCGGTCCAAGTTCAGACCAGCCCACCTCTGGCTGCACAAAAGCTGTGTCAGGGGCCCACCTAAGTCCAGCTGGAATCAGGCTAGATTAGACTGGCCCAAGGGCAACGTGTGGCCTGCTAGGGGGATAGATACAAATTCAGACTTGGTGATGGTAAAGACTAAACAATTTTAAAGACAGCATTTTAACATTTTTCACTGGTTGTCTTTGCACATTCCATCTGTTGCTGGGAGCCGTGGGGGGGGGCAGACTGTTGACCTTGGTGATACACCTGCCTGTATCCTACGTGGCCCCTGTGTCTTTCCCACTTTACCAACCTCTATTTTTGATCCTGTGTGGGGCCCCAAAATGCTACTGCCCATCACTGGCTGCCCATCACCATCAGTCCTGGGTGCCAGCACACAGAGGCATCCAGCCACACCCTACGCCACAAGGAGGCTTTCCAGCTCTGGCTGCGGAAGGGCCCTGGGATGCTGTGACAAGGATGAGAAGGATGCTGGGGTACCAGGCCCTCCCTGCCAGCTGGCCCAAAGACACCTACCTGACACTCCACGTTGCAGTAAAATGCCTGCTTGCATCTTCCACATTTGGACAATCCTTCTTTCCTTAAAAAACAGAAAGGGCACTGTAGTGGTGAGAGGCGGAGAAACATGAAGCCGCGCACTTTGTCATGCAATAACAACAGCCATCTGGTCCGAAAGCGGAGCCAAGAGTCACCTTACCTTGCTCTCCCACTGGTACGTGCCATTTTCCCAAAGGAGAGTTTGACCAGACTCAGCCCTTGAGTGGGAGTAAGTTGGTCAAAGGGGATACTCGCCAACACTGACCGACCCCGAAAGCGTGAAGGGCACTTTCCAAAGAGACGAACGACACGATCTCTGACACATGAGCCTGGCCCGGGACATCACAGCTGTTAACATCAACCTGCACTATGACTCAATGCTTTGGGGCAAGTCAGAGGCTCTTATGTCCTGATTTTCTCACCTGCTAGAAAGGGACAGAAATAAACAAAGCCACCTTGGAAGCCTGAGTCTGTAAAGACAGAGGACTGGGGTCGACCTATATACTGCTAAGAACACAAAGTGGGTGACAATCTTTAGTATTTAGGGATGCAGAAGACAGGATGGAGCATGTCAGTAACAAATGTTGTCTAGGAAGCAAAATTTAAAAACAACGCTACCCAGCAACTAGAGACATATTCTTAAATAAAATACCCCTGGATCTGACTGGTACACACATCTACCTTGTCTGTATCCCACTGAATGATTCTTCTGCTTTGTCATCATTAGGTCAGTCCTCACCGTTCATCACCATAGAATTCATTTTCCTGCTTCTCATAGGGGATAGGGACGTTGCTGTTCCCTAACTGTTAGTTGCTGGTGTGTTTGCTGTGTTAGACAAGCCACAGGATTTTTCAAAAACTGTGAAGCCACTGAGTTAAACCGCCTATGACAGAACCCTTCAAATTTTTCTGAGATGGGCAACAACCACTTTGTTAAATGACAGTGCGATCTGTAAAGCCTGCTCTCTGCTTCTCACTGACCACCCTGAAGCCAGCTTTCCAATGTACAGAAATGCTGGTGCTGCAAAAGGCACTCTCGCTTACTGCCGGGGACACCCCCTGCCCTGCCATGGAGCCCCCTCACCCCCACCCTGTCTGCAGCGTGCCCGGAGGGCTGATATTGCAAGACATACATATCATCACGCTGCAGAGTCCTCCTCCGCGTCTTCTCAGAGAGTGGTAGTCACCACATTACTCCCACGGAATCGGGAAAGGGTTCCAAAAATGCTACTGTTGGAACAAAACTGGCTGCCTTGCAGTTTTCATGACAGCGCTCGGATTCCAAGCAGCAGGCTGAAGAATTGTGTGGGAGAAAAAAACGCAGCTCGCAGTTGAGGTATAAATAAATATTCCGAGTTTGCACATCTCAGTGGTTCAAAGAGGAGCCCACTAATTTGGCTGAGTGCATCCTCTGGCCTGAAATACCCTCCAAGGGTGCATGTGGATGAGACGGCCGGCCCTGGCATCTCCTGCATTTTATGCCAAGGGGAAAAGGACAGACGATGTGCTCAAAGACAACTGTGAAGTGACTAGTGAGCAAGTGCTAATTGACGGGGACCGTGAAGGAATGCCAAAGGAATGAAAGTGCAGACGGGCAAAGCCGAAGAGGGAACTCTGAAAATTCTTTTCCGAAAGACGTGTGTTGGGACATGGACAATGGGTGGGTAGATGCCACCCATAACAATGTCCATCTGAAACAGCCATTTGGTGACGGTTGGTTTTGCAGGGGGCGAGGTCATAAAACCTCTCTGAGAATTTGAAGCTATTAACTCTCCCCAACAACCCACCTTCTCCCCAACCCTCAAAGAACAGCAGAAAATGCTATGAAATTTTGAGGGCTCACCGGCCATCTAGAATCTATGCACAGACTAGTGAAGTGTTTCTGAAACCTGAATTAAGACCCTCGATATAACGGACCAGGAAACTATCAGAAAAAATGTCTTTATTAGCTCTACACCATACAAAAAGAAAACAAGGATTATATACAGAGATATTCCGCACATAGATGTGAGCAGTAAAGCTAATACGAAACCAAGGTTTGTTTTTGGCTTATTTGTTTTTGTCTTGTTTCGGATATTACCAAGGTAATATCCCAGGAAGGAAAAAAAAACAACTGGGCTCTGGTGAATGCAGGAAGAACTCTAGTGGGATTTCATCAAAATAATAGATCTCCCAAAGGCCAGGCTTCATTCAGCCTGGCTAATCACCAAGTCCATGGCCACAGACAACGAAGACCAGGAAAAAAGAGCTAACTCGTCAAGACTGGCAAGAGGTTACATAATGCCAATGGTTCTCGAGGTGTGGTCTGTAGACTACCGGAGGCCCAGAGGCCCTTTCAGGGAGCCCGTGAGATCAAAGCTATTTCCAGAATGTACTACTGCCTTTAGTGTCTTGACATTTGTGCTCTAGCAAGTGGAGGGTACCTGGAGGGTGAAACCCGCAAGGCTTTGAAGTGAAATGAAGTCAAAGTGGCTCAGTCGTGTCCAACTCTTTGAGACCCCATGGACTAGTCCATGGGATTCTCCAGCCCAGGCAGGCTACAGTCCATGGGGTCACAAGAGTCGGACACGACTTAGTGACACTACCGCCACCGTGTAATGGTTTGCATCCTCTCATCCCAAACTCTTGGTCCATCCCTTACCCCTTGGCAACTACAAGTCTGTTCTCTGTGAGTCTGTTTCCTAGGTAAGTTCATTTGTATCATAGTTTAGATTTCTTTAGGGGTATTCTTAAGTGAAACTGGCTAGTACTTTGGCCACCTCATGCAAAGAGTTGACTCATTGGAAAAGACTCTGATGCTGGGAGGGATTGGGGGCAGGAGGAGAAGGGGACGACAGAGGATGAGATGGCTGGATGGCATCGCTGACTCGATGGACAGGAGTTTCAGTGAACTCCGGGAGTTGGTCATGGACAGGGAGGCCTGGCGTGCTGCGATTCATGGGGTCGCAAAGAGTCGGACATGACTGAGCGACTGATCTGATCTGATCTGATCTGAAAAATATATATAAAACTGGATCACTCTGCTATACAGCAGAGATTAACACAACATTGTAAATCAACTAGACGAAGATAAATTTAAAAAAAAGAATGTCCCTAATAAAGCAGTGTGTGCACGCTCAGTCACTTCAGTTGCGTTCAGCTCTTTGCGATCTCATAGACTGTAGCCCGCCTCTGTCCGTGGGACTCTCCAGGCAAGAACACTGGAGTGGGTTGCATGGCCTCCTCCAGGGGATCTTCCTGACCTAGGGATCACACTTAAGTCTCCTGCAGTTCCTGCATTACAGGTAGATTTTTTACCACTGAGCCACCCGGGAGGCCCGCTATGCAGTCACAAATACTACTGTCCTTGAATCTTGAGTCTTTGCTATGTATCTTCTTGGCACCCTGAGATGAAGGGGGAAGAAGGCAGGAAGTGTTTCTGCTCCTACTGAAGAATGAGGGTTATCTCAAGGATGAACTCTTGACCATCCCTGGAGCTATAAATTGAACGTGCCACTATTTTCTTGAAATATCACTTTTACTAGGAAGAACAACTTTAGACAAACTGGCTGTTCAGACTTGCATATTTGGCAGGTATATTATGGAAATAAATGAAGTGGGTCCATCACATCAAGGAAAATAATTGGCAATATTTGTTGGCAATGATAAAATGTGGGCTCTTAAGCAAAAATTAGAATTTTGGAACACATGTATCTGCTGCCCAGAGTTTGACAGTCTGTCATGTGAAAGATTGGTGATGGTTTTAATAATTGTGGGGGGTTTTTTTGTTTGTTTGATTTCATGGTTTGATGAAATAAAGTTTTAGGAGGTCTATATAACTGAGTGAGAACCAATGTTTTCCAAATGATCAGAGTATGATGTTTAAAAAATTACACATGACTAAAAGAGTCATTCAAAGTACAAGACAGACTAAGGGATTTTATGTAACAGAGTACATAAAATTCATAGACATGGCTTCAGAGTGCACGTTTTACAACTAATCTTTAAGACAAAAATCACTTCACTGAGTTCTAATGGTGAATAAAAGAATATCCACAATTAACTGAAAAGGCTATTAAGATATTCCTTCCCTTCCAGTTACACACCTATTTGAGGCCAGATTTCCTGTGCATATGTCAACCAAAACTACATAATATGTCAGACTGGATTCAAAAGCATATCTGAGAATCCACTTGTATTCTTTAATCTCTCATTAAAGAGATTTGCAAAACTGTAAAACACCACTATTCTCATTAATTCTTTTGTTTTGAAGAAGAGTCCTCATTTTAAAAAAACAAGTGCTTTACAATATTTTCTATTTTTAATTATAAATATGGTAAATATTGATAAATATCTAGGTGAACAAAAAAAGCTCTTTGGAGTTCTCAGTTTTTATAGGTAAAAAGGGATCTTAAGAACAAAAAGTTTGAAAACTGCTGATCTCTTGTAATAATTCATTCAGTTCTATGAAGAGGTTATTACTCCAGCTTTTCAAATGAAGATACTGAAGATCTTAGAGGTGAAATATCTAACCCAACATGGCCATTCAGCAAGTTGGTAGCAGAATCAGAATTCACACATCAAGGGACATATTTTGTCTCCATCATGCAAACATATCCTTCCTTGAGTATGGTAACATGATCAAGGAGCATATACTACAGCAAACACAAACAATCGATGTGTCTAGATAAGGTCATTCAGTTCAGTTCAGTTCCGTCGCTCTGTTGTATCCAACTCTTTGTGACCCCATGAATCACAGTACCCCAGGCCTCCCTGTCCATCACCAACTCCTGGAGTTCACTCAAACTCATGTCCATCAAGTCGGTGATGCCATCCACCCATCTCATCCTCTATTGTCTCCTTCTTCTCCTGCCCCCAATCCCTCCCAGCATCAGAGTCTTTTCCAATGAGTCAACTCTTCACATGAGGTGGCCAAAGGATTGGAGCTTCAGCCTCAGCATCAGTCCCTCCAGTGAGCACCCAGGACTAATCTCCTTTAGGATGGACTGGTTGGATGTCCTTGCAGTCCAAGGGACTCTCAAGAGTCTTCTCCAACACCACAGTTTAAAAGCATCAATTCTTCAGCGCTCAGCTTTCTTCACAGTCCAACTCTCACATCCATACATGACCACGGGAAAAACCATAGCCTTGACTAGATGGACCTTTGTTGGCAAAGTAATATCTCTGCTTTTGAATATGCTATCTAGGTTGGTCATAACTTTTCTTCCAAGGAGTAAGCATCTTTTAATTTCATGGCTGCAATCACCATCTGCAGTGATTTTGGGGCCCCCAAAAATAAAGTCAGCCATAGTGTCCACTGTTTCCCCATCTATTTCCCATGAAGTGATGGGACCAGATGCCATGATCTTAGTTTTCTGATAAGGTAATAGCAGTAAGTAAATAAGTGTTAGTTGTTCAGTCATATCAGACTCTTTGTGACCCCCATGGACTGTAGCCTGCCAGGCTCCTCTGTCCATGGAATTCTCCAGGCAAGAATATTGGAGTGGGAAGCCACTCCCTTCTCCAAAAGGGTCTTCCTGACCAAAGGATCGAACCTGTAATAGCACTAATGAAGAGTACATAAAGGCATTCTTTACTCTCGTCTGCATAATGTCCCAGCTCCAGTGGAATCCTGTTAATGCTGTGCCATGCTATATTTGGTCGCTCAGTCGTGTCTGACTCTTTGTGACCACATGACTGTAGTCCGCAAGGCTCCTCTGACCGTGGGATTCTCCAGGCAAAAACACTGGAGTGGGTTGCCATGCCCTCGTCCAGGGGATCTTCCCAACCCAGGGATTGAACCCAGGTCTCCCGCATTGCAGGGGGATTCTTTACCATCTGAGCCACCAGGGAAGCCCAAGGATACCAGAGTGGGTAGCCTATCCCTTCTCCTGTTAATGCTACTTGGCTTCAAAGATAAGATACAATGGGAAGAATCCAGTCATCTGAAAATGAGATCCAGGAAGGAGAACATCCCGACAGATGTTGGTCAAGAGACCAACCATGCCAGAGGACTCAATGTCACTTGAAGTGGACTGGAATTAAAATAAGGACTGATTTTGTATCCAGCCTGTGCAAAGAAGGTCCCTCTGTCTCATTCAGGCAGTAAATTCAGGCAGTAAATCCAGGTGTGTTCGCAGACAGACACTGGGCCAGTCCACATGGGACTGCGTCCTCTGGGAACTGGGTTATAAAACACTGCAGCTCTCACAAAGGACAGAAAAGCCTTGCCTGGCTCGGATGCAGATGTTACTGTGTATGTGCTTATGGGGTCATCTACCTGGCTTACCTGTGTGAATGTCCTTCACAAAGATTCTCCCGGCCAGACTGCCTTCAGCGGAGAGAAGGAGAAAAGCTAAGCCAGTTACTGACAGGGAACAGTTTAAGAATCTCCTTTGGTCTATTTGGTAATAGCAGTTCTCAGTGAAATGGGGTAGGGATGGGAACTCAAACTACCCAGATACGCGCTTCAGTTCTTCCCATAGCTTACCACAGGGCGAGACACACACGGTCCGTAGGTCTAAGGGTGGAAACCCCGATTACAAGGTGCTGAGCTGGCTCATATGGGTGGGGGTGTGTGTGTGTGTGCGCGCGCTTCAGAGAGCAAGAGAGGGTTTGTGTGTGTGTGTATGTGCTTCAGAGAGCAAAAAGTAGAGCTCCTGAGAGTCCAACTACTGCTGACTGCAAAGTTCAGCCAGAGAGAAACTTCATATGGGATATCCATTTTCACTGTCGGAATACACAAGGCTTTTAGAATAAACTCTATGCCTGCAGAAGACCCAGCTGTAAAGCTTTCGTTTGCGATGTAACCCAATCTGAATTGTCCAGGAGGTTTGGGGAAAGACTGCAAAACAAAGAACAAAAAACTGCCCTCCGTGACAGAGGAATAAAGGTCATTCGGAGGAATGAAGTGAAATGACTGAAAAGGAAGGGAACGAAAGGAACATTAATGGTGAAATCACGCACAGCCTCTCAGAGTGGTTCTCAGCTTCAGCTGCCCATGCCCATCTGGGGCTGGGTCCAGCTAGTCTCATCAGACTGGTCTGTGCTGGGAGTTTTAGAAAGCTACCCAGGTCGAATGTGCCTCCATAATACACAACTGCTGGTCTAGGCCTATGGTCATCCATTTGGGTTGAGAGTTTTCGAGGGCAGAATTTGATGAAGAGTGTTGAAGCATTCTTCTCTGCAGTCCAGACTGCTTACCATATAACTCTTCTTAAGAATGACTCACACACAGGATGGATTAGGTGGTTTAACTACCTTGATGATGGATGGATAGGTCAGAATAAAGCGGCAGACACTGTATTTTCTTACTATGACAATCAAGTGTTCTGGAAGCCAGGCTCAGCTTTCTTTCCATCTCTTCCTGATTCGTGCTTCACAATGCAGGATGACTGTGCTGGGCTCTTTTTCCTACTTCCCTGTCTCAAATCCTTTTTCCTTCTCATGCTTGAGGTGCTATGTGATCTTAGGCAAGTTATTCATCCTTTCTAAACCTGTTTCCTCCACCATAAAGATACAGTTTCTATCTCGCAGGTTTGTTATGTAAATTAAGTGAAAAAATATAAGCGAAGCCCACCACTACTACACTTTTAATTAGTCTTCTTTCTTTTGTGTGTTTTTTTTTTAAGTGATGTCAACTCCTGAAATATCTTCAGTACCATCTTGCTCAGACTCATATTTAGAGGATTTATTCTTCTAAAGCCTTTGTTTTACAGGCAAATATCTACTCTGCTGTGAATGGAAGGGCTCTTTGAACTTAAGAAATGGTTCCATCTGCAAAAGGAGGAAAGAAATGTGACAGGAAAATGCAAGTGTGTGATTATCAGTGGCTGAAACAGAACTCAGAAGACACGCTCCTGTCATTTTCGACAGGAGGAGACACACGCAGCGATTAATTTTCTTGCTTTTAAAATTCGGAAGCCGGGAAGATCAACAAGTTAGGATTGTAATTAACAACTCCTGCTAGTTAATGCATTGCTGCAGGTGCTGTGGGTCCAGATAAAAAGGATTTGATCCTGTAAGCTCCCTCCTTTCTGCTACCGAAATGAATGCTTTGTGGGTTTTCCCCATGAAAGAGAATGATACTGGCATGGAGTGGGTTTGCAATAACAATTACTTTTAACTAACGGTGATAGAAGAAGTGACGAGGAGGCTCTGCTGAACAGAGGCAGCCCCGGCCAAATGAAAAAAGAGAAAAGGAAAAAAGCCCCAGTGGCACAATATAACTTCACCATGGGTTGAAATAAGACAATCAGAAACAAAGTTAGCCTCCCACCCAGAGTGAGTGGTCCACTAGCAAATTTTTATTGGAGAGAAATAAAAATTGGAGGAATTGTGGCGGAACCCTATTATAACCCTGGTCAGGTGACAAGGATAATACTCAGGGTATGGGTTTTTGTGTAACCCTGAAAGATGCTCCATGTAGCACTTTAATCCACAATGTAACCGTGAAACGGGACCACGTGCTGCGGGAGCTTCTTCCCAGAGCAGGGCTGAACCTTCCCCCCAGGGCATCCGGCTTTGTTCTGAGGCTTGTTAAAAGTTAGAGCCCAGGGCCTCCAGGGAGGCAGGAAATATTTAGGGCAGTAAGGTAGCAACTAATAGGTTTTCCCAAACGTTGGAACAGAAGCTGTGATTTACAAGGAGAAAGAGGAGGCTTGGTGGTCAGTACTGAATAGTTGACCTTGTCATAAAAACGATGGCCCTGGGAGAAATGGGAGTGACACGGGTCAAAGGGTAGAAAGTTTTGGTTGTAAGGAGAAAAAGGTCTGAGGATCTACTGGATGGCAAGGTGACTACAGATAATAATACAGTAGAGTATGCTTGAAAGTTGCTGAGCCTTGAGCTTATCTTGTCACACAAAAGGAAGTTACCTACGTGAGGGGATGGATGTGCTGATTATCTTGATCTTAGTAATCATTCCACAGCCTCTGTGTACACCAGATCATCAGGCTGTACACTTTAAATATAGACAATCATATCTGTCAATTTTTCCTCAATAAAGCTAAAAAAAGACTGTAGACATGACTCTCCACATCACTGACTCATGAAAATCAAACTCAGCAATGAAAAAACAGTGAGGATGCTGATTTAAGATTTGTTTCAATGAAGGCTCTAGGGAAGCCTGGCATGCCGCAGTCCATGGGGTCACAAACAGTCGGACACGACTGAGCAACTGAACAGCAAAGGCTCTTCTGCTGCTAAGTCGCTTCAGTCGTGTCCGACTCTGTGCGACCCCATAGACGGCAGCCCACCAGGCTCCCCCGTCCCTGGGATTCTCCAGGCAAGAACACTGGAGTGGGTTGCCATTTCCTTCTCCAGCAAAGGCTCTAGTAGAGATGAAATCTTCCACTGCCTTAGAAAGAAAAAAAAAAAAAAATCATGAGGCTTACGGATAGAGCAGAGAACTACTGAGCCTGTGGAACAGCGACGATGACTCTTTTCAGCCACTGGACAGCACCTACGACCAAACTTCATCTTGCAGGCCCTGTAAAATCCCTAACAGCTGAAGCCTGCCCGAAGAACAGATGTGTGCGCTTTTAAATTGAACATTCTCTTCTGAAATTCTGTGTATGAACTTTTGTGGGAGATCACAATGACGCTTCCTTGCAATTTGTCGTTGACTTCTCTGATGCTTACCAATGAGGAAGTCAAAAGGAAAGAAACAACAAATCCATTTTTAACTTAGTTCTCTCTTATAAGAACTGACCATAAGTAACAGCTACCATGGGGGAATGACGCAGCACCATTGTGGGGGAACTGGAAAGACCGCTTATATTTTGTTTAGGTTTTAAGTGAAAAAAGCAGTAAGGGATAATGCCAGGCAGGGTGGAATATGGAGGACTTGAGCAGTCAAGATTCTGCCCTGAAGACAGAGATCGATGAAGTGTTCTGTAAGTATCTATAAGGATCCAAGAACGAACAGAGAAGGAGATGAGGCCTGCCCACAGAGCTGTTAGTAAAATAAGACTACAGAAATGGGATTATTCGTTTAATAAATATTTACTGAGGTCATGGAGTATCAGGCCTCAGGCTAAGTGCTGGAGCTACAAGGTTGAAGAAGACCTGGTTCCTGTAGTCAAGGAGCAGGTGTGACGAAGGAAGTATACAGAAGGCGCTACGGGTGCACACACACGCATGTGTGTACAAGCATGTACGCACGTACCACTATAAGCACTTCGGAGCTGCTGGAGTGAAATTAACACTGCAGAGGAAACTGGACCATTTCGATGCCCAGCCTTGGGGGCGCGCCCGCAGGTAGCCTTGACCCTACAGTGACCTTCCACTGGGTCACTCTCTGAAGATGCACAGAAACAGAAGTTGGCGGTGGGCTGCTTTTCCCACTCTGTGCCTAGAAAATATTTAGCAGGTAGGTGCCTTGAAAGGCCTGAACACGTGCTTAAATCAATTTACTATTGAGTGAAGTAAGTCAACTGTTAGTTTCCGAATCTCTACTACTTTGTGACCCTGTAAGTTTTTAAGGTGAAAAAAAATCCTAAAGCTTTTTAAAGTTGTATTTAAAAATATTTATTCAAGTGTATGAATAAATATTTCTAAATACAGTTGAATAAATATTTCTAAATACAACTTAAAAAGCTTAATGGATATTCATGAGTTTGAGTAGGCTCCGGAAGTTGGTGATGGACAGGGAAGCCTGGCATGCTGCGGTCCATGGGGTAGCAAAGAGTCGGACACGACTGAGCCATTAAACTGAACTGATTCAAGTGTATGAGTAGACCAAATTTCATCAAATTCCAAAAAAAATGTCTACCCAAAGTGCTGCTATTTTAACACAATGCAGGGATGCTACAGTTTCATTCGACCCAGGATTATCTGATCAGAGCTCTCCCTTAGTTTGCATAAGTCATGAACTAGAGTGTGTGCTTAAACTTCTTGGTTAACAGTTTTCTTTATGACATACATACATGGATTATCAGTGTTTGATGAAAGAAAGCACTGAACTCAAAACATTACTGCCTTTAACCAAAACTCTGCTAAAATGACAAAGTTCAAGGCACTACAGCATCAGCCAAAAACTGTCATTTGCTATCTGCTTCTACAAGGATGACATCACTAGCCACTGCAGTCGCTGACCTTGAACCATTGCCTGAAAGGAGTCCAGGGCGGAGACGAGGAGTGAGGCACTCTGTGCTCTGCGAAGAACCGGCAGAACAGGCCTTCAGATAGCTAGAAATTTTCAGGCAATTTTATGAGCCCAACTTCTGACATCTCCTCATACCTAGGAAGCACTAAAATCACTAGCGGAGACATCTGCTCCTCGTGACTGGTTGCAACCTTCTTGAGACTCTGCGACCCCACGGACGGTAGTGCACCGGGCTTCTCTGTCCATGCAATTCTCCAGGCAAGAATACTGGAGAGGGTTGCTATTCCCTTCTCCAGGGGATCTTCCCAACCCAGGGATGGAATCTGGGTCTCCTGTATTACAGGCAAATTCTTTACCGACTGAGCCACCAGGGAAGCCCCCTTGGGATCAGCAGAAACCTTCTGCTGCGCGGTTCACCAAAATCAAACTTACGCTGACCTCCCCTACCCACCTCTTTGGAACAGGGCCTCAGAGCTATCTGAGAAGCTGTCTCTTGGGCAGTAAGTCCTCATTCTGCCCCAAATAAAACTTAATTCACGACTCTCATGTTGTGCTTTTTCTTTTCAGTCTACAGTGCGTAAAATAAAGATGAATAAAACGTACTGGAACATAAGCTTCGTGGTGGGAGGGATTTTTGTTCCTTTTTTCACCGGGATTCAGAACATAGCGTGTGCTCAGTCGCTCAGTAGTGTCTGAGTCTTTGCAACCCTATGGACTGTAGCCCACCAGGCTCCTCTGTCCATGGGATTCTCCCGGCAAGACTACTGGAGTGGGCTGTCATCTCCTTCTCCAAGGGATCTTCCCGACTCAGGGATCGAACCTGCATCTCCTGCATTGGCAGGCAGATTCTTTATCACTGTACCACTTGGGAAGCCCAGAACCACAGTGAATGCCCCATAAATATAAATATTTGCTAAATATATTAAAAGCAGAATCCCTGCTCTCAGACAGCTTACCATCTGCCCACCATTAAATGTCTCTTACTGCTGAGGTTTTAAGAACCTGTGAAACTCTCACTGACAGTGATTGTCACTCTGATAGAGATTTGTGCAGCTGACGGGTAAGAGATTTTTTTCAGGTGGCAAAATGAGGAAAATCAACAAGATCTGAGCCCAGGGCCCACATCCCTTGAAGAGCCTTTCCTGGTCCTCACAGACTCAAGACAAAAAACTCCTCCGGTCCAACATCTTTTCATTTTGTCACAGATGGCAACATAACTCCTTTCAAGTGCCAGGATATAAAATCCTTGAGATTTTTATTTGGCTCAGATGAAAAAGTGCATCCTGCTGTCAGCCAGACTCCCTTTGCACCTCGCTCCCCCAGGATACGCCTATGTCTTCAGGCTTTGGTGTGAAATTCGCTTCTCCGTGAGGGAATCGTCCTTATTCTTCCTCTCCCCCAGTGGTGACTGCAGATTCCCTGGGCGATGAGACCTCCTGTTCATCACAGTGCACTTGCAGATACACAGTGGTGGCTCAGCTATCACAGCAAGCATTTATTTTGGTTTCTAGGGACTATAAACTTGTGAAACAGAAGCACTTATGGATTCTTGGATGCACTCCTTTAAGAAGCGAACCCAATCCACTTGAATGATGTACATGCCATATTTCCACTCAGTCATCAGAAACCTTCCACTTAGCCCCTAGGTTTTATGTTAATACATTGGCACAAGGAGTCCCACAGTATTTTTTAAATTTTTGATGGAAGGAAAATCTGAGACACACAGTTGGATTCTCAACAAATGCATGGACTAGAAAGGTAAGTTGTTTCCTGAACCCTCAAGACACTTTGGTCTTATTTTCCTGCTAAATCGCGTATCTCTGGCCTTCAGAGAAGTCTAGAAGAGATCCGATTTCCTTCTGTTCTATTGTGCTGGCGTGAACGCCTTTGCAATTGAAAAGGAGGCCTCCGAGGGTGGTAGGAACAGAGTCAGCAGAAGTTACACAAAGTGAGGTGTGTGGCTTTGTGACTGGTTAGAGCGCCCGTGCTAATGAGGCCAAGGTCGTGGGTTCAGCCCCTGAAAAGGCAGTTACTTCAGTCAATTCCCTGCTGGAGGACTGCACCCCTAAACTCCCACAGATTCACTAGAAATCCAGAGATGCGAGGGTTGGGATGAGAATGGGAGACTGATGGTGGTGTACAGAGACTGATCACATTAATACAAATCCCTTGAGAGAGGACAGAGACCTCTAGTCCCAGAGTGGGCCCCTCTCCAGGGGGAAGCGACTAACCTCCAGGCTGACCAGCGCTCTGTTGTGCTGAGTCGCTCAGTCGTGTCCGACTCTTTGCGCTCCTATGGACTATAGCCCGCCAGGCACCTCTGTCCATGGGGATTCTCCAGGCAAGATTATTGGAGGGGGTTGCCATGCCCTCCTCCAGGGGATCTTCCCAACCCAGGGATCAAACCCAGGTCTCTCACACTGCAGGCTGATTATTTACTGTCTGAGCCACTAGGGAAGCCCAAGAATACTAGAGTGGGTAACCTATTCCTTCTCCAGGGGATGGTCCCAACCCAGGAATTGAACCAGGGTCTCCTGCATTGCAGGCAGACTCTTAACCAGCTGAGCTACCAGGGAAGCCCCTCCAGAAGGGGGCTCAAAGCCTACATCTGGTCAGATACAATCAGGGTGCCCTGTTCCAGGTCTGCCTAGTTCCCTGGTGGTGATCAGGACTATATACTCATGGACTTAAAGGCAAGCAGGCAAAGCAGAGCAGGGCTGCCTTTGAGAAGAACAGGACATGGGAATGCAGAATCAGTAAGACAGAAGAAATTTCAATCCAATTGTCCTGGCACAGATCAGGTCCTCAAACTGAGAAATGTGATTACTTCTCTCCACGTGTGAAGTACAAAAAACAACATGTGCGTATGGTGGGAATGACCTTAGTTATTGATGACTCCAGTTACAAAGGGATATTGTAATTACTGACTGCCTCCTCAGGATGCAGAAATATAGAGGCTTAAAATTACAACGATTTCATGTTTTCTTTATATTGACAAGAAAAAGAAGGGATATGAACCTCAGGCAACAGCGTTAAGTCTCAAACACCAAAATCAAGTTGCAACTTTCTTTGCAGTTTTCTATTTTAAGTTCTGTAAAATAACTTCACTGGCCCAGGTTCTTAGCAATTCTGAGTTCTGTTGAAAATCAGCTGCTGCCAAACTACAGACCTGAGCCCTGAATCTTCCCAAAGAAATTTAAGACATTTCTGAGCATCTTTTAAAGAATCTTCGGACAGACAGCGTGCCATTAGGACAGACAGTGCTTGTCCTACAGGAATACCATCCAGGGGCCTTTCAGCACAGCTGCATCATGAATTCTATTCCCAAACCATGTCTGTTTAACTTTGCATAGAGCAAAGTTCTGAAGAATGGGTCTGTTTAAGGAAAATAAATATGCAGGGGTGGTCCACATCCTTGTGCTGCCCTACCAGCACACACAGAAACAAACTCTTTATATGTAGCTATAAAGACGAAGATGACAAACTCCTTTTAAACAATTTGAGCACATTTAAAAATATCCCAGACTTCCCTGGTGATCCAGTAGTAGAGTCCACCTGCCAATGCAAGGGAGCTGGGTTCAACCCCTGGTCTGGGGAGATCCCACATGCCATGGGGCAACTAAGGCCGGTGCCACAATGACTGAGCGTGAGGACTGCAGCTACTGAAGCCCACGGGCCTAGAGACTGTGCTCTGCAATGAGAAAGGCACCGCAATGAGAGGCCTGTGCATGGGGACAAAGAGCAGCCCCCACTCACCGCCACTAGGAAGCCCGCACACAGCAACGAAGACCCAGCGCAGTCACAGTAAATAAATAAAAGTGAAATTAAAAAAAATAAAAATATCCCAAACTCACCGAAGGACCAAAGCCTCATATTTCTTTTTACATTTTATCAGGTAATAGTGGATGATACAGAAGAATATATGCAGTTGTTACACAAATTCCAAACTGTTAGAATAAAAAAAAAAAAATTCCCTGAAACCACAGCAGCATAAGATATACATCCAAGATAGATGAATCAATTGATTTTGCTGAACTTTTAGAAACGACGCATTAATCTGTTGCATTATCCACAGAGGCAGGGGGAAGCAAAAGAAAAGAGGTGATAAAAATTGCGTTCACTTGAGAAAGCAGCAGTGACTTAAGTCCTCGTGTCCAGGTGTGACTCACACAGTAGTTTCAGGTCAAAAGGGACAGAGATATGTGTGGCTGATTCATGTAGATGTATGGCAGAAACCAGCACAATATTGCAAAGCAATTATTGTCCAATAAAAATTAAAAAAAAAAAAAGGACAGTGAAGGAAAACCACACTCAGAACAGAAAGACACAGTTACCTCAGTGAAGAGGCTGGCCCTTAGAGGGCACTCAATATCTGCCCCCCGCAAAATGTGAAAATCAAGGAAACAACTTTTCCAACACTCAGTTACTTCCTACGTAAGACGGGACAAGGTCTTCTCTACACAAGCCATCCTTGGAAGGATCAAAACACAAATGTACCTGGAAATGCTTTATGAGCTGCAAAGAGCAACACGATTTAAAGGAATATCATCTTATACGGGATCTTCAAATTTTTACGACTATGAGGATATTGTGCAATTGCTTTTTGGAGGGAAAGGGGTTAGCTGGTGGTTTTAACTCACCAGGGTTTGAATTTCACGTAGGATATCTATCCTGCTGCCAGTCTGTCTCTTTCACCTCAAATCGTTGCTCATCATGCAGCTTGGTCACTGGGCCCTGATACTCCAGAACAGAAATGATGCTCCCTGCGTGTGAAAAATGTGCCTGCCCTGGCACTGTGCACACCTGAAGTCTTGCAGGACTGCTCCTTGCCACAGCTGAATCACGCTGAAGGCAGAGAGCAGAGCAGAGCCGTGGTATCCTTGCTAGGTGGAACATTCTGTCTTCCTCCATTTCTTATTTCAAACCTTTGTTTAATTCCAGGGTAAAAAGAGTATTAAAGTCGTTAATCATTTTGGAGCTACACAAGGCTCTTTAAAAAAAAAAAAATTTATATTTACCTGTGTAGGCTCATCATATCATTTTCATCAGGTTTCGGAAAATACTGAAAACTGATCCCAGACACCCATTATTTATGCTGTTGAATGGGAGGTTGAGAACCGCTGCTTTCAACTCTGGGTCAACTTGCCATCTGAATGATGATTCCACTGGCCAACAAGGTACAATATTGTCTTCCCAGTATTCCCCAGCTCAACCCAACTGCCATAAAAAATGTCCCTGAAATGAGAATATGTTCTCATACTATTTAACATTTAGCCAACAGAACTCATCAAACAAGTCCATAGAAGCGAGACACCGAGCCAACTGTGACACCTCCCGAGTGGTCCGGGTTGTACTGGGCACTTGACTTCCCTGACTCAGGACCAGCTCAGTAGGTGGGTGTTAATGTGCACTGCTCACAGATAAAGGAAGCTGGGAGTAAGTGCGTGCATGCTAAGCTGCTTCAGTCATGTCTGACTCTGTGCAATCCTATGGGTTGTAGACTGCCAGGCTTCTCTGTCCATGGGATTTCCAGGCAAGAATACTAGAGTGGGTTGCCACGCCCTCCTCCAGGGGATCTTCCCCACCCAGGGATCAAACCCACATCTCTTATGTCTCCTGCACAGACAGGTGGGTTCTTTACCACTAGTACCACCTAGCAAGCCCAGAGGGGCTAAATAATTTGGCTCAAGACAAGCCATCAGGAAGGGATAAAACCAGAATTCCAACCCAGTCAATCTGGCCCCAAAGTCCCTCCTTTGCAATCTCTAAATAAAATAAAAACTTGAAATACTGAAATGTTGAAAATGGCAAACCAATATCTCATTATCTACTGTACAAATGGCTGAATTTTATATTCTTTAGTGTAACTTTTTAGAGGAAATCTGTTGTCTGTGTGTGTGTGCGTGTGTGTACATATACCTTTTGGGGGGGGAAACACCATGCAGATGAGGAGTCTTAGTTCCTGGACCAGGGATGGAAACCTATGATCCCTGCAACAGAAGTGTGGATTCCTAACCACTGGACCACGAGGAAAGTCCCTGTTGGCTATCTTAATCTTCCTACCCATCTCTTTATTTATTTTTTTTTTTTACACCTTTTTTTTTTTACACCCTTTTTTTTTTTTTTTTTTTTTACACCCCATCTCTTTAAAACACATGTAAAAAGATGCAGGGAATCGATTATTGGAGCATGTGCCCATAGAAAGTGAAAGTCACTCAATCATGTCCAACTCTTTGGGATCCCATGGACTACAGCCTGCCAGGCTCCTCTGTCCATGGAATTCTCCAGGCAAGAATACTGGAGTGGGTTGCCATTCCCTTCTTCAGGGATTTTCCTGACTCAGTAATCAAACCCGGGTTTTCTGTACTGGGAGGTGGATTCTTTATCACTGAGCTACCAGGGACGCCCTCTCAGATGGAACATGGGATACAGATTTTTCTCTTTCTGAGACAAATACTAGCAAGTGTTAAAATACATTAAATATCAAGTGAAAAAGTGTGCCACAAAATACTGACCAGGCCAACGTATGTGCTTGTGTGCGTGTGTGCACCAAAAAAAAAAAAATCTGAGAGGTCTGATGAGGACAGCTCCCAACTTGAAGACATTTATATTTTTAGGAGCTGCCTCTTAGCAGCTGAGGCAAGATACACATCTTCCCAAGTGTCACCCTGAGAAAATGTGATACAGATGCAAACCTTTGTTTGTGTTACCCTGACAGTAAGAATTCCACTTTGCTGTGACTTAAGAGACTTCCTATTATTTTTCCATTTGCAGAACATACTTATTTCTGAAAAACATCACTTCTTTTCTTTCAAAATAAGTCAAACCCCGATACAATTACTATGATAGGGAAGATCTCTGCAGGCTCATCTGTCTTAAGCACTATTATTTACCTTCAACTTCTGGCACAAGAAACAATATGTGCAGTTTTCTTTTTATGGCAGGGGAGGGGAAGTCATGGAAGAGTATTTGAGAATTTTGTTCCCACCCCTGGGGGAACCCTGGGGACATATACCCGTACCTCCAGTATAGCTGAACAGAATAATCTGTCCTCGATCTATACAAACAGCTGACAGAGGAAACAGTGCTAAATCTTTGAGATTGATCTAGCCACTAATTCTAAGTGAACTGGATTTAACAGAAACCACAGAGTGAGTACAAAGATATTTCTGATTTCACAGGTATCATGATGTCATGATGTCATCGTATCTTGTGTGTTATTTTAGCTGATTTCAAATGAGTCCTCAGGGACAGAGAGGAAAGGAACTGTGGGTGTTGACAGAGGTTCACCTCAGCCAGAGAAAAGTGGGGGGAGGTGCAGTGGTCCCTCCCCAGTGCACGGCAGCCGGAGAGGGGCCTGAGGCAACAGTGGCACTAACGAATGTCACCCAGAAAAGGGGGAAACAAAAGCAAAGGCCATCCCATAGGGCGCGCTGACTGGCCAAGCCGCACCTGGCAGCACCTTCCCATCCGGAGGTGAGGGCGTGCATAGTAGGTACAGTTCGGAGGCGAAAGAGAACCATCTCTCCCTTCTGCTGCTCCACTGCGAACCCAGCTGGATTTGATCTATAAAATTCACAGGAGGAGGAGTCTGGTAACAGACATCTGAGCGCCTACTAGGTGCTTGGTCCCGCAGTCTTCTCTGCCATGATGGTTCCCAGGAATCACCAGGATCCCTGACGCAGGAGGGAGGCCCCTTCCGTGCGGGGTGACCTTGCTTTGCTCCTGCCACTCCAGACACCCACGCTGCTTCAGACTCTGAGCCACAGCAAGGCTCAGAAGATCAAGGGACCAGACACAGCAGCCTTTTTAACTTTGGGAAAACCCAATGCTCACTTCACTCAAACGTCGCAAAGTGGTGCCATGACCCTTTAGCTCTTGGCTCACCAATTCAAAGAGACACATCACATACAGCCCTTAAGCTGCCCACGGCATGATTCTGTGTCTAGTTCCTTTCCAGGTCCCCCCAAAGCGGAAGACAGCTCTGGCAGGGAGTCTGGGCAAGATGACTATAGTATTTAGCTTTTGTCCCTTCTTTTGCTCTGTCTTACCGTGAAATAAGATGAACATATCTCAGGCACTGAGTTCTTTGGCGTGTGTTGGGCTGGAGATCTGTATTCAAAAGGTACCTGCAAACCTCAGGTGGGCTTAATCTAGCCCAGAAGTCTCCACTTCGAAGATGAAGAAACTGAGGTTCAAAGAAAGTAAAGCAGGGCCCAGGAAGGTCCCATGGCATAAACTCCAATGCCATGCTTCCTGCCTCAGTCCTTTTATTGAAGACTTGGGTAGGTAGGCAATGGGCGGAACTGAGGACATTAGATTTCATTTTCTTAACTATAAGCGTGAATATACATACTTCTTCTCTGGGCAGTAGTTCTCTCCCCCTTAAAACGTAAAGTGTTGCATTCATGCTTTCTAAGGGTGCCTTTAGGTCTGAAACTGTCATAAGGCTTGAAGATATAATTATGCGTTGGTGTATGTGAATATATATACATACACACACATACATGATCTGCTCCATTTAAATACCAATTCCAACCAGACGTTTTGCCTAATCCCCCAAGCAACCAGATTTTCCCAACCCCAAACAAGGGCTAAATTCCGTCCCCCCGTTGCAGTCCCTCTGAACCCAGGATCGGTGACCCCCTGGCTTCTCCCCAAAGACCAAGCGCAGAGGGTGACAAGACGAGGGGCCACGTACTTCACATGAAATACTAAGTGTCATTAAGTTCCTCCGCGGTAACACGGCAAGCCTGCGGCAGCGCGGGGCTGAAAGGGAGGGGGGGTGCACAGATCACATCGCAGGAAGCACAAGTGAAAGGTGGCTTGTGGCTGTGGCCACTGCGCGAAACCTGGGGCCCCGCCGGCAAAGCGCCGAGTAGCCAGGGTTGGGGAGCAAGCCTGGCTCGGAGCCCACGTGTTGCAGGCACGACCCTGCCCTGGCGGGTTCACACAGCCCACGGGGGCCAGCAGAGAAATGTGCCTTGGTGCCGGGCGTGCGGCGGGAACTTGGCGGGTCTTACTGAGTGCACGTGGCCCGGCCAGTGCCGGGTTCCAGGTCCCCTCCCGCTCCCCACCCCCGCCCTGGAGCCGCGGGCGCTAGGACCCCGCGAGGCGCGCACACTCCGGCCCGCCCGCGCGCGCGGCGCCCCCCGAGCCCCTGCGCGCCCGCCGGCACCGCCCTACCTGGCGAAGCAGAACTCGCAGTGGTTGCCGCGCTCGCTGACCGTGAGCACGTAGGCGTAGGCCGGGCAGGAGAAGAGCAGGTCCCCCACCTGGAAGGGCTGCAGGGCCCGCAGACCCCGGCCCTTGCCCGGGCTGCAGAAGCGCTCCAGCCCGCCGTCACCCTCGGCCCTCATCCCGGCGGCCGGGCTGGCGCGGAGGGCGGCCTCCCGCGGCTGCGGCTCCCCGCGCGCTGTTATTGGAGCAGCGTCACCCGGAGCCGCGGGGGCGGGAAGCCGCCCGGCGGACGCGGCGGCCACCGCTTCCCCGGAAGGGACGGCGGCCCCGCCCGGCGCTCGCGCGCCCCCGGGAGGCGGGGGACCCGGCCCGGCAGCCCCGCCCGCGTGCGGGACCCTCGCCTGTGGCCCCGCACTCGGCCCACTGTCGGCCGCTGCGGCCACCGCCCGGAGCTGCGTTCCCCGGGGCCGCTCCAGGCAGGAGGTCGGAGGCGTGTGCGTCCTGGCGGAGGGTGCGGGCCGCGGCCGCGTTCCGGTGGGCGGGATGGGGTCACGGTGGGGCAGGTACCCAGCGCCTCCCCTGGACCAGCCAGTAGGATGGCCCGCGCTGGGTTAATAGAAGTTGGCGGCGTAGGGAGGCAAGATGCTTCTCAACCTTCAGTTCGGTTCCTCTGTCCTTGTCGAGAACCCTAGAAGGAGTCCTCGGGGAACACCGAAGGGAAACCGCAGTAGGAAACTGCTAGGTGCCGAGGGTTAAAAGGTGCTTCCCCAAGGTGAAAGGTTTTTAGAGCCCAGTATGACTCCCAGGGAATCTCAAGTATTGATTGTGAACCTACTTCTTTCCCTCTGCCCCTCCGGTGGAAGTTAATTACGTGGACGGAAAAAGGAAGTGCACTGGTCAGGCTTGCTCACTCAGACTCTGCGTACAGACAACGATGCGGAGGAGGCAGGAGATAACCTTGCAGTCAAGGAACTTAAGACTTGCCCGGGGGCAGTGCCGTGCTGTGGCCAGAGCACACGGCTAGGGATCGAATCGGCTTGACCACGCACTGTCATCTTAGAAAAGTCAATTAGGTTATGAGTCACAGAGAGGATTTTCCGTATGAGAAAGAAGGGTTTAATCTGTTCTGCATAGGAGTGTGGAAAGGCTGCAGTTGATGTGCGGGCTCTAAGAACTCCGTGTATAAAGAGAGGATTTAGCAAAAGCACTAATACTTAAAGTGTAATCTCAAACTAGGTTGCCTGTGTAAGTTCAGGAGTAGTTCAGCAAAGGGTAAGATCAGTGTGATTTGAGTATGTCATCAGAATTTTTGACCCTTCAATAAAACTCCTAAAATGAATAAGCCTCTGGCCTTCCTGAAGAGAAGAATACATCATGGATACTCTCCCATTTAGACACTTTAAGAAGCATTCACTGAGCACCCACTGTGTAAGAAGCATTCACTGAGCACCCACTGTGGCCAGTCAGTGGGATAGAAAGAGGGGCAGAATGTGGGTCTGGACCTTTGCATACCATACATTCACAATCCTTATTGGGTGTTAGCGGGTCAAATACTGAGCTAAGTGGCTTAAACACATTACCCCCATTAAATATGTAATTCTAACTGCCCAGTGAGTTAGGTGTTATATGTTTCCCATTTCCAAAACTAGGAAACTAAAACTCAGAATACTTCCCAAGGCTATACAGCTAGGTTGCAGAATTTGCTAGGTTGCAGAATTTGGTTTCAGCCTCCAGTCAGTCTGAATATGAGGCCCACGCTCTTAAGTGAAATGACCCTCTGCAAAGAAAGACAGCTCTCTGAGACAAGTGGTGTTATGGTGGCTTGCACAAAGCGTTCTGCGGGGAAACAGGCAGGGGAGGACAAACAGCATGGAGAATGCAGGTTTGGTCAAGGCAGGTGCCACATTCACGTAACCTTTGAGCTGGGCCTGGATGATGGATGAGACTTAAGTACAAAAGAAGAGGACAGTTGGCCGGGCTGAAAGAATTGCATGTGAAGACAGAGGGACTTGAAAGAAAGAATGGTGTGTAGTTGCAACCTGCTGTGTTGAGTGGAGACTGAGATCTCAGGGAGAGGACAGGAGGTGAGGCAAGAGTAATGGGAGGGCATCTTCTCAGGAGACGAGTTTCCTCCCAGAGAAGGTGTGGGAGTCTCTGAAAATGGTTAAGCAGCGGGGTGCGCTGATCAGTCTAGTGTTTTAAACGGTTCTGCTGCAGCTTTGCCGATAGACTGGAAGGGAGGCGACTGAATACAGGACCACGGGTTAAGAGAGCACTGGACATGGCAGGCAGATGACAGTCAATCTTGTAGGCTCAAAACAGAAACCAGAGACTTCCCTGGTGGTCCAGTGGCCAAGACTCCAAGCTCCCCATGCAGGGGGCCCGGTTGGATCCCTGTTTGGGGAACTAAATCTTGTGTGTTGAAACTGAAGATCCCACGTGCTGCAACTAAGACCCAACACAGCCAAATAAAGTGTTTTTTTAAACCAAAAAAAAAATCGAGGAACCATAATATCCTAGAATTTGGTGAATGGAAGAGGCATTTTCTTACTAATAAGGAAAATGAAGCAGAGCTAGCAAGAGATTCCATGACATATTCATTCAACATTTAAATATTTATGATATGCTTACTGTGTTCCAGCAACAGTGATAAAGGCTGGTGATATAATGACAATGACAACAACAACAAAAACTGACATTCCCTGTCCTCAGCTTTGTACAGTCTGTCTGGCAGAGGAGGCAGACATTAATCAGATAATCACATAAACAAATATAAACTGTCAACAGTCTCAAGTGCTGGAGCAGTGCTTAGAGGACATGACCTAGTCTAGGAATGCTTTTCTGAGCGCCAAAGAATTGATGCTTTTAAACTGTGGTGTTGGAGAAGACTCTTGAGAGTCCCTTGGACTGCAAGGAGATCCAACCAGTCCATTCTAAAGGAGATCAGCCCTGGGTGTTCTTTGGAAGGAATGATGCTAAAGTTGAAACTCCAGTACTTTGGCCACCTCATGTGAAGAGTTGACTCATTGGAAAAGACTCTGATGCTGGGAGGGATTGGGGGCAGGAGGAGAAGGGGACAACAGAGGATGAGATGGCTGGATGGCATCACTGACTCGATGGACGTGAGTCTGGGTGAACTCCGGGAGTTGGTGATGGACAGGGAGGCCTGGCGTGCTGCGATTCATGGGGTCGCCAAAAGTCAGACACAACTGAGTGACTGAACTGACTGAGGAATGCTTTTCAGAGACAGTAATGACTGAACTAATATCTGAAGGATGAACAGAACTTAATCAAGAGAAGAGGAGGGACAAGCATTCTAAACAGAGGGAACAGCACGTGTAACCGAGCAGGACCCCGTGGGGCCTTCTGGGAGCAGATCCCAGCCCCTCCCATGTCCCCCACCTGCCTCTTGTCTGTAGGAAAACTTTAGCCTCCCAGGCCTTCCCCAGGTTCCAAAGAGTAAGTTTAATCTGAGAAGTGAGAGAATGTACAAAAAAGGGAAAACAGTCAAGCAAGACAAAACAAAAGTTTATCCATTAAATAAAGCCAAAATCATTTAGTTCCTCCTCAAGGGTTATAGGTAATATTCTGAGCCATCCTCTGGGCTGCTTTACAGATACTGAAATCCCTGTCAGGTGGAAGAAGTTAACTGCATGGTGACCATCAGCACATCACAGACCCCAGACAGGTTGGAACCAGAAGGTTGATGATGTTGACTCCAGATTACCTCCCTACCAACTGATCAGAAAAGGGTCTGCAAGTTGGTCATATACCCCACAACCCCATCACCATTTTAAAAAACCCTTCTCTGAAAGCCACTGGGGAGTTCAAACCTTCTGGGCACTAGTTACGTGGATTTCTTGCTTGGCATCCTGCAATAAATGCTGCACTTTCCTCACCACAACCTTGTATCAGTAGATCAGCTGTACTGCAGCTGTACTGCAGCTTTCCAGCGTGCAAAGTGTCATTGGTTGGAAGAAGTGTGACCACAATGAAGGGGTGACTAGAGCAAGGCTAGAGGAAGAGTGTTGTTCTAGATGATTTTAGGAGGTACATAGGTCCTCTTGGACAACCCACAGGAGTCTCCTCTGATTAAAAAAGCCTCTGACAGATGCCAGATTCTGTTAGATGAGCTTTATGTCGGTTACCATACCTAAATCATGAAATTCCCAAGTGGTGCAGTGGTTAAGAATCTGCCTGCTAGTGTAGGAGACACAGGAGACGGAGGTTAGATCCCTGGGTCAGGAAGATCCCCTGGAGGAGGAAATTGCAACCCAATCCAGAATTCTTACCTGGAAAATTGCATGGAGAGGAGCCTGGCAGGCTACAATCTATAGGGTCGCAAACAGTCAGACACGACTGAGCACACATGTAAACCTAAATCAGCTTTTATTACTGTGTTTTACTACACATGGATGTTGTATGTTAATGAAAGAATTATCTTAAACCTCAGAAGCTTTCAGATATACACCTACATAGGCAAATCTTGGATAAATTCGGTGACTCTACATAGTTTTTTAACTTTCTGATTTCTGGCAGCTCTAACCAGCACAAAGATGAAAAGACTGACATAGAAATGAACAATTACAATACAGTAAACAATGTGCCATTTAAGGATTCCTTATGCAGTTATCTGCTTGTTAACTTTTATTGCGAGTCATCTTTTCCTCTTTCGCCGAGAAGGATTTCCAACAGCTGAGCAAAACAATCATGTTAACTGTTGAGTTGTCTTTCCAGGTGAGTCGTGGCAGGAACAGACTTAAGTGAGGATGGGTCTAATTTAAGAACACTGGACAAGAAACAGCCTCATTTTAGAAAAATGCCTGTGCTGAACCCAAATGACTCAAGATGGAAAGATGGTCAGTTAAGTTTAGCCATTAATTTAGGAGCTTAGCTTATGAAGAAAACTGTGTTTAAAATAAACTGCCAAGGAATGGCAGCTCACCAGTGCAGCAGACTGATGACAGCACTCTTAATGCAGCTCATGCTTGTCAGCCAGCCGCCACGCATTCTCGCATTCCGGGAGAGTCTCCTTCCACCTTTTTCACTGCCTGCCACCCCACAGCTTGGAAAGAATGGAGCTTGAACGGAGCTTTTGGGAGACTTTGCCTCACCATAGCTCAGGGGAAGCGATAAGAAGTGCTAAATTCACTTAACTTCTCTAACCTAGAAGGTGATCTATTGAATAATTTATGAGTAACATATCCTTCCGGCCACAGATTAGCACATGAAAGCAACAGCTCTGGCCTGGGGATATAAAGCCTTAGCAAAGAAGGAATACCAATGAACATGGACAGTGGGCCCCTTGCCTGAACCACCACACCTCTATATTTCGTATTTCACTTATTGATTGCACGTTCTTACCCAGTGCTAAATCCTTGTCGTACCATGGTGAAAAGACCAACACGTGCACTCAAAGGTATTAGGCCCTGATCCCCAGAGCCTGTACGTGTTACCTTATATGGTTTAAAAGGGTCTTGCAGATGTGTTAAATTGAGGATCTTGAGCTGTGTGATTATTCTGGATTGTCCAGGTGGAGCCTCAATGCCATCACAAGAGTCTTCCCACATCTCCAGAGGGGATTTGACAGACCGACTCAGAGGTGGGAGGGATGTGGCCATAAACCCAGGAATGCGGGACCTCCAGCAGAAGCTGGAAAAGGCAAGGAGCAGATTTTCCCCTTGGAGCCTCCAGAAGGACTGTGGTCTTGCTAAGACCTTGATGTCAGCCCCGGGACACCAATTCCAGACTTCTAGGCTTCAGAACCGGGAGAATACATTTCTGTTGTTTCAAGCCACCCAGACTGCAATAATTTGTCCTAGCAGCCACAGAAAACTAAAACAAATTGTAATACAATAAAAATGTTCACAAGGGGATTAACAAAGTGAAGTGGAAAGGCTTCACAGAGGACCTGACATTTTAACTCCTCTTAGAAGACTGGGCTTCCCTGGTAGCTCAGATGGTAAAGAATCCACCTGCAGTGCAGGAGACCTGGGTTCGAGCCCTGGGTTGGGAAGAACCCCTGGAGAAGGGAATGGCAACCCACTCCAGTATTCTTGCCTGGAGAATCTCATGGACAGAGGAGCCTGGTGGGCTATAGTCCATGGGGTTGCAGAGTTGGACACGACTGATCGACTAACACTTTCAGAAGGAAGACTAAAAATTGACCAAGGGAAAGAGAGGCCCCCACAAATGGGATTAAGAACCTGAAGGTGTAAATTCACTGGGGTAGGAGAGACCTTGACAATCTGGGGAGGTATTTTTGTCTTACTGCAGACGCTTGCATAGTTCTGACTATGTACTAAGTGCACTTTTAAAATAAAGTCTCACCTAATCCTCCTAACAACATTTTATAGATGAAGGATCACTATAAATAACTTGTTCAAGTGAACAGCGGGGTGAGGACTCAAAGCAGGCTGCGTGTAACAAGTCTGTGCCCTGGACCACTGCGCCTCGCTGCCTTCCTGCTTGGCCCAAGCTGCAGCCTTAGGAAGGAGACCTTAGGTAAAGCAGGACCAGCAGGAGTGGCCCAATGATGAAAGGTTCTATAAAGTTTCTATAAAGGTTCTATAAAGCTGTGTGCCTAGGAGTTAGATGCCCTGTATGGTACTACAGAGCCAGAAAAGTTTGGCGAGCATGATTCAATTGTTGCTTAAGGTCATTTTCATGGCTGAATCAAGGATACATTACAGGAGGGTGAGGACAGAGAGAGAAATAAGAAGTGTAATGCACTCGATAGCCCAGAGAAAGATGTTGCTGGCGTGAACAAGGGCAATAACGGAAAGAAGAGATACGGGTTTGGAGAACTTTTAATTAGCAGGACCTGGTGCTAATAGTGCATGAAGGGAAAGGTGAAAGGGGAATTTGAGCCATGGAAAAATCTGTCTGATGACAGCTGACATCAGTTCCATTCAATCCCTCAAGTTCATTTACATCCTGCGAGTATGCCACAAACAAGATCTTGTTATTTCTTCTTTTCCGCTATTTCTTTTTTAATCTCACTTTATTTCTATTCTTATGCCACTCCTTGCTGATGGCTTTATTGCTGGATTATTACAATAGCAGTAGGCAGCCAAAGATCATACACAGCTCTGCATTTCCTTCTGAACCCCTTCCATCACCATTCAGTCGGTGGCACTGACTCAGAGATGAAATGATATTGCAAAGTAGGACTGAGAAAACTCTTGGACTCCAGAAGCCTAGGATCTCAGGAAACTCAGGGCTCACTCCAGTCATAGCAAATCCGAGGTGATGTACGAGCAAGGCCTCTGCCCAGGAAGGAAGAGGGAGAATTGGAAAGAAAGCCAGAGGGAAGTTGGAGTGTTTGTGAAGGGGGCATGCTTGTTTGTTTCCTCCCAGGCTGCACCCTGAAGGAATGGAATAACGCAGTAAGAACCCCGTAGGTTCGAGAGGATTCAAAAGAGAGATAACCAAGGACCAGGGGTTCTTACCCCTGCTAAGCACATCTTGCCTTAGCATCATGGTGCCACCCAAACGCAAGACCCCACCCCCAAAACTGATAAGACATTTCTACCACCCGGGAAAAATGAAGGCTCCTAACAAACTCTGTTCCAGTTTCTTTAAATGTTCTGTGCATTTATAGATGAGCTTCATCTATGGTCTCTCCCTATTCTGTGTGCCTTGGTTACTGCTGTCAAACACATCTCAAAAAAATTGCTTTTTCTGTTGAAGAACGTTCAGTTGCTCCTAACTGGATATCGCATCAAGGACAAGCTCTTCTTTCTGGCTTTAAAAACTCTACCTCTGACTGTCATACTCAGCTTGAGTTCTATCTGTTCTGAGAAGCCATCTCCAAACATTTCTGCCCATAATGATTTCCATTTCCTAAGATAAGTCTTTATCCATCTGTACTTCTTGACATATAATCAACAACTTTATATATATAATCAACACCTTTGTATATAACCCCATGTAAGTTAAAAGGTCCTTAAAGGAAGACACTCTGTATCATATTTGTTTGTAGTGTTAATACTTGTTATGTGTTCAATTCTGACACATTTTCTGAGTGAATAGAATCATATGTATTGACTTGGAGTGTTTACAAAGCAGACAGCCAGAGGCACCCATGTATTTCTCACTGGCAAGCAAAGGTGTGGACTCAATAGAAATCAACCTCTGTTTCCAGGCTGGAGTGCAGCAAAAGCTGTCCAAATGTGTAATTTACAGTCCAAACACTGGCACCTCAGTCGCACTGCATCATTTTTACTAGAGGCAGGGTTTCTCCAGAATAAGAAGGAGCAGAAAGAGAGCCAGAGAAAAATAACCAACTATTTGAGAGTCAGATGGATCAGGTCTCAAACTACCAATCATGTTCTCTTGTATCTGGAGAGAAAAAGAAAGAAAAAGAGGCCGGCGGGGGCGGGGTGGGGGGTGGGGGAGTTAGGGAGCCGGGTGGGGGGGTGGGGCGGGGAGGTTAAGCTGGGTTTGTCCTCATGATGCAGGCAATACAGTGATTCTGACTTGGTGCTAAAAATTGAATGAAAAGGCAGCCCCCCAAAAGGAGTAGATTGGGAGTTTGGGGTTAGAAGATGCAAACTATTATATATTGAATGGAGAAACAACAAGGACCTACTGTATAACACAGGGGACTATATTTAATCTCTTATGATAAACCATAATGGAAAAGAATATGAAAAAGAATATATATATATATATATATATATATATATATATATAAAACTGAATCCCTTTGCTGTACAGCAGAAATTAACACACCACTGGAAATCAACTATATATATTCAATAGAATAAATTTTTTAAAAAGGCAGCAAAAACCCAAGAAAAATCCCATTACCGACATAGTTGGTTCTGATCTAGACTTGTCAGCTTTTTTCTTTATCTCTAGAAAGTCTTGCTACCTTTTTTTCCCCACTTGAAAAAAGTATTGACGGTAACAGGTAACTGAGTTTAGAGGTTTTACATACTTAGAGGTCTTGCTGAGAACTATTAGCAACTTTCTTATTTGAGGGGAGGTAGTGGGGGAGGGGTGCTGGGCACAGAACTTGACTTTGCTACCGAAGGCACACGACCTTGAGCAACTCACCTGGGGCCAGAGTTCCGGGGCTTTGTGCAACCTGTAAAGTCCACACTGATTTAGGTGAAGGCAGGAGAGTTCCACAAAAAAGAGAGATGAAATATATTTAATGCCTTAAAGCCTGAGTCTACCCCTTTTATAGGCTTAATCTTTACACGGAATTTGAATACATCAGTATGGTTTATTTTTTTTTAATAAGAGGGAAGAAAAGATTGGAAGGAAAAAGGTCAATCACTGTGAATTGAATTCCTGAAGAAGAATCTGTGCAAAAGGGACTGTCATCATCTCAACTGTGAGCAGTGACGATACTTTGAAAAAATCTTTGGTTTAGTTTTCTTTCCTATTAAGGGTGAACAATTAATAACATTAAATGTTTATTAAATCATGCAAATTGAAGGTAAATACAATGTATTTTTTTAAGCTGGGAAGAGAGGATTTATGACTTTGCTTGATAAAAAAATAAATGTATACAATAGTATTCTTAAATACAGCAGATTTAAGACCCCAATAGGTTTTTGAATGATTTTGGAAAATATATACTGCTCAAAAATTTTTATCAAATATATTTTAAACACTTCTTTTTATGGAAATTTAAACATTCAGGCATTTATTTCTCTGACGTATTTCTGAAATAGAGCACTTTGAATGCAACAGGTGAAATGTTCATTTTTTTTGCTTGCATCACTTGCTAGTTTTCCTTCACCACAAGTTCTCTCTCTGTTTTTTCCTCATCTTCAGAATTTTATAAATTGAAATCAGGAAAATTAAAAACTGAAAAAAGGACGGGTTAAGTGGAAAAAGGGGAAAAAAGGACAGGTTAAGTGGAAAAAAGGGAAAATGATTGGTGTGGTTCTTAGGGCCAAAGTATAAATAAACTGAAGGGCTAAGGAGACTTTCATTGTTCAGTTATTTCCTGATAGCAGTGCAAAGGCCCTCTTGTGTGCTACGGAGGAGTCAGAGTTAAATTAGAGCCAGATCTTGTTCTCCAAGGACTTAGAATCTAGAAGAGGAAACATGCCATATCCTTAGAGAGCTGCAAAAGTCTACTAGAGTGTGAACCTCCCAAAGGTAAGGAATGTGGTCTGTTTTGCCCACTCACTGCTTTGCCCGGGAAGTGTCAGACACAAAGTGGGTGCCCAAGAAATATTTATTGCATAAGTGAATAATACAAGGTAGAGAGTGTTGAGCCGTTTAAGAACTGTTAAAAAAAATTTGAAATTGGTAATAGGAGAGATAGGTAACTTGCAACATCTGTAAAATTACACAAGTATATTACAGACAATTAAGCTGATGGGCCATGAACAAAATCTATGCATTGCTACTATTTTTCAAATCCATCAACAGCTCTGCCATCCTCTTCAAGGAAGACCATAAACACATAAGTTAAAAAGGACATCATTTAACACGCTGCTCCTCAGTGAAATGAGGAAGTTAGACTTTGTGTGTGTTTGTGGAGACAAATATGCAAGATCCTTTAAATGGTAGAATGGTTAAAAGTGTACACTTACCCACCAAACCTTTGATTTCCTAGGTATTACTGCCGAGGAAAGAGGTTGAGAGGAAAAACATAAAATAAATAATAGTGGAGGTGTTCTGCAAATATGACAAAACTTGTAAACACAACACATGAATGATGTCTGGGAAATAGGAAGAAAAATGATTAAGTTCATTTTAGTTTCAGTGTACCGTTATTTACATGAAATTCAACAGGAAAAAAAAAACATTGTCCTTTCCTGAATAATGTTAAACAGTTCACTTTCTTAAATCCTCTGAATTGCTTCTCAGCAACCTTCTGAATAGTTGACCAAATACACACAGTGTTTTACCCTGTTTTCTTTTTTTAAACAGAGACCTCTTGACTAGATAACAGACTTAAAAAGCGGTGCTAGTACCTGCTAAAGGCTTTGCTAGCAAAATGAGACAAACACCAACAAGGTTCTGCTTATATTTGTAAAGCTAAAGGGACTTTTCTTGAAGGACCTTAAAAAAAATCTGAGATTAGGATCTTTTCAAGTTTAGAATATCTTTTCTTTTAAAATGATGGTGGCTATAGATGATAGAATATTTTAGGCACAGTAAAAATTGTCAGCCTTCTGGGGATCCAATCACCTTTTAAATAAATCATACTATTTTCTGAAATTTAGAGGTGTGAATGTTAAGAAGGGCTTTACAGTTTACAGAGACTACTTGGAATTATTCCTTAGTGTGGAAAATGGTGAGTCTTTAAGTAACCCAATTATAGGTATTCCGAATCATGACACCTTGGTTTCCTTTATTTTCCTGTTGGTCATGGACCTTGGTGATGATCTGCACTATTTAATTTTCAGATTACTGGGGATCAAGAAATATCAAGCCATGTGCAGTTGAAACTGTCATTTTTCAAGGGCAGTAAAAAATTCATTTCTGTCCTTATTATAATTTTATTATTTTTGGAAAAGTGATTAGGCATCTTTGATGATTTTACCATTTAACATTACCATTTTAAGCAAGGATTTACTGATACAGTCCTATTGAATCATATTTTTTTTTTTTTGGACAATAAGTGATTTATTTATGTTATCCAGAGTCCTTAAAATAAACTGTGGGAAAAATCCCTAAGTCCACTGATTGTATTGTTCCATAAACAATGTATATTAACTTTATAAAGTTTAGAAGACACATATAAACCCACTGATTGCCAGATAAAATTTTTGTTGTAGACCTTTCCGTACCTTTGTTTATGAACATATACATATTTTACAACAAACATATGGGATCACATTATAAATGCTATTTTATAACCTTTTTTCAACTTAAAAATGTGTTGTAAATCTCTTTCTATGACAAATATTTTTCTCCATCATTTAATGACTATTGTGATTTTCTATGATGTACAGCAATCCATTTAACTAGTTCCTTGTTGGATACCGTTAATGCCTCCCCCCCCCATTATAATGTTGAAATGAGCATCTTTATCAAGTTAAATATATATATATTCTTGAATAATTCATTAGGATAAATCCTAAAAGTAAAATTGCTGGGTAAAGTACATACAAATTTATAAGACCTTTGATAACACTGCATGGAACTGATATAAAAATATATGTGTATATTTATTTGATGATTTATTATTATAATGTTCACCATATGTAAAGGGGATAGAAAAATAACTTAAATCACTGTATAGCACTCCCTGCATTTCATTTACTTTCCAAAAATCTCATTACAATTAAGACGAGACATCTTAGGTAACATCATTAAGTTTTGGCTAAAGGAGTGCTACATACCATTTGGTCCCTAAGCCTTATTCTAGTGTCCAGGAAATTGAGGCTAAAGTCATTACAGATCCTGGTCACAGGGATAGTTAACAAGCTGAGAGTCAATCCAGTCCTGGCTGCAGGTGCTGTCTTTGGCTCCCAAGATGCTCACTGTGGTTCAAGTTGTTCTTTAGGTAGTCAAGTAACACTAAGAACTGAGATGCAAAGAAGTATTAGACAGTATAAATAAGTTATACCATTATACTTATCAGTATAAGTTTTACCACTAATTTTGTTATTAATGGTAATAATAACAAATTTGTTTAAACAATTTAAAAAATATTTTGTGATGAAATATTTAAAAATAATTTTGTGATGGAAGTGTTCAGCTTGGAAAAGTTTTCTAAAGGTTGGTTTACTATTTGCAGTTTTATACCGATGGCCACTAAGTGCTGTGTAATTCCATTCAATCAATGCAGCTTATATTTATTTATTGCTTAAATATTGAAATAATTCTATTGTTTCTTCTTCTGACAAAATAGATGTATTGGTTGCACAAAAAATAATAATCAAAAATAAAAATATAAAATACAAAGGGAAAATCATATATAATTGCACCAACCAAAAATAATTACTATATACATGTATATATCTACCTATGTAGACAGATAGCATACAAAATTTCATAGTGTTCTAGAATCTACTTTTTCTCACATGTCATTGACATCTTTTAGTGTCAATAAATATTAACCTATATTATAATTTGTAATGGCTACATGGTCTTTTACTGCACCGTAATTCATTCAGCCAGCCTCTAAGTTGATGGACATTAGGTTTGTGGTTGTTTTTAGTTAGTCTAAACAATCCCACCATAAACAATCTTTTAAATAGTTGTTTAAATATCTCAAATAAATAAATTGCTTTCTTTTACCAATTTACTCGTAACATGTAGTATTATTTCTAGGAGATTCACAATGCACATTCACATATTAAGCAAATATTTATTGGTCACCTACCAACTGTGCTAGGTGCTGGGATTAATGTAGTAAAGACTGAAAATTCTCACAGTAAGGAGACCCTGTAAAAATGTTTTTACTATTTTTTTTTCTTTTAATAATGGAGATCCCTCCCATTTCCTCCCTCTTTTTAATATAGCACATCTACTAGTATTTCACTGATTTTATCTGGAGCAGAATTTGGAAAATGCTAATCTTGTTGAAAACTACTAATTAAGTGCCTGTGCCTACCTGTCACTTTTCTGGGAACTCTGAAAAAATCCTGGGAATTATTTAGAGGAAAGATATATTTTAGGCACTTCAGAAGAATACATCTTTGATCTAAATTGCCCGATTAACTTTCAGAATAAATAGCATTTTGGTACAAATATTTCCGTGAGACACTGGAGTTTTGTTTCCTTAATAGTATTCATATCATTAAAACAAAAGGGAGACTTGAATGTAAAAGGAGAATGTGGGCCATAAAGTACTTTTTGGCTCATCAGCAGATTTCTTGGGGAGAGGAGCGAGTCAAGAGATGCAATTATTCAAAGGAATGAAGGGTGGAGGTTATGGAGATTATATGACAACGTGAAGTAATTAAAATAAAACATCTTGTAGAAAAAGGTTACAAAATCCTATACATGGTATGTGAAAACCAATTTAAAAAAACCCCGAGGAATCCAGTGAAATAACAGTGTTTGGGTTGGGGGTGCTTTTTTTCCTTCGACCTCTAATTGTCGTTTTCATTTTTATTTTTAAAATATATAATAAAATAGAAAAGAAAGAAAATACTAAAGGATCAGATAAAATTAGGAGAAGAGAGGCTTATGGAGGAGGAGGAAGATAGTGTTGAGTCTAACAAAAGCAACAAATAGATTAAAGTGAATAAGGGTAGAAGAGCGAACGTTCCATTTGTCCTGGAAGAGATCATTAATGGCTCAAGTGCTGTGAAGTGGACAAAAGCCAGACTGTAGTGGGGTCAGATGAGAGAACTGGAGAAGAATAATTTTTTTTAGGACCTAGGATCATAATAATTCACTTAGAGTTTCCCCCCAACCACTATTACTTTAGTTCTGGTTTTATCATGTTGGGATTTTGCCTATACCAGTTTTTTTTTTTCCCTAGGAGCTGATAAATGAAAACCATAAAAAAAAAAGAAATCCTATGAGTAACTTTCTTTGCCCTTATATTTGAACTGAATAATAAAGAAATGGTAAATGCTCTTACTGAGCTGTGCTAGAAATGCTACCATATAGAAATCTTAATAATATACCCTGTGTCTGCCATTTAAAAACAGAAGAACTTGGCCTCCCAAGGTCATTTCAGATGCCTTTTTTCCTAAGTGATTTGTGTATATTTTATCTATAAAAGACAAATTACTATGAAAGGATATGAAATATAGGTTTAAGAAACTCAAGGAACAAAGTGCATCCTTTTCTCTTTGAATTTCTTAAAATTAAGTTCTTAAGACTCCTGCTGCTTACCTTCAAACAAGCAACCTTGAAACTACTCCATGAAACCCAGTTAAAGGACGAACCAAAGACTTTTCACTTATAAAGAAAAAAAAGTAGCACATGGGAGCGAGAACGTTCAAGTCTTCAGTAGCCATACTTATTAGCTAAATTGAATGCCTGTGGTGGGTCTCATGGGAGCACACAGTGGCAGCCTCTTTATATTACAACTCAGCCAGAAGCACTTATTCCCTTGTAATTAAGGCCAGGGGTGCAACCAGTGATGCAAATGAAAGCAGTCATGTGGATTATTCAGTTCCCTCAACAATTCTCAAGAGGTTGTGTGTTTGTGGCTTTATGTTTGTTTGAAGTCCTTGTATGACTCCCTCGGTTCTCCTTGCTACTATAGGTTCAACCTCAGACGAGAACAATAGCTAAAACTCAGACAGCACTTCCTATATGCCAGATGCTGTTTTAAGTGTTTATCCTCCTCTATCCTTTCTAAACTCTAAGAGGGCTAAATATGAAGTTCTGTGTCCCCAGAAGCAGATGCTGAGATGAGGTTAAAATGCAAGGGATTTATCCCTGAGTTGGCCCCAGAAGAGACCAGTATGGAGCGGGGGAAGCAGGTCACGGAAGGGGAGTTGAGCCAGGTAAGGCTGCATCTCAAGCCAAAGTCCTTCAGGGGCAACGCTGGGGCGTAGGCTAGAAGGGGGAGCTTGGCTTCCATCCTCCCCCAGAGTCATTGGTTAAAAACCAGCAGAAGTGGCAAGAATTGTGGGGTGGAGGGGGAATCCATGAAAGAAGAGCATCAGTTGCTTACTGACGGCAATGAGTCAGAAACATCTACATCATCTGCTACAGGTAGGTACAGGCATACCTGTAGGTACAGGCATATCTTGGAGATGTGGCGGGTTCAGTTTCAGACCATTGCAAGAGAGCGAATACAGCAACAAAGTAAGTCACACAAATTTTTTTGTTTCCCAGTGCATATAAAAGTAATTTTTACACTCTCAGTTCAGTTCAGCTCAGACCATTCCATCAGGTCTGATTCTTTGTGACCCCATGGACTGCAGGATGCCAGGCCTCCTTGTCCCTCACCAACTCCCTGAGTTTACTCATGTCCATCGAGTCGGGGATGCCATCCAACCATCTCATCCTCTGTCATCCCCTTCTCCTCCCACCTTCAGTCTTTCCCAGCATCAGGGTCTTTTGAAATGAGTCAACTTTTCACATCAGGTGGCCAAAGTATTGGAGTTTCAGCTTCAGCATCACTCCTTCCAATGAACATCCAGGACTGATTTCCTTTAGGATGGACTGGTTGGATCTCCTTGCTGTCCAAGTTACTCTCAAGAGTCTTCTCCAACACCACAGTTCAAAAGCATCAATTCTTTGGCGCTCAGCTTTCTTTAGAGTCCAACTCTCACATCCGTACACGACCACTGGAAAAACCATAGCCTTGACTAGATGGACCTTTGTTGGCAAATAATGTCTCTGCTTTTTAATAAGCTGTCTAGGTTGGTCATAACTTTTCTTCCAAGGAGCAAGTGTCTTTTAATTCCATGGCTGCAGTCACCGTCTACAGTGATTTTTACACTGTACTGTAGTCTTTTATGTGTGCAACAGCATTATGTTGAAAAAGACAATGTACATACCTTAATTAAAAAGTAACTCTGGTGGAAAATGGTGCCAGTAGACTTGCTTGATGAAGGGTTGTCACAAACCTTCAATTTGTTAAACAAAAAACAATATCTGCGGAATACAGTAAAACAAAGCACAATAAAACAAGGTATGTATGTATTCTGAGGGCTTTCCTGGTGGCACAGATGGTAAAAATCCTGCCTGTAATGCAGAAGACTTGGATTTGATCTCTGGTCTCCTGGGATCAGGAGATCCCTGGAGAAGGGAATGGCTCCCCAGTCCAGTATTCTTGCCTGGAGAATTCCATGGACAAAGGAGCCTGGGGGGCTACAGTCCATGGGGTCACAGAGAGTCAGACACGACTGAGTGACTTTCACTTTCACATGTTTTGAGATATGTGACTGTTGAGACCACTGAGTCTTGCCCAAGATCTCAAAGCTTATAAGTGAAACAGCTGGGTTTGAAACCATGCTGTGTGACTCCAAATGCGATGTGTTTAAACCACTATGTCACAATGGAAGGATCAAACTTTTACAGTGTGCTGTGGTATTATTAAACTTTTCTACAGTTTTCACAATGGACTATAGAGCATAAATTATTTTGATTTTATTTGGTTTCAAAAACACTGAAAGTATGTCTGAGGAGCAATCATTAATACTTTGTTGAACTAAGCTTCAGATACCCAACCCCCCAAGCCTAAGAAAAGCTTAGAGAACAGACTAGAAAATTAGACAGTTGGTATGTTTGCACTGCTCTGAAACCACTCTAAACACTGGAACCCACCCAGTTCTCAGAGAATTATGTAAAAAATGATTCCAAGTCTTTCTTAACAAGACGTATTCACACAGAGCCTGTTTTTACATAAATTAATGTCAGTTTAAAAATGTTGATCCTATTTTCTATATATTCATCATCTTCTTAATCTCCTATTTGTTAAACAACATTTATTTTCCCTCCAAATCACTCAAGTGATTTTTTTGTTGTTGTCTTAGTATAACAATACCTGTTTTCTGAAATATTTTTTAATTCTTTTTTTTTAATTTTAAAGGAGTTCATTTTGTTTTTACTAAAGGAACTCATTTCGTTTTAATATGGAGAAATATGTATAATACACGTCTATCTCTTTCGACTTGGTTAAAAGAGGAGGAAAGCTTGTGCATAGTGGTGGCTGACCAATCAAGTATTCTCCCTACGAGGTTAGAATGGCAGTGCTGGAGCAGGTGATCAGAGAGAAGCAAGTGATCACCCCACCCGCATCCAGAAAATCAGCTGGCACCTTGCTGGTCCAGAGAGGATAATGCAGGGCTATGCTGAAAGGAAGTAGATGGGTCAAGGGCCCTTAAATGGGAAGGCTTAGGAAGTGCAGGAATTGTCCAGTTTTTTCCTGTGTGTTTTAGTTGAAAGGAAGAATGTTCCTTTTTTTTTTTTTTTTTTTTGCAGGGTGGCTCAGATGGTAAAGAATCTGCTTGCAATGTGGGAGACCTGGGTTCGATCCCTGGGTTGGAAGATCCCCTGGAGAAGGGAATGGCTACCCACTCCAGTATTCTTGCCTGGAGAATTCCATGGACAAAGGAGCCTGGCAGGCTACAGTCCATGGGGTCGCCAAGAGTCGGACACGACTGAGTGACTGTCCCTCACTCACTCATGCGGAGCAATGCTCTGTAGATGCATTGATCTACATTGTCCACATTAGGACGCATTGATCCTAATCCTAACTGCTGCTGTGCCACCATGGTTATCCAGAAGGCAAAAATAAGGCAGGGAAAGCTTGAACACTTGCCAAGGAGTCTGAGACTCTAGATAATAAAAGCTAACACTTCTATGGTGCTTACTAAGTACAAGGGCCTGTTTGAAGAGTTTTACACATATTAACTCCTTAAATTTTCCTAGCAACTCTATGAAGTAGATACTATCATTATCCCCATTTTACAGATGAGGAAACTGAGGTACAGAGAGATTAACTTTTCAAGACCACATGGCTAGTAGTTGTGGAGCTGGGATCCACATCCAGGTTATCTGCTTTCATAGTCCTTGATCTTACCAGTGACCTGTACTGCCCATATGAAATGTTGAGAATGTGCTAACCATGTTACTGATAATTATTTGTAGTTTAATCTAGTTTTGAATACTCTGAAAAAAAATTTTGTAGTTGTTTAGTCACTAACTCATGTCCAACTCTTTTGTGACCCCGTGGACTGTAGCCCGCCAGACTCCCCTGTCCATGGGATTTCCCAGGGAAAAATATTGGAGTGGGTTGCCATTTGCTCTTCCAGGGGATCTTCCCAACCCAGGGATGGAATCTGAGCCTCCTGCATTGGCAGGCAGGCTCACCACCACTGATGTACCAAGGAAGCACAGAAAAAAATTTTTGATGTCTATTTCGGCACTTGGTAATAACTCAGCTATAGGAGAACACTTGAATCCCGATAGGAACGTTCACCGTAAGGTCTCAAAGTTGACAGGAAGTACAAAAACCTCTACCTGTGTTTAGACACCAAAGAAGAGATAGCTGCCGTGCCTGTGTTCTGCTGGGACAGGGTGGTATTCCCTGGCCATGGGAGCTGGCACTGGCAACAATTATATCAGAGTCACTCTCAACACTCAGCTGCTTGCTAAGAATTAAACTGCTGGAACCAGATCTAGTGAGTTTCATGTTACCATGGTTTGGATGAGGCGTTTGCTCTGGTGTGATATATTTAGTTTTCAGAAACAGTTAAATCTAAGCTTGGCTTTCTTACCAGAATGATAATATACGTTGGTATTACTAGTGGTTATTTGCTTTATCTCCCAAGTAACGGATCGCACACCTCTTTATTCTCTTAGGGGTAAAGCCAACCCTGTTTATGGACTGAGTCAACTGGAAATTCATTTGCAACGAGCCGGGAGCGGCTAGTGCCTCTGCTGCCCTCTAGAGGCGCGTCAGAGCATGACCGCTCACCTCGGAACCATTCCCGTGGGTCGCACAGGGCCGACACCGTCACGCTCCGTTTTGAATTTCCAACCAGTGCCGTTTGTCAAGAGGGGATGAGGTGAAAACACTCTGAACTTCTAAAAACAATAATGGGACTTAGTTAATTTTAAGCTAGGACTTTCATAGTTATCCTGTGTCCTCCTCTCAGCCACTAACTGGAAATCAGTCCACATTGTTTGTAAACTATAGAGCTAACGCAAAGCATTTACCAAATGCCAGGTACTGTTTAAGTGTTTCCCATATACTAAACCGGGGGCTTCCCCGATAGCTCAGTCGGTAAAGAACCCGCCTGCAATGCAGGAGACCCCGATTAGATTCCTGGGTCGGGAGGATCCCCTGGAGAAGGGAACGGCTACCCACTCCAGTATTCTGGCCTGGAGAATTCCCTGGACTATATAGTCCATGGGGTCGCACACTGTCGGACACGACTGAGTGACTTTCACCTCATGCACTAAACTGTTTAATCTACATGGCAGTATGAATAGAAGGACCATCTCCATCTAATAGGGGAGCTGGAGCAAAAAACTACTAAACATTTCTCACAGTACATGAGTGGTAGAGCTAGATTTAATCCCCCTGCCCCTTACATTTGGCTGCGTGGACTAGGCTTGTAACCAGTTCATGCACTGACGCTTTTATAACTATCAAAACATGCATCAAAAGCTTAATTTTAAAGGAAAGGTTTTGCTGAAAATCTTTAACCTGAATCCAGTAATGAGGAAATGATTGGCTTGGATGCTTTTGAAATGTCAGTGACATCACAGACAGAGAAGGAGAAACAGAAGGGGAGGGAGGAGAGGAAGACACTGGGAGAAGGCAAGAGGCAGTAGGAACTGTCTTGGGTACATGGTGTCTAAATATAATGCACCATCTACAGTTATATCCTAAACATAAAAAACAAGACCATCAACAACATTATTGGGAAACTGAGGAAATTTCAGTATGGACTATATTGGGTAATAATGTTGAATTCCTTGAGTATGATTCATTTATTGTGGACATATAGGATATGTCTTTATCCTTAAGTGATGCTTGATTTAGATGTTTGGAGGTAAAGTGCCATGACACCAGAAAATTGACATCAAATAGTTCAGGAAAAAAATTCAACTATAAATGAGAAAGAAAGGGAATGTGACAAACGGCTAAGAACTGGCAACACTAGGCAAAGCGGTGTATGATGTTCATTATGCTATTTTTAAAACTTTTTTGTAGGTTTAGAATTTGGGGAGTAAAAATTAGAGGAGAAATAAACTTCATCTTAAGAGCCAGCCTAGGATGTGGCCATGGTATCAGCCTGGACTGAGTTAGGGCCAGTGAGAGACATGTGTTGGGGTTGGAACCCATAGGCAAGCTGTGAAATCTGTAGACATGTGTGATATATGGGTGTTCAGTTCAGTTCAGTCACTCAGTCCTGTCCAACTCTTTGCAACCCCCATGGACTGTAGTATGCCAGGCCTCCCTATCCATCACCAACTCCTGGAGCTTGCTCAAACTCATGTCCATTGAGTTGATGATGCCATTCAACCATCTCATCCTCTGTCATCCGCTTCTCCTCCCGCCTTCAGTCTTTCCCAGCATCAGGGTCTTTTCAAATGAGTCAGTTCTTCGCATGAGGTGGCCAAAGTACTGGAGTTTCAGCTTTAGCATCATTCCTTCCAAAGAAATCCCAGGGCTGATCTCCTTCAGAATGGACTGGTTGGATCTCCTTGCAGTCCAAGGGACTCTCAAGAGTCTTCTCCAACACCACAGTTCAAAACCATCAATTCTTCGGCGCTCAGCCTTCTTCACAGTCCAACTCTCACATCCATACATGACCACAGGAAAAACCATAGCCTTGACTAGACGAACCTTTGTTGGCAAAGTAATGTCTCTGCTTTTGAATATACTATCTAGGTTGGTCATAACTTTTCTTCCAAGGAGTAAGCATCTTTTAATTTCATGGCTGCAATCACCATCTGCAGTGATTTTGGAGCCCCCCAAAACAAAGTCTCTCACTGTTTCCCCATCTATTTGCCATGAAGTGATAGGACCAGATGCCATGAACTTAGTTTTCTGAATGTTGAGTTTTAAGCCAACTCTCCTCTTTCACTTTCATCAAGAGGCTCTTTAGTTCTTCTTCACTTTCTGCCACAAGTGTGGTGTCATCTGCATATCTGAGGTTATTGATATTTCTCCCAGCAATCTTGATTCCAGCTTGTGTTTAATCCAGTCCAGCATTTCTCATGATGTTCTCTGCATATAAGTTAAATAAGCAGGGTGAAAATATACAGCCTTGACGTACTCCTTTTCCTATTTGGAACCAGTCTGTTGTTCCATGTCCAGTTCTAACTGTTGCTTCCTGACCTGCATACAGATTTCTCAGGAGGCAGGTCAGGTGGTCTGGTATTCCCATCTCTTTCAGAATTTTCCACAGTTTATTGTGATCCACACAGTCAAAGGCTTGGGCAGAGTCAATAAAGCAGAAATAGATGTTTTTCTGGAACTCTCTTGCTTTTTCGATGATCAACGGATGTTGGCAATTTGATCTCTGGTACCTCTGCCTTTTCTAAAACCAGCTTGAACATCTGGAAGTTCACAGTTCATGTACTGTTGAAGCCTGGCTTGGAGAATTTTGGGCACACACTAGCATTGCTAGTGTGTGAGATGAGTGCAACTGTGCGGTAGTTTGAGCATTCTTTGGCATTGCCTTTCTTTGAGACTGGAATGAAAACTAACCTTTTCCAGTCCTGTGGCCACTGATGAGTTTTCCAAATTTGCTGGCATATTGAGTACAACACTTTCACAACATCGTCTTTTAGGATTTGAAATAGCTCAACTGGAATTCTATCACCTCCACTAGCTTTGTTCATAGTGATGCTTCCTAAGGCCCACTTGACTTCGCATTCCAGGATGTCTGGCTCTAGGTGAGTGATCACACCATTGTGATTATCTGGGTCATGAAGATCTTTTTTGTATAGCTCTTCTATATATTCTTGCCACCTCTTCTTAATATCCTCTGCTTTTAGGTCCATACCGTTTCTGTCCTTTATTGTGTCCATCTTTGCATGAAAAGTTCCCTTGGTATCTCTAATTATCTTGAAGAGATCTCTAGTCTTTCCCATTCTATTGTTTTCCTCTTTCTTTGCATTGATCACTGAGGAAGATATGCAGGTATATCAGATGCTAAAGTATCTTTATTAATGTGTTTCTATTGGTACTAGGTATTACATGCATCAATGTGTGTTTTCAAAAAACATCCACATTTCCATGAATGGATAATAAACAACACAAACTGTAAAGCCCTTTATAAAGAAAATGGGCTTCCCTGGTGGCGCAGACAGTAAAGAAACTGCCTGCAATGCAGGAGACAAGGGTTCCGTCCTGGATTGAGAAGATCCCCTGGAGAAGGGAGTGGTTACCCACTCGAGTATTCTTGCCTGGAGAATTCCATGGATTGGGGGGCCTGGTGGGTTATAGTCCTTGGGATCACAAAGAGTTGGACATGATTGAGCAACTAACACTTTCAACACTTTATAGACCTGAAAAAGGTCTAATTTCAGTCTTAATATTGTTCCATTTTTGTCGTCAACAAATAAGGATGAATAGCTGTCTATTTATTTATTCATTTATTCAGGAAATATGTATTGAATGTTCACTGTGTTTCAGGCACTGATCACAGTGTTTGAGATAAGCAAGTGGACAAACCAAGATCCCTAAACACAAGGCACTTATCTTCTGGCAGGAGAGAGAGACAATAAACATGGTAACTAAGTAACTTGCAGAGAATGTTACTGATCATTGCCAAGGAAAAGTAGAAAAAAAAAATTGTGGCAGGAAATTGGAACAGATGGATGCAGACAGAGGGCTTGTGATTTTAAATAGGATCCCTAGGGTGGGTTTCACTCAAATATGACCTCATGATGATCTAGAAGGAAAGTGGAAGAGAATAGGGAAGAAAGCCTGTCTAAGGTGAGGCTGTGCCCAGTGTGGCCGGAACTGAGTGATAAGAGGGGAACATATAGAAGGACATGAGATCACAGAGGAAGTAGAGGGCTATTCATAGAGGTCATTGTGAAGGTGCTGTTTTTCATGCTGAGTAAAAATAGAAAGCCTTGGGTGATTTTGAGGGGAGTAGTGACATGATGTAACTTAACATTTAAAAGGAGTTATCTTGAAGTTATAAGATAAAGGTGGGATCAAGTTTCCAAGTCAGGAGCTATTGCCATGATCCAATCAAGAGGTGACAGAGACTCTGCATAGGCTAATAGAATTCGTGGTAGAGAGATGTGATCAGATTCTGGGTATGTTTTAAAGAGAGAGCCAACAGGAAAGATTATTGATAAGTTAAAATGTGGTGTTTGGAAGAAAGAGATGAGTCAAGGGTGACTCGGTGTTTTGTCCTGAGCCACTGGAAAGATGGAATTGTCTTCCACTAAGATAGGGAAGGCAAGTCAAACAGATTTTGAGGGGGAAGAACAAGAGTTGTTTTGGATGTGCTGAGCTTAAACTATGAGACATCCAGATGGAGATGTCAAAGAGGTATTTGGAGACAAAAGTTGTGCGATTGGAGAGAGGTCAAGGGTGAGGTTTTAAAGCAGGTCATAATTCATGTACAGATGTTATTTAAAGCCACGAACCTGGATATGATCACCAAGATAGTGAGTGTGGATAAAGACAAGAAGAATATTAAGGACTGTGCCCTTGTGTTTTATGTGTTTATAATTATTTTGTCCTCATTTTGTTTAAAAAGTTATTATGCTACACAAACTAAAAGGGAAAATTGACAGTTACTTAAATTACTGAAGATAGTCCATCAAATAATTAAATTTGCAAAATATATTAAGTTGCCTCCATTATCTTGTTTTATTTTCTATAAATGTCTGCATTATTCAAGCACTGCTGCTGCTGCTGCTGCTAAGTCGCTTCAGTCGTGTCCGACTTTTTGTGACCCCAGAGACGGCAGCCTACCAGGCTCTCCCGTCCCTGGGATTCTCCAGGCAAGAACACTGGAGTGGGTTGCCATTTCCTTCTCCAATGCATGAAAGGAAAAGTGAAAGTGAAGTCGCTCAGTCGTGTCCGACTCCTAGCGACCCCATGGACTGCAGCCTACCAGGCTCCCACTAGGAGAGCTAAAATTTGAGCTGCTTTATCCTAGTGTTATTTAATCAATAATACATTAATCTTTGGGACAATAAGGATCAAAAGTGCTTTCAAGTAAATCTTGAGGTGGCGTGATTCTCATGGTTATATGTTTTCTTAATGTAAATAAAATGTTTTGTTGAAATATGATGATCGTTTCCTAGTTTTCTAATGCTTATGCCTTGACAGTTATTCTAATGGTATAGTAAATGGCTTCTAAAAGTTTTGCCCAAGCAGAACTGTTAGTACTAGTCAAGAGGAGCCCGGGGCAGGGAAATGCTTTCTCTAGGCAAAGACAAAAACATGTAAATATATTTATTGTTTCATCTAGTAAAGATAATTTGCGAATATAAGTTCACTTAACTGCAAATAAGCCCATGCCATAAATGCATTTTGTCAAGATTTGAATTTTAATAACAGAACCATTTTTATACTATCTTTACAGATAAGTGAGTGTGGACAAGCTCAGAAGCATTTTGTTTTTTTTCATAATGAACTATATAATAGTGGTTAGGCAATCTAGAAATGCAGGCATGTGATCATATTTATTAGTAAAGAAATCTCAGATTCAACCAACTTTAAAAATAAGGGTGTTTACTGACCCACATACAGTAGAAAATAGGGAGGTAGTTGGGCTTCTGGGTTTGTTTATCAAGAGTCTAGATTTTTGGCTCTCTGCTCTGGCCGTCCAGTGTGTGGTGTTCAGCCGAAAGCTGGCTTTCTTGACAGGCCTAGAGAGGCTGCCAAAAGAGCCAGGCTATTTGCTTTCTTGAAAATGCCCCAGGAGAAGGAATGCTTTCTTCAGTTAGCAGGCAAGTGATCCGAGCTTAGTGCCAGTCCTTGTGGCCAGCAGAATGCCATGGTCTTAAGGCCTGGGTCACCGAGTGACCCGGGGATCAGATTGCCTTAACTTGCTTACATCTTTGGAGATTTCAGTGGAGCCTGTGCCCATGTAGACTGCTACACCGCAGGGGCAGGGTGGCACGCTGTGGGGAAACAGTCATCATAGAAAATCCATGGGCCCGAATCACCCACGTGATCCAAACTTGACTGGTGCTCCACTTGGATTTGCTGTTGAGACTCAGCTTCCTAATCCTGACCATTTTCTCTTGCTGAGGGCCTTTCTCCACATGGTCGTGACAGAAAACCAACTATTGATATATCTAGTTATGAAAATGCTTTACTAGAGCTCAGAGGACATAGACAAGAGGGAAGAGTTTTACTTTTCCTCATTTACTAGTCAATATAAACAGTTGACTCGAGTTGCGAAGATCCTTTGGAGAAGGAAATGACAACCCACTCCAGTACTCTTGATTGGAAAATCCCATAGATGGAGGGATTGCAAAGAGTCGGACACTACTGAGCGACTTCACTTTCACTTTATAAGCAGTTGATGTCTTTTTGCATCTTTAGAGAATGTCTTCACTGCATCTATAATGTCCTTTCTTTCCTGTTACTAGAGCAACAGATATGTAAAATCCTTTTTATATGAGCACTTCTCTGTTACTAATGTTGTTTAACAAATTTTTGTGACAAAACTTATTTCTAATGCCTTAAGTTTTCTTTATATGAGTGATTTGGAGAAAAACATCATATTTCTATCACAGTTTAATGGGAGACAGGGGGATTCAGCTAGTTGATGAACTGAACATTTGTGATTACCACATCTTCCTCCTAAAATGATGCTAAAATAAAAATAAAGGTTTTTTGTTTTTTTTTAAAGGCATAGATCATCAAGAACAAAGAGAATGTGAGAGCAGGTAACAATGACAACAACACAATATTGGAAGTTGGAAAGGCAACGGGCAGATATTAGACATGAACACTAGCAGTGAAAAAAGCACAGAAGCAACTGGATTTGAACTTCCAGACCGCAAAGGCTCAGGAGTACAAGGGTCTTTGGAAGTGAAGGTGTAGGTGGGACTGAGACCGGAATTGCCCACAAGGCTGGTAAAAAATCAGTTAGGCCCCAGATCAGTATTCTTCTACTGGCAATTGCTCCCTTCTCCATTCCTCACACCACGATATGAAGGGAAGGTATTTTTTTCTGGAGGGGTGAACCCAAGGGACTCTGGACTGGGGAACACCAGCACAGCTGAGGGGAAGAGTAACCTCTAAAAACAAGATGATTAGAGTGGAAAAGGGGGAGAATCTCAACTTTATCCCCTCAATAGGCTTCCAAAAATGCCAGAAATGAGGCGGGACATTGGAATCCCTTCTCTGAGTAATCTGTCTAGCCTAAAAGAGCACAGACTCCAAAGTACATACAGCATCCAGGAATGACAAGGCCAAGCAAAATTATCTTAGAGTGAAGTCCATCATTCATGAAACCTCACTCTCTTAGAGCTTCCAATTCATTTTCTCTAGTTCTTCATTACGAGCAGATATATCTGAGGAAAACTTCTAACTGGAAAGACAGACCAAATAACTGAAAAAGGAATTTGGAGTAAATAGAGACCATGTGTAGAGAAGAAAATTGTGAGGAGAAAAATTAGCCTCAAAAATATGAGAAGTTATACCTATGAAACAAGAACATGATGCTATAAAACAAGAACATTCAGAAACTATAAAAGAATACTTGAAGTTAAAAGTATGATTGCAGAAATAAAAAGTAAAGGAGAAAGATGAAACAGTGGAAATTGTTTAATAAAGTAGAACAACTTAATAAAGATAAGACATAGAATTTTTTTAATTTAAAAGTTTGAATCCATCTAGGAATTCCTGTATTTAAGTAATAGGAGTTCCAGAAAGAGAAAATAAACAAGCATAAGGAATAGAAATCACCAGAAAAATAATTCATGAAATTTTCTATTACTAATTGAATGAACCCACCAAGAGCCTCAAGAAATGGATGAAAATAGATTTATCTACATTATGAGAGATCACCATAAATTTTTAGTACACTAGAGACAAAGAGAACATCATAAAGCTTTGAGAGAGTGGAAGGTGGGGGCCTTCCACATACACAGGATGTCAGTAGCATTTGAGTTAGCAATAACAACACTGGAAGCTAGAAGAGAATTGGAATAATGTTGTAAAAATTGAGGGTAAATGCCTTCCAACCTGAAATTTTATATCCTGTCAAAGTATCACCTAAAGATATTTCTTGACATGCAAGGTCTCCAAAAATATGACTCCTATGAATCTATTTCACAGAACTAACTAGAGGATGTGTTATACCAAAATGAGGAAATAAATCAAGGTGAATGATATGATATGAGGTACATATATATAAGGAGAAAGAACTTTCCTAGAATGCTAGTGATGGAGGATTATAGGATATCAGCTGCACAATACACCTCAGAGCACCTAGTTCAGACTGGAGCTAATCAAATGAAAATGGGAATATTCCTAATCTTGATTTCTTTCAGAGATTTATACTTTTAGAGAACAAGTTGTGGGTGAATCTGTGACAGGCATTTAGAAAACAAGGCAAATGAAAAAACATATTCAAAAAAGTAATTAATCATAATATTATAGATTGGTGCAAAAGTTATATTATTAATATATTACATTCCATATTTTGTTGACTCTTAGACTATAAATATAAAATGCACCAACATTTTAGACTACTAAGAAAGAAAAATCTCTGTAATCAAATGATGACAAATCACTTAATGTTAGTCTTGCATGATGTATTAATCAATGACATTAATCTCTTTTTGCTTTGAAACTTTTTTCTTCTGTACAGATAGAATTGGTGTATTTTCCTGTCTTCATTTGCATTGCTCTAATAAGGTACCTTTCCATATTCTTATTAACCAATGTAACACAGTTTCTCTACCTTAGGCATCTTTCTTAGATCTACATGAAGAACTTAGTTATGCTATGTAAGAAAATAATGAATTGTTACCATTCTTCATTGAGAGATATTTGCTTTACTAATAACAAATGTATGCCCCACTACTCTGGGTTTTTTTTTCTTTTTAGGTACACAGTAACTTAGTGTATTAATTCAATTCATAGTGTAATAGTTTGAAGATGTTTTGTATGGCCATTAAACTCAGCATGTGTAGTGCCTGACATGTACAAACTGAACTGAAGTGGTAACATTATTAACCTCTTCGACCAGACTTGTACATACACAATGGCAACTACAATACAACAGAATATTGTCTGGCTAACCGTAAATGAAAGGCACACTCGGACTTCAGAGATGTTAAAATGTGAGAAAAAAATTATCTAATAAAGTAGCACATTTGTGATTAGGATAAGCAGAGTAATAATACTGTAAACACTGAATATAAACTAATCAAAAGTTAAGATACAACAATATTGGAGAATTGGGCAGAGAGAATATATATATATACACACATATGATTATATATGATGGTGGTGGGTGCAACATTGTTGAAGGAAAGTTAAATCCTGAATTTTTATAGTGAGAAGACATATTTATGCCCAGTCTTGAAAATTTATGCTGCTAAGTCACTTCAGTCGTGTCCGACTCTGTGCAACCCCACAGACGGCAGCCCACCAGGCTCCCCCGTCCCTGGGATTCTCCAGGCAAGAACACTGGAGTGGGTTGACATTTCCTTCTCCAATGCATGAACGTGAAAAGTGAAAGGGAAGTCACTCAGTCGAGTCCGACTCTTAGTGACCCCATGGACTGCAGCCCACCAGGCTCCTCCACGCATGGGATTTTCCAGGCAAGAGTACTGGAGTGGGGTGCCATTGCCTTCTCCGTGAAAATTTATGAGTTACATGTAAACTTACTGTTGAAAGAGGATATTAATATCTATTAGCTAAAAGAACTGAGAGAGTTGCCTCTAGACTGCAGTTCTGGCCCAGGGGATTATTAACAAATTATGTATGAATGTATTTATTTGACTGTACTGGGTGGTAGTTGCCACACACAGAATCTTCGATTTTCATTGCAACATGCAGGATCTTCAGTTGCAGCATGTAGGATCTAGTTTCCTGACCAGGGATTAAACCCAGGCCCTCTGCATTGGGAGCACAGAGTTTTAGCCACTGAACTACCAGGAAAGGAGGAACTTTTTAAAATAATTAGTGGTTTGTACTATTTGAAATATTAAACTATGTGTATGTGCGTGCTAAGCCACTTCAGTCGTGTCTGACTCTTTGTGACCCCATGTACTGCAGGCTCCTCTGTCCATGGGGCTTCCCAGGCAAGAATACTGGAGCAGGTTATCATTTCCCTCTCCAATGTATATGTAACTTTGATAAATATAAAATTTAAATTTGAAATAAATCAGTGGCAACACAAGGATTGCTAGCATAATTTTCCATTCTTAGCAAACTCTTTTGAAGCTTACAAGTCTTATTTGATATTTTAAAAATCTCAGGAATAATTTTCTAGCAGCAAACGTAATATAACAGATGTGATATATAGAGTACACTGTAGGCCTATTACTCTTACGGAGTTCAACTGAACCAAGAGAAAGATCCCCTGTGTTGATACTGAAAGTGAATTTTTGTATTTTGGTTCACATATAATCTTACCCCAAACATGTGGAAATGAAAACTTTCAGTCTAGATATTTCATTAATGAGAGAATTTATTGTTTGAATTATTTCCATCTCTCTGCATGTTAGTAATCATGACTAGCTGGGTTTTTAGCCATTCCCCAAATTTTCTCCTTCATAGAGTTTGCAGATCAGCCTTCATTCCTTGTGATTCATCACCTCTTTATGGGTTCTTCTTCCTCTGCTCACATCTTAGGTTGTTCGTATGCTGATAGATAAGTTTTCTTATTCAAGAGTAAGTAACTCCCATTTCTTAATTAATCCAAACCCTGTTAATTAGTAACTATCAGGGAAATATGGTTTAATGGGAAAAACACTGGACCAGGAATCAGGAGACTTGATTCTTATTCAAGCTGGGCCATCTGAGGGTCTCAGCTGTCTGTACTTTTCTCACTTGTTGATGGAAAGATTTAGAATATAAGCTCTTGAAGGCATCTTATGCGGCTTCCCTGTAGCCCAGCTGGTAAAGAAGCCATCTGCAATGCAGGAGACCCTGGTTTGATTCCTGGGTTGGGAAAATCCCGTAGAAAAGGGATAGGCTACCCACTCTAGTATTCTTGGCCTTCCCTAGTGGTTCAGACGGTAAAGAATCAGCAGTGTGGGGGACTTCGGTTCGATCCCTGGGTTAGGAAGATCCCCAGAGGAGTACTTGGCAACCCACTGTACTATTCTTGCCTGGAGAATCCCCATGGACAGAAGAGCTGGGTGGGCTACAGTTCATGTGGTCGCAAAGAGTTGGACATGACTGAGTGACTATGCACAGCACAGCAAGGCATCTTATAGTCACCATATTGTATGATTCTGGGAATATGCATTTATCTAAATGCTTTATTATAAGATTAAATCGTAGTATGAGTGGATTGGGACTTTTTTTAAAAAACGTAAAATTCTGAATGACTGTGTGTTGGTAAAGAACTCTCTAGCCAATGCAAGAGACATAAGAGACTCAAGTTTGATCCCTGGATAGGAAAGCTCCCCTGGAGGAGGACATGGCAACCCACTCCAGTATTCTTGTCTGGACAATCCCACGGCCAGAGTAGCCTGGTGGGTTACAGTTCATAAGGTCACAAAGAGTCAACACGACTGAAGTGACTTAGCACCCATGCATCACTGTGTGGAATAGGCTGACAAATAAGGACTAAAGAAAGTTGGATAGACTTAAGTCACTGGATCAAGGAAATATCTGGGTAAAGAACACATACAATTCTTTAAAGAATAATATTAACATTGCATTATATCTATATTGGTGTGTCTATCAAGATATTCTAGGGATAAATGCTTGATTACTTGCAGCTTATTTGTTAATAAATAGGGCTGCTGCTGCTAAGTCGCTTCAGTCATGTCCGACTCTGTGCGACCCCATAGATGGCAGCCCACCAGGTTCCCCCGTCCCTGGGATTCTCCAGGCAAGAACACTGGAGTGGGTTGCCATTTCCTTCTCCAAAGCATGAGAGTGAAAAGTGAAAGTGAAGTCGCTCAGTTGTGTCCGACTCTTAGTGACCCCATGGGCTGCAGCCCACAAGGCTCCTCTGTCCATGGGACAGCAAGAGTACTGGAGAGGCGTGCCATTGCCTTCTCCGAATAAATAGGGCATATACTCTATATTTCTAAACATTGTATCTAATCAAATTAACTACTTTAAATAATAATCCATTGGCTTTTATTCTGCCACAACTATCACTGCGTGTTTTATGTACTCTCTGAGGTCACCAGTTAATGCAGAAGCTGGTTTTGCAAAATTGGGTGAATAACTGCCTTGAAAAGATGTCATCTAAACTCAGTTAACTGAAGAATTAGAAACTGTCCTGAAAATGATGTCAGATTAAACATAAAAATGCTGGATATACATAGTGGGTATACATAATGCACCATCTAAGAAAAAATATCCTTATTTCAGGTATTGTATTTAATGAAAACAGTAATAAACATTTGGATAAGGAAATGGCAACCCAGTCCAGGATTCTTGCCTGGAGAATTCCATGGACAGGGGAGCCTGGTGGGCGCAGTCCATGGGGTCACAAAGAGTCAGACATGACTGAGTGACTAACACACAATAAACATTGCCCCTAATATTGAGAGCTTCGCCACCTCTAAAAGGCCTTACAGTAGAAGACAGGCCATACTGTGCTTGCTTTATCTGGTGAGTCAAGGCAGTGTGAGCTCTGTGCTGCTAGTGGGGAGTTGAGCTACAGCTAAAGGATGACTAGCTTTCCCTTCCTCAGTTCTATCGAATCTATGGAATGTCATGCCATACACAGGAACCAGGTGAAAATACAGATCCATTCCTTTTACTGAAAAAAGTAACCAGAAATGTCAACCACATGTCCGAGAAATCACAGATGATTAATTATCTAAAGCCTTTAAATTGTACATAGACCAAATCCTTACCTTAACAGTTTTCACTTTTTGACATATATGACAACAATCTGAAGATCTGTATTTTCAAATTCATGTTGCCCAAGCCCCATCCCTTGATATTTTGCTCAATCTGTCTACTGTCTATATATTTTGAAAACTACATTAAATGTTGGTTCTAATGTCAACCAAAGATGGAAAAATGCTGATCTACTTGACAGCTAAATTTTTCAATGAAACATTTCCAACACGACCAATTTACCTTAAAATCTACCCAAATTCTAGACCATTACTCTAGGATCTTTGGGAGGGAAATGTTAGAGATATACCCTTTAACTTACCAAGTCATGGCTGCTTGCTTGGACAGTATTTCATTGCTTTCAGGAAAATAGCTAGTTCTAGTTTATTTTAATCATCTTTATTCTTTCCTTTTTAGGAGGTTTTACTGAATTATTTATTCTGTATTCCTCAAAGTCTTGGGAACAGGGAGATCCTTGTCTTAGGACAAGACATATGAAAAAAAAAGATAATAAATTATGTTACCATCACTTTTCAATATCTCATTTCCCCCTTTGGCTTTCCCTCCTTTGTATATGGGATCAATACCCATCATATATGGTCATTTCCCAAAGACACTGGACAACTTCAGAATGTCACACTTTTTTGTAGATTTTTAGATTCCCTCAACTCATTTATTCCCCATTTTTATGGAGTACAGTAGTTAAGGAAAAAAAAAAGTCCAAAGTTAAATATAAGTTATAAGAAGATTTGCTTGCTTGGCTCCTTTCTCATTTTTGTTTTCTATTATTCATGATAAAAGGTAACAGGGGTATGAGTGATGAGAAATGAGGCCAAGGGAGCAAAGACTGGAAAATTTTGACAAACTCTGTTGAGTAGGAAATTTTTTAAATAAAACTTTCTCCCCAGCAGGTCTTGGTGAATCTCATGTCTTTGACATGGATGAAGACTAAGAGACGAAACTCATTCCATGTGCAGTGAGGAACCACAGAGTAATTTACAAGCCAGCTGGGCTGACTTGGAAGGCCTTCATGGAGGAGCTACTCAGCAGGGCCCTCTCCTGGCCTTGTGACGGGCCACCTGCAAGTCTTCTTTCTGTTTTCACTTCCAGGCATGGCCGGAGCCCTAGACTCCAGCCCCCAAAGTACCTTCATGAGCTTTCGAAACCAAAGCCTTTCTTGGGCTAGGTTTTATCCCATCTTACCCTAGATATATTCTTTAATTCACACACACATGCGCATCCTTTCCTTTCCGATGAACAAGATGAAGGCGAGAGAAAGGAAGGTGATGGATCCCAGAGAACAGACAGATTCTTTTATCTCAAGTCCTTTGCTTCTATGGTTCACGGGACTTTGGTTTTGGAGTCTCAGCCCAATTTTAACGTTCAAGCTGCCTATTACTGGTGGAAAAAGGGGGGGAAGAAAGAGCCGCTTCCCTGTCTCTTTGCCTTAATCTGCCGTGCACGTGGACGTGTGTGCAGCTGACCCAAACCTCGCTGACATGTCAGCGTGCAGCCCGCAGGGCGAGGGGCGTTTGATTTATAAATGGAATGTATAATAGGCACGGTGCCTTCTGAGCCGAACGTTCATGGAAAAATCACATGCCGCTCACATGAGGGACCAAGATCTTTTTTTATTATTTTAATGAATTGAGTTTTTTCAGTGCACCAGGGAGATAAGAAGATACCTGCCAATAACCCTCTGATTGTGTCCTCGGCCAATGGGTGGGCTTCAATACCGGTACTCCTCTTGTCAATTGAGTTTGTGTGTTAAGTCAAGGTTTAGCTTTGGATTTGAAGCTCTCCCTCAAACAAAGCCACAGACGCTCCGACGGTGGAAACCATCGCATAATTCTCCTCTTTGTTTCTTTAAAGAGCACGGGGTTGGTTTAAAAAAAAAAAATCCATTTTGGGAAGACTGGGTCTGGAGATAATGATAGAGAAGATGAGAAAAGACAGCAGGTTGTAAGTTCTGGCCTAAGTTCGGAAACAGGCGGGAAAAAAAAAAAAAAAGGTTGAAAAGGTAATAAACTACAGCAAGGCCAACAGATCAACCAACATGAGAAAAACCAACAGGTAACAAGGGGCCTCTGGAGCTTCTGAAGAATAGGGATCAGTAGGAAGGCATTTTGAATGAGAAATAAAATGCTCCTTCCTGTCAGGGAGGAAGGGAGGTGTCTGGTGCTTGAGAAATGGAACAAAAATGCAATTAAAACCCAGAGATGAATAAAGATCAGGTGGGAGAGGATGTCACCCTGTGGCCTTTGGAACTGTGTTTCTGCTGCTTCCCCAAATTATTTTTTTTCCTGGAACAAAGGAATAATGTTGTGGAAAAGTGGGTGCCAGCTACTTTAGGAAAACAAGACACAGCAAAGCGGATAAAAGAGACAAAGACAATTGCCGTCCTAGGCAGTAACTGAAGGCAGCTGAGGCCTGACACAAAAGGTGAACATTTGGAGCCAGAAGATGACTGAACCATGGGAAGGAAGGAGGGAAAGATGATTCACAATAGCATTTGAAAGACATTGGCTTGAATATTTATTAGTGTTGCACACTGCTTGGCCTTGGGGGAACTGCCTTTGTTCGGCGAGCCATTTCCCAGTTTTAAGGCAATAAACAGGAAAAGAGCTTGAAAGATGGCCCTGGACACTTGGTACATCGTGTTGGAGAGGGAAGGTGAGATAAGACCTTGGCTCTCAGAGAGTGACGGATGTGGATGGAGGAGCTGTCACTGAGGAGCCGCCTCCATCCCCACACTCTGCCTCTAGGGGGGAATGTATGATTAAAATGCTATGAAAGGGAGGATTCCTTGTCATGAGGCTAAACTTTCCATCACATCTGAGTTTGGGGTAATTTCACTTATCTTTAATTCATCTGGAATACAGAAAAGAATAAAGAAGAATGCAAAGCATAGGATGCAAAGGATAACTGAACCTCATCAACCCATGTCATTCACCTTTGAGAGGGCCCGAAGTCTATATTTGTATCTATATCCCCTCATAAAACAAGAACATCAGGGGCAATTTTAAGTAAGACTTATGGTCCATTCATCTCAGGATTCTTCTTACAAGACCCAAGGATCATTTGTAGAAGAGGATGATCATCAACTTTTAGGATGCAATTCTCAAAATGTTAGCAGTGTACCCCAAATTATAATATCCCTAACGTTCCCTTACTGAGTACTATGGCTGCATCAGCATGGAATTTTCCTTCTCTGTTTTGGTCTTAACTATAAAGTAAATTTTTCCTAAGACAGTCAAGGACCTACTCATTTAAATACTCGATCAGAGTTTATTCTGGCAACAACCAAAAAAATCACTCGAAACTCTGGAGTTGCTGGTTAAGCATTTATTAGGGAAATTGTGCCCCAAATGGAAAACAAGAGCATCTACAGATAAATGAAAAAAAAAAAAATCCAAAAGTTAGTTGGCTCTCAACCTGTGGAGTTCAGATATTGTGCCAAATGGCAGGAGAAAAGACAGAAGAGTGAGTAACGAAGTTGGATAAGAGACTCGTCTGAGGCATCAGTGAGCCTGAGCTGGCTCGCCAGTGTTTCTGTGCAGTTAGCAGAAAATGAATGCCTTTCCTAATCTTCCAGAGCTCTCTATCAGGGACTGAATGCACTCACACTAGCCACGGGAATGGAAAAGTGACTCAAGCATTGTCCAGCTCAATACCCAAAGCAGCATAGTTTCCACTGTGGAGCCCGGATCACTGGCAGACCAAAGGGGTAGAAGAAATGGGGCAGTTGAGATGACGGTGCTGGACAAAAGCACTGACTTGTGGTTGGAAAGGATATCCATGTTCAGAATCTCAAGACATGCTGAGGTGGTTATTGTCGTATATCCTCTGCAGAGGCGCAGCAGAACAGTTCTGGAGACGTGGAAGCCTACAGTCCCTTTATTTGCCCTTCTCTCCACTGATGAGGAATTTTATTTACAAAGGTCAACTGGGATACGGTCAACTTGGTTTCTGGCTGGTTAGTTCAGCAGATATGCAGAGGTTATTTATCAGTCTTCCCAGATTGGGGATATGGATGCCTTAGGTTATTCTATCATATGATAAAACTCTTACCATAATATACTGAAAAGAAAAAGCAGTGCAAAGGTGGTTTGCTTTACATAGAATTCCAGGGTTCAAATGCAAAGAAGCCATAGTTACACATTATGTCTCCCTAACATTCATGGTTTGCAAATGCTTTTAAAATATGCTAACTCATTTAATAACTAGAGGGTGATTGTTTGCTTTGATGTGGTAAGATGATTGAGGACAAAGCTCACATCTTGTTTATCTTCATCCTGTCATTGCCTAATATAGAGCAGAACACGTGGTTGGCATGTTGTTAAATGCTTGTTGAGTGATGAAAACTTTTTGTTTTGTTTCAAAAGAGATTGAAATGTCTCATTAACAATTCATTTAGCATCTCTGGTTCTCATTTAAAAAAATAAGATATTTGGACTTGATTTGTCCACCTTGGCTGGATGTCAGATCAATTCTGGGGCTTTTTAAATGAACTCATTCCCAAGTTCCTGCCCAGTCTGCACAATCAGAAGCTCTAGTTGTGGGTCCAGCCAGCAAAAGCAAGTTGGAGGATCAGTGAACTAGATGAGCTGTGCAGACCCTTCCATCTTTAAGGTTCTCTAAGATAAAAAGCTCCTTAATACTTCTAAGGGCTATATATCATTAACTTTCTGAGAGCTAAGTAAGGACATGGGAGTTTTCAAGTCTTTACCTATTAGAAGTGAAGAGAATGCATCTTTGAAATGATCACATAAGGCAAAAAAAAAAAAATCATGCTTGGTTTACAATATTTTTTTATACACTTTTCAGAGGAAGCTGTGACTATTGTAATCTCTTCCATTTGTGTGCTGTGTTGTCAGTGGCTTCACTTTATTATCTGGTGTGATTTTTCACAATAATTCCTTCCATCCCCACTGTGTTTGTCTTCTGGGACTCACAATGACGGGTCAGAGAGGAGAGAAGCGAAGGACTAAAAGCACAGAGAACGAAGAACTATAAGAGGCAGAATATTTTACTCTCCTGGTGGATTTTTGTATTGTTAGTTATCTAGTTTCGGAGAAGGCAATGGCACCCCACTCCAGTACTCTTGCCTGGAAAATCCCATGGACGGGGGAGCTTCGTAGGCTGCAGTCCATGGGGTCGCAAAGAGTCAGACACGACTGAGCGACTTTCCTTTCACTTTTTACTTTCATACATTGAAGAAGGAAATGGCAATCCACTCCAGTGTTCTTGCCTGGAGAATCCCAGGGACAGGGGAGCCTGGTGGGCCGCTGTCTATGGAGTCGCACAGAGTCGGACACGACTGAAGTGACTTAGCAGCTAGCAGTTATCTAGTTTACTGCAATTTGGAAATTTGTAGTTGTCCGTCTTACCTGAATGAGCCACGTTGACCCAGCTGCTTTCTTGCCATGGTTGATAATTAGAGTGACTTCTGCCCTCCTACACTAGGCAAATTTGGAGTCATACTATCTTGTTTTCACCATATGGACACTGCAGGGCCCTCTCTGGGCAGTTTGACAGCTAGAGGGCAAGATTTCAGACAGGACCTGATAGAGTCACATGGGAGGGAAATAACTGTTAATGAGAATTTTTTAAAATATACAATCTAAGATGACAATGCCAGTGTTTCATTTCTTCTTAATGAACATGGTGTGGACCATTTTGGATTTAAGACCACATTAAATTAAAAGTGAAAACTTAGAAAGAAGCTGCAGCCAAGAAGACAAGAAAACCTAGTTTTTATGTCACTGATTGCAAAGTCAAGTGAAGATGTTTCTGAGGGAAAGATGAAGATTTGGAGGGATATTCCCAGAGGCAATTAATTAGACGTTGTCTTGGACAATTAAGGTGTGTGTGTGTGTGTGTTTGGAGAGTAGGAAGTGAGCTGAGGAGGGGGTTGATCAGTATTTCTTAAAGCTCACATAGCTTTGCAGGAGAAGGAAAGAGCTAGAGAATCCCTTTGGCTGGATGAATCCACAGAAAATCCCTAGGCAGCCCTAAGGCAACTGAAATAAGCCCTTTTCTCTTGATCCTCTGGAGATATGTCTTTATTGAGATATAGTGTTCTGAATGCCACAGGCTGTGGGAGGGTGGACATGAGCCTCTAGGAGGTGTGGAGGGGAGCAGTATCTGTCCTAGACGTGGAGGAGGCAGCCGTGATGGATGAGAGCAACGAAAGGAACTCATGAAGAACACACTTGGAGAAGAAACCCAGAGTCATGGAACCACCTTTGCATTGTAAACGCCCATGCTCAGTTACAACCGTATGAAAATACCTATGTCTGTATCAGCAAAATGGGGGGATTTTAGAATGGTATAAAATTTTCAAAATTACTGTGTGTGTGTGCATGCACATGCACACAAAGTTGTTAAAAAGTTAAAATTCTTTTAGAAAAGAACATTAACAAGCAATGTATCAGAGAATTAATTCATTCAACAAATACTGATTGAGAACATCTTCTGTGCTGGGGACTTGCCCAGCCTTTGGGCAGACAGCAGTGCTCAAGCTCCCTGTTCTGTGTCTTCTAGGCAGACACACCAGCTTTTCCCAGGTGGGTCCTCAGCGCTGAGCACAGAGAGCCCGGAGACACAGGCTGTCACCACGGAACTGAAGCCCACAGACGTGTCCGCAGCTGACTTCCTACGTTCTTCCTCCAAGTGAGGTCTGGATGAAGGAAGGGAAACCAAAATGCTGCTTTTATTGATATATATATTTTTCAGGCCATCCTTGGAAAAAGTCATCCTTTCTAATGTAAATTAGCCTGTTTACCTTCAGGAAAGAGAAATCCTTCCCCTTTGACCTCACTCTGAGTTACTAACGTGGTTCTGTGCCCGAGCAATAATGCTTCCATTTCCCTCATCACTTTAAGATGTATATTTCTCCTCCCATAACACCAGGGGCAGACCCAGGACAGTCCAAATGTGAAGTCACGTGGAACCCAAGTTGAAGGGACTCTGAATAGTTTCTTTCCTACACTAATCTCTCTCTACGTGCACACACAGACACACAGACACAGACACACACACACATTTTCCTTGAACCTGACATGGGGCTTTATTTAGTGTCTATGGTAAAGATGTTGATTTCCTAAGGTTAAGTTTTACAGATCTGGAAAATCCAAAATGTGGCAAACATTAAGACAGAATGAAATTTAAGAAGGATGCTCTGGCGATGTCTGCAATATTTCTTCAAGTGTTTAGACCATCGGCATTAAAATCACCTGAATGTGTTGATTAAAGTACGGATTCCTAGCCCCACTCCAGACCTGAGAAATCAATAGCTAGGGTTGGGGGTTGAGGGGCAGACAGGGAGCTCTAGGCAATCTTGAGTTTCAAGAAGCAGCCTGGGAAATTCTGGTGCACCCTTTATGATCCACTGCTTTAGGGCTCGTTGGTTGCGGTGCCTGGGCTCAGTTGCTCGGCAGACGTGGGATTTTCCTGGATCAGGGATTGAACCCATATCTTCTGCATTGGCAGGCAGATTCTTCACCACTGAGCCACCAGGGAAGCCCTTCTTGTACAATTTTAGATCCAGTTTCTATGTAACATTATTCTAAAGTCTCTAGAAGACAGTTTTAGAGGTCAAAACTAAGATCTCTGGAGGTATGGTGTTATAATTACCCCACAGAATTCTCAGTTTGCATAAGCCAATCAGCACTGATGTTGAGACACTGGAAGAAGACCTGCAAACTTCCCTCTTGCCTCCGTCTGTCCACTTGGTTCCCAGTTCCCTTGCTTACCTTTCCTCTGCTCTGCTCTTTGCCCCCACCCCTACCGCGGCCACCCGACCCCGCCCCAGCCATTGTCTTCCATTAGAGTTCTCTTGTTCAAAGGATCACCATTCTGATTTGCAAATTCTTTTCTACGTCTTTCTGTGTTTTCTCACTTCCCCTCATCTTTCTGGCTTTAACCAGTTCTCAGAGGAGGATCTTTTGAGGCTATTTCTAAAAACCATGGTGAAGAGGCCCAACTGTACGGCTGTCTTCTCTTCCATGATCTTTTGCCCCGACAGCCTCCATTTCAGAGGAACACAAATGAACAAAACAGATATCCAAATGTCACCCTTGAATAGTCCAGCCCATGAGTTCCCAGATCACTATACTTGATTGATGATAATGTTGATGGTAAATGTTTATTATCACATCATGTCTGCCTAAGGCCACCAGAGCCTCCCTCTAAATGTCATAGATTGGGTTTAATCTTTGGCACTGGTATTTACTATCCAGAATGGCAACAATAATTCAGTGACGGTTATTCCTCTCTCAACTTGCAGAACATTATTATCCCATGAGAGATGGGAGGGAGGAAGTGATACAATAAATACAAGACAGCTTGATAGAAAGCTGGAATAGAAATGTCCCGAGAACAGTTATGAATGAATGAGCCTAAATGCAATCTCTGTAAATAACAATGGTCTGGAGAAAAAACAACAACAACAAAAACAAAGGAAAGATTTACACCATTGAGATTCATGGGATTAATAATTGAATAAATTAGCCTATTAATATTGTAACATCATAACAGAGAAAGTATTCAATGAATATTTGATGACTGACTTAGTAAAAAGTTTGTTTTTGTTTTCCTCATTAAAATGTGTGAATAAACAAAGCCAAAAATATATTGCTCTCTATGCGGGAAAGCCATGATCACTAAAAATTAATCTGTTTCAGATATTTCCACAAGTTATCAGCTACTCTTTAAGGATTCAAGGGATTGTTGACATTAACTGGGATTTCCAGGAAATCAAGATTTGATTCAAATTGAGAGATGTAAGATTTTATGAACCTAAAGATTTAAAAGGCATTAAAATAAATGTTGACTAATCCCTGGGGGAAATCAGTCTAGGATTAGATTATGTTCCTATGATAAATTAGAAATTTTCAAGAAAATGGATAAAACACCATGGACATATTAAAATCTGTGTATTACCTGGAAAATGTGAGGAATAATATATTTATGTTGATGTTTTATAATATTTGTAATTCTTGTTTGCCAATTTGACTCAATTTTATTTAAACATAATATCATAGAATAATGTCATGAACATATTGGTTATTCTTTTGATTTTTCAGGCAGGAAATAATGCTGACATCTGAATATATAAAATCATGGCATGACATATGGGCAAAGATCTTTATAAACTTTGTAGAGAAACCCCTTTCCTTTTCCAGAGGGGGACTGAGTTGAGTCAGAGGGGGACTCAGTAGAGTCTACTCTAAATCACGTCCACAATTCTCAGCAGAGATGGTCTAAGTGCGAAGCCAGTAATTTATATCTTCTTCACAATCACTGTCTTTGACAGATGGTTCTTCAAAAAGGAAGAAGCAACCAGCTAAGCTGCCTCTTGAAACTTTTCCTGATTATTTTAAGTCACTTTGTTGCTAAAAATGTGATATTATAGACGAGGAGGAATTAGTTCCTTGCCATAGGAAGAACCAACTGTTCACTGAAGCCTGAATGGAGTTTAGAAAAAAAAAATAAGACCACATTGAGGAGTCCATGTAGCTACCAACTGACTCAAAAATAACAGCAAAGATAACTGAAATGCATTGGCTGATTACCATGTGCTCCACATTTTATTCCACTCACTTTTGAGAATCATTATTTCATTTAATCTTCCCAATAACCTCATAAGTATTATATTATAATGGTATGTATTATTGTATGTTGTAGATGAGGAAATAACTTTAAACAGGGTAAGTATAACTTGCCTCTTGTTTCATGCAGGTAAGCCAGGATTTGATACCAGGCAGTCTGAGTCTGGATCCTTAACCAGGCTTTAAATAAAATTTTTTTTCTTCTGCATATTTTTAAAATATTGAATACGGTTGATTTACAATACTGTATTAGTTTCAGGTGTACAGCCAAGTGATTCAGTTTTTTATATATATACATTCTTTTTCAGATTCTTTTCTTGTAGGTTATTACAAGGTATTAAATATAGTTCTCCATGCTATACAGTAGATCCTTCTTGTTTATCTATGCTACAAGATATATAGTAGTGTGTATCTGTTAATCCCTAACTCCTAGTTTATCCCTCCCCCCTTCCCCCCTGGCTATTAAGCTTTGTACCTTTGTCACAAACAGGAGGGAACTGCTCTGTTAGACATCAATGAGGAGGCTCACAAGAACAGCTCATTTGGCATCTCAATGAGAATCAATGATTCAGTGAAAATCAGACATAGTTTTATGTCTGGTAAGCAACCTGTGATTTCTCTTCAACTTTGAAATGAAAAATTCCCACCACATAAAATACAATAAAGACCCTTGTGTTTTTGTTTGTTTATTTGCTAATTCTGGTGATACCGTATTGACTAGTTTTCTTTACTTTGATCACTGTTTTTTTACTAGGCTACTAAGACTCTGAAGTTGGAGTGTCTTTGATCTATGGAAGGTAGTCCAATATAATTCTTTGTTCTCGAACTCTCTGATCTCAGAACTGCTTTATGTACTCTCAAAAGTTATTGAGAACTCCAAAGAGCTTTTGTTTATATGAGTTATTTCCATGAATGAATATTAGAAATTAAAACTGATGATTTTTACATACAAGAATATACAAGCCCACATTCTATTAATATTAGCTGTTCAGAGTATTGTCAATGCATAGCTTCTGAAAAACTTAACTGTATATTCATGAGAGAACATTAAAAAAAATAGTATTTGGATTATGAAAAAGTGTTTGGTCAGGGAGATGCTCACTGGTATAATGAGAAGCACTGTTATCATGGTTCAAATTCTCGTTCTGTTGCTTACTAACTGGCTAAGTTGCTTGATCTCATTAGGATTCTGTTTCTTCATCTGAAAATGTGTAGAATAGTGTCTTCTTGCAGATTTGGTGTTGGTATCCAATGAATAGTGTACATAAATACTGTCGCATGGTTCCCGTGCTGGTAATTGTTATTAAGATGGGTTGTGTACTTGACTGTGCCCACTAGCATCACTATGTAGCAGAGCAGAGATTATTTGTATAATAAGATATAACAGTGTTGTATTGTCTGTCCTAATGGAGTCCTCTGCAGTCTGTTCTATCCCCACAATTAACACTCATTTAAGTAAAACAATATCGCTTTAATAAAAGCCAGCCTTCTACAATAAATGTGATTGACAGAAAAAGAAGGTAACATAACAGTTTAAAGTTACTTAATACTTTTATAATTTATGAGCAAATTAAAGAAGAAGATTAACATATTTTATTATCATTTAATTTTCATTAAAAAATAAAGTCTATTTTTACAGAATGAGCTATTCCATAAAAATGTTATTTGTGCCAAAGAAAAATTTCACTAAAGAGCTATTACAACAAATAGGACTAAAGTTAGCTTCTCTGAGATCCAAAACAGATCTGCAAGTGTAAGTTACTTCAGGACCCACTTTTACATACTAACATTCTAATGAAATAAAGAGTTGGGCATTTGCTGAGACTAATTTGATTTAGTAATTTATGAATAGCAATTGTTTGTGGTACAGAGAATAATTTGTAAGAAATGCCTTAAAAACATCTGGGAAAAGATGTTTTTAAGGCATTTCTTACAAATCTTGACTCTATGTGTAATTAAGTGTAATGTGATATTGATTGAAACAGAAATTCCCACGATCTCATTTGTCTTATTCTTGCTATTAATAAAGTAACCCACTTAATTTAGTCACCAAAGAACTATATTTATATATACTAGGATTGACATATTGGGATTGAAATGTCCACAGAATTGGTAACTCAATCAAAGGGAAAGGAAAAGGGTCAGATAAGTATCTAGGTTTTTCATTTTTGAGAAAGTAAAAAAAAAGACAAGTCAAAAGACATTTGAACCTTGTTCTCTAAAGCAATGTCTGTGCTATGTCAACCAAACTTGTGTGTGTGCGTTTGTTCAGGGGTGTTCGACTCTCTTGCGACGTCATGGACTGCCAGGCTCCTCTGTCCATGGATTTTCCAAGCAAGAATTTCCTACTCCAGGGGATCTTCCCAACCCAGGGATCGAACCCATCTCCTGCATTGCAGGTGGATTCTTTATCACTGTGTCACCTGGGAACCCCAGCCAAACTTACTTATATGTAATTGCTCTACGAGGTAACTGAGGGTCAGCATTAGTACTTGAGTCTTTGCAAAACTTAGAAGCATCTTCCAGATGAACCTGGAGAGGTCTACCTTGTTCATAGGGCTTCAGTATCCAATGACTGAATTTTAAACATCCATACTTCAAGTCACATGGATGAATCTAGAGGATATTATGCTAAGTGAAATAAGCCAGTCAAATTACTACTACATGATTCCCTGATATGACATATCTAACATAGTCAACTTTAGAGAATCAAGGAGAGAAATGGGTTCCTAGGGGCTGGAGTGAGGGGGAAATTGGAGAGTTGCTAATCAGTGGGCATAAAATTTCCATTAAGCAAGATGAGTAATTCTAGAAATCTGCTGTACAACATTGTATCTACAGTTAACAGTATATCCTATACTTAAGATTTGAGAGAGTAAAGTGTTCTTACCACAATAAAATAAAATGAAATAAATAATTTTAAACAACTCCTTTCTCTGAACATTCCAGATAAATGTACTGTCTCCTGACTCAGCCTAGTCAGATTCAGGAAACACAGTTGCAGGGATTTCTCTTAGATTTGAGAACCAGGTCATTGGAAGGACTGATGCTGAAGCTGAGGCTCTAATAATTTGGCCAACTGATGTGAAGACCTGACTTATTAGAAAAGACCCTGATGCTGGGAAAGATTGAAGGCAGGAGGAGAAGGGGACGACAGAGGATGAGATGGTTGGATGGCATCGCTGACTCAGTGGACATGAGTTTGAGCAAGCTTCGGGAGATGGTGAAGGACAGGGAAGCCTGGCGTGCTGCAGTCCAGGGGGTTGCAAAGAGTAGGACATGACTGAGTGACTGAACAACAACAATAGTGAGTGATTCAGGGAGATTATCCAAATTAATTGGTATTTTGAGAGACAGTATAAGTGAAAACCACAACTAGTTGTGACTAATAGAAACAGGATCTCCACATGAGATTCGAGAGGACATCTTGTGAATCTTAAAAACGAATGGTAATGTTTGCTCTTATCCCATTGTTTTTAGACAAATCTGCAATAGCAGGAAAAACCAGATCATAGGCCAACGGTGAAGAAGAGTCAGTAATGAGTTACTTCAGGCGAGGAGCCTAAAACGATCCCTGCCAGGTGCTCCAGATGTTTCCTCTCGGCTTGTCTCATCTCTTCAGTTTTATCTGTGTTGAACTCTTGCCAGTTTCTTCTACCTAACCGCTCACTTCCCTCACCCCCAACCAATACTCTGTATAAAGCTTTTAAGGAAGCCAGAGGCTAAGAATTGAGAAGGGACGTGTTGACAAAGTGTTGGGTATACTGCCAGCAGGATCTATTTCACAAGTGTAAATGCACATCCTTATCTGACCTCCACTTACTGAATGATATTTCCACACCATCTCCAGAAGATGTTTTGTGCTCATGTCTAGTAGTATTTCTGAAGCTGTGGAATGAAAAAAAAAAATTCCCCTCCCCCCTCCGAGGACAGAAGATTATTTATGTTGGAGCCAACCAGATATTTCTCAGGCTCCTATACTGTCGCTTCAGCCAGTGATGAGCGGATGTTAACTTCTTCTGATACACAGAGAAGAAGAGTATAATGTTCTCACCATCCTGATGTCATCTCCGATTATTATTTTTGTTGTACTTCTAAATAATAGGATTTCTGGCATAAAGATTTATCTCAGGATTCAGCACAGTGGTGTTCTAAGATCAAGGGCTCCGATGACGATGGATTTATGCAGGTTGTGATTCTCTGACTAATTTGCTTTGAATCCAATGAACACTTGGGAAAACCAAAAAGTTATTCCCAAGATTTTACATCCTAACTGGAAAATAACAGGAAATATAGTGCAAAAAAAAAAAAAAAAACCCCAACTATTTTTCACTTCTGAAAGTCAAAATGGACTTTTTCATTTGTCACTCAAATGAATTTTAAATAGAGGTGATAGATACTTCAGTCTTACTTCTTTACACAAAATTTCAAGACCTTGCAGAAGTTTTTATTTTCCTTTTTGCTAATGTAAATTATTTTAAACACTCTCTGTGTCACTGGAAATAGTGACTATTTTTAAGGTTTCCCACTCCATGCTACATATATGTATGTTAGTGTTTTTAACCTCAACATTGGGGAAGGGAAAGAGTTCAGGGCACAACTGGGATTAGGATTAGTCAGCTAATAACAATGTCATTGACATTACCAGATGGTCAATACTGAAATCAGGTTGATTATATTCTTTGCAGCCAAAGATGGAGAAGCTCTGTACAGTCAGCAAAAACAAGACCTGAAGCTGACTGGGGCCTAGATCATGAGCTCCTTATTGCAATTCAGGCTTAAATTGAGGAAAGTAGAGAAAACCACTAGGCCATTCAGGTATAACCCAAATCAAGTCTCTTATGATTATACAGTAGAAGTGACAAATAGATTCAAGGGATTAGATCTGGTAGAGTGCCTGGAGAACTATGGATGGAAGTTCATAACGTTGTACAGGAGGCGGTGACCAAAACCATCCCAAAGAAAAAGCAATGCAAGAAAGCAAAATGGTTGTCTGAGGGGGATTTACACATAGCTGAGAAAGAAGAGAAGTGAAAGGCAAGGGAGGAAGGGAAACATATACCCAACTGAATGTAGAGTTCCAGAGAACAGCAGGGAAAGACAAGAAAGTCTTCAGTGAACAACACAAAGAAATAGAGGAAAATAATAAAATGGAAAAGACTAGAGATCACTTCAAGAAAATTGGAAATATCAAGGGAATATTGCACGTAAGAATGGGCATGATACAGGCAGAAATGGCAAGGACTTAATAGAAGCAGAAGAGATTAAGAAGAGGTGGCAAGAATACACAGAAAAACTATATTAAAAAGACCTTAATAACCTGGATAACCACAACTGTGTGGTCACTCACCTAGAGCCAGACACCCTGGAGTGTGAAGTCAAGTAGGCCTTAGGAAACATTACCATGAACAAAACTAGTGGAGGTGATGGAATTCCAGCTGAGCTATTTCAAATCCTAAAAGATGCAGCTGTCAAAGCGCTGCACTCAATGTCAGCAAATTTAGAAAACTCACTAGTGGTCACAGGATTGGAATAAGTCAGTTTTGATTCCAATCCCAAAGAAGAGCACTGCCAAAGAATGTTCAAACTATGGTACAATTGTGCTCATTCGATATGCTAGCAAGGTAATGCTGAAAATCCTTTAATCCAGTACGTGAACTGAGAATTTCCAGATATACAAGCTGGATATAGAAAAGGCAGAGGAACTAGAGATTAAATTGCCAACATCTGCTGAATCATAGGAAAGGCAAAGGAATTCCAAAGAAACATCTACTTCTGCTTCAGTGACTATGCTAAAGCCTTTGACTATGCCAAAGTCTTTGATTATGTGGATCACAACAGATGTGGAAAATTCTTAAAGAGATGAGAATACCAGATCACCTTACCTGTCTCCTGAGAAGCCTGTATGCAAGCCAAGAAGCAGCAGTTAGAACCGTACATGGAATAGCAGACTGGTTAAAAATTGAGAAAGGAGTACATCAAGGCTGTATATTGTCACCTTGCTTATTTAACTTATATGCATAATACATCATGTGAAATGCCAGGCTGGATGAATCACAAACCAGAATCAAGATTGCCAGGAGAAATATCAACAACCTCAGATATGCAGCTGATACCACTCTAGCGGCAGAAAGCGAAGAGGAACTAAAGAGCCTCCTGATGAAGGTAAAACATGAGAGTCAAAAAGCTGGCTTAAAACTCAAGATTCAAAAAATTAAGATCATATCATCTGGTCCCATTGCTTCATAGCAAACAGATGTGGGAAAAGTGCAAACAGTGACAGATTTTATTTTCTTAGGCTCCAAAATCACTGTGGACAGTGACTGCAGTTACAAAATTAAAAGGCGCTTGCTCCTTGGAAGAAAAGCTATGACCAACCTAGACAGCATATTCAAAAGCAGAGACATTACTTTGCCAACAAAGGTCCATCTAGTCAAAGCTATTGTTTTTCCAGTAGTCATGTATGGATGTGAGAGTTGGACTCTGAAGAAAGCTGAGCACTGAAGAATTGATGCTCTTGAACTGTGGTGTTGGAGGAGACTCTTGAGAGTCCCTTGGACTGCAAGGAGATCCAACCAGTCCATTCTAAAGGAAACTAGTCCTGAATATTCATTGGAAGGACTGATGCTGAAGCTGAAACTCCAATACTTTGGCCACCTGATGCAAAGAACTGACTCGTTGGAAAAGACCCTAATGCTGGGAAGGATTGAAGGTGGGAGGAGAAGGGGATGACAGAGGATGCGATGGTTGGATGGCATCACTGACTCAATGGACATGAATTTGAGTAAACGCTGGGAGCTGGTGATGGACAGGGAGGCCTGGTGTACTGTAGACCATGGGCTTGCAAAGGGTTAGACATGACTGAATGACTGAACTGAACTGAACTAATGGTTTTTCCAGTAGTCATGTATGGATGTGAAAGTTGGACCATAATAAAGGCTGAGCACTGAAGAATTGATGCTTTTGAAATTTGATGTTGGAGAAGACTCTTGAGAATACCTTGGACAGCAAGGAAATCAAACCAGTCAATCCTAAAGGAAATCAGTCCTGAATATACACAGGAAGGACTGACGCTGAAGGTGAAACTCCAACACTTTGGCCACCTGACGTGAAGAGCTGACTCATTGGAAAAGACCCTGATGCTGGAAAAGATTGAAGGCAGGAGAAGGGGGCAGTAGAGGATAAGATGGTTAGATACCATCACTGACTGAATGGACATGAGTTTGAGCAAACACCAGGAGATAGTGAAGGACAGGGAAGACTGGTGTGCTGCAGTCCATGGCGTTGCAAAGAGTTGGACATGACTGAACTACTGAACAACAAGGGCTGTTATTCTGAACAGAAGGCAAAACTCGGCTACCTTGTGTCTAGAGGTTTCTGGAGCCTCTCTGCACACTTCTGCCAAAGAGCCCAGAACGGAACCTGCTTCTCTCTGAAAAGAGGTCACAACAGGGAAGGTCAAAACAGGGAAGGTCAGGGGGGAAAACCAGGTGAGGAGTTAAGACCCTTGGCTCCCTGAATGCTCCCCCGAGCTGGGTTCTTGACTCGCTCAAGGTGACATCCCTGGATGAGGAATTGTGATCCCAACTTTACAGACCAGGAAGCTTTGACTGGGAGTGGTTTAGAAATGATTGTAAGGCAATTAGTCACAGAACCAATCAGTGTGGGAATGAGGATGGGAACCGCATCTGCCCTCCTGCAGGCATCACTCTTCGCTTGGAGGGTTTAATTATAGCCTGAGTGAGAGGCGGTGTGGAGAGTTCTGCGGATGGGGAGTTAATGTTGGCATGGCCATTCGGATTAAAAGAAATAAAACCTTTTGAAGGCTTTGGATGAGCTTTGGAAAAGGCTTTGCTTTCTTCCTTTAAGCCAGAATTCTGTATCTGTGTCTTGGTGCAAAGGAAAACAAAGATGTGATAAACACTGGGTCATGTGCCCCATTCAGCACGCCTGAAGTGGTCAAAGGCCGTGAATATGATTGCGAAGAACTCTGTTAGGTCTGTACTTGGAAAATAGCATTTATTCTTTTTTAATTTTTGGCCATGCTGCAGGGCATGCCAGATCTTAGTTTCCCAACCAGAGACTGAACCTGTGCCCCCTGCGTTGGAACTGAGGAATCTTAACCACTGGACCACTGGGGAAGTCCTTATTCTATTCCCTTAAATAATATAATTTTTGCATAAACAAGCCACACAAACTCTGCCAGCCTCATAGTTACCTCAACTATGAAATGGAAAGGATTGAATAATGTAAAATTTAAGGTTTCTAAAATAAGTGTCTGCGAAATCCAAACTGCGTGAAAAAGTATACATGTGTAAATATATATGTACATATATATTTAAGGCAAGACTATAGAAGCAATTTGATCACACAGACCATAAGCTCTTCAAGGGCAGGGACCACCTCTTTAATTTCTTTTGATTCCCCCTAATGCTTGGTACTTAGCACTAAGCAGGTGTCCAGTAAGCCTTGTTGGCTGTGAAGCCAAGTGTTAAGATGCAGAAGCTTTATTTGTCTGCACAAATCTGTTGTGGGGGCCAGCCCTGCCAAAGTAGGCCAGGGAATTAAAGACTCTATAATTAGGCCCAGGGAGTTGCACAGGCACTCTGTGTCCCTGTTTGTCAATGTGTCCCCATCATGACGTAGTGACAGTTGCCAGTCTCTCTGGGGCCTGTATTCAGCTAATAGGAATGCTAATTTCACTTTATTTTTCTTCTTGACAGAGGAAAACCTTATCATTCAAGCCCATCACAGACGTGCTATTGTTTTATAACTCAAAAAAGGGATTTCCCTCCTTCCACCCTTAAACTGCAAGTCATGGGTTGCGGGTTTAAGTTAGAAAAAGGAAACAAAAAAAGGAAAGTCTGCAAAGTCAAACACATGTGGTGTGGGTAGTCTGAAAAAGGAAATACATATATGACTTAAGCCCACTAATGAAGAATTTATGATGTCAGGAATTTGACTTTATTTTCGCAAAACCTCATGGCAATGCTAGTATATTATTTGCCCTTTTTACAAATGAGAAAATAGGTTGAGAGAGATAAAAAGCTTGCCCACATTCACATAAATGGTAGCTGGTGTGAAAGATCATGTCTCTGATCCCCAAACTGCTATGCTCAATCTGTCCTCGCTTCCCCCCACTTACTGTTTTGCTCCTGCTCCTTGTTTCATAGGGAGGGAGGGGGCAGGCATTGGTGTATTTCTACAGTTGCCTTTCTTCTGCCTTCTCCCTGTCTTCAGTGTTTGCTAAAGAGAGGAATTAGTAGTCCTCTGAAAAACATAGTATGATTGTTCTGTTTGTAGGCAATTCTCGATAGAGTTCTAGGAGCTGAATGTAATATTTCAAAATTTTTTCAAGTGTTTTCCTCTTCTGTCCCTATTACTTTAGCTAAAGAAAAAAAAAAAAAGAAAAAGAGCTAGGGTTAGGAATAATAGCAGTCACAAAGACATATCAGTGTTTACAACTGAGAGTTTCTGGTTTACCTGATCCTCATAAAAAACCCTTGGCGGCAAGTAGAGCAGTGTGATTAATCTTGAATTGATAAATGAGGAAGGGGAACTCTGTGTTTTAAAGGACTTGCTCAAGATCACTCAGATGGTAAAGAAAGCATGGCATTCGAATCCAGATCATTGACTCTTAGGATTCTTGAAAGTACAGCGGAGTGCGATTTAAATACTCAGTGACTCTAACTTTAGAGGGGATTTGGGGCCAGATGGCAGCCTGACTTCATCCCACTTCCCCATCATTCCCAACACTAAACCTAGTTGTCAGTCCTGATTCAAACAGCTGCCGGGCTGGCAGGCGGCTCAGAGCAATTAAGACCTTAGACTCCATGGGAGTTCCAACAACTGGGAGAGGTACCAAAGAGCAGACAAAGAAAAATGACATGAACAAGGTGCCCCTCAGCCAGATAAGGGATGATCAAAGAAGACAATGGGAGCAAGGTAGAGCGGCCTGTGAGACATTTGCCCAACTTAATTAAGAGAATAAGGCCACTTGTGGGGATTTAAGGATAGCTCAAAATAGAATTTACATCTAAAAACTGTGACTTGTGAGCGAAAATGCTTAGGAAACAATTTGAAGGCAAGGATGGACCCTGTTGAGATTCAAATAATAATTTGCAAGACCAGGTGGAAGACAAAATCTTAAAGCAAAAGATAAAAGCCAACCAACCCAAACAAACAAAAACACAAAAAAAGACAATCATGAGGGAAAAGTTAAAAGACTTGAAGAACAGATCCTGGGTGGTTAGCATGTGATAAAGGAATATGAGGAGAAAATAGAAGAGATGGAGGAGAAACAATAATAAAACAAAGAGGAGGAGAGAGTTCAACAGTTGTGTTGAGCCGAGGCTACTAAAGGAATCCAAGAGGAGATGGTGAGTGATGGGCAGTTCCTCTAACCCATGGGATTCAGACTTTGTTTAGTCAGTGATGATGGTCGCTCAGTCGTGTCTCTTTGCGACCCCATGGAATAGTTCATGGAATTCTAGGCCAGAATACTGGAGTGGGTAGCTGTTCCCATCCCCAGGGGATCTTCCCAACCCAGGGATTGAACCCAGGTCTCTTGCGTTGCAGGCAGATTCTTTACCAACTGAGCCACAGGGGAAGCCCAAGAATACTGGAGTGGGTAGTCTATTACTTCTCCAGTGGATCTTCCCGACCCAGGAATCGAACCAGGGTCTCCTGTGTTGCAGGCAGATTCTTTACCAGCTGAGCTACCAGGGAAGCCCCAGTAATGATGGAGAGGTTATTTTTTTGACTTTCAATGTGTTGAACACTATGTGTATGTATGTGTATAATCTTATAGTCTAAGGTGTAAAGAGATGTATGAGGCTGCTGCTGCTGCTGCTAAGTCACTTCAGTCGTGTCTGACTCTGTGCGACGCCATAGATGGCAGCCCACCAGGCTCCCCCCGTCCCTGGGATTCTCCAGGCAAGAACACTGGAGTGAGTTGCCATTTCCTTCTCCAAAGCATGAAAGTGAAAAGTGAAAGTGAAGTCGCTCAGTTGTGTCAGACTCTTAGCAGCTCCATGGACTGCAGGCCATCAGGCCCCTCTGTCCATGGGATTTTCCAGGCAAGAACACTGGAGTGGGGTGCCATCGCCTTCTCCAGTTGTATGAGGAGAGATATGTATATAATGTGTATTACTATATGTGAGTGTGTGGATATATATATATACACACATACATATATTTGCTCTCCCCTCTCTGTCCCACTTGTGTGTCTCCTCCTACCTTAAACTGTAAGTTTAAAGGCAAGATCTATATGTTTGTGATCTGTGGTGGCTTGTATCTCTGAATCTAGAAAGTATTTAAGACTGGTGACCCATTTACTCTCACTTTTACCTTTCTGTTGCACTTTCTCTTTGTTCTCTGGCCAGAACTCGTATTTGTTGAATACTGGCTGCTTCTGGAGGGAAAGAAACCATGAGAAATGATTTTGGGGAATGGGAGAGGCTGGCATTTTTTTCCTTAAAATTATAGCTGCCTCCAGACGAAGTTGTGAAGTGGCACGTTGTCCCCACCTATCCACTCACCTGTCCCATGTTAGGGCTTTAAAGATCCCTTCTCCATCTTACTCTCACCCTCTGTCAACAGAGGTCCCCAATCCAAAGAGATACCAATCATTGCTTTCTTATGCAAATTCTCCAGAAGCTAATTGTGCCCATTCCGTTGGTTCAAATCTAATAACTTGTAAAGAGTGAAATTTCAGGTATTATCAGACCATGAAACAAAGTATTTGGGGTCAGGAGAGCCTTTGATGAGCTCCTCAAATAACAAGGACTGACCCCTAGAAGAGTCAAATAATAGGAAACATTAGCAGGTTTGGAGGGCAGATTTAGTCAACTCACATAAAGGGGCAGAGCCAGTGGTCTACAGTTTGAAGCCACCAGCGTCCTGATGGCTAATCAGGTAGGTTTCAGTATAACTTTTCTTTCTTACCCTGCTTCTGAATGACCAGGGCCTAGAGTGGCAGAGCATGTGTAAGATGCTCAGGCTTCTTTTAAAATGGAGCCAAGAAAGGACTGACAGATGAGCACACAGCACACACTGAGAAATATTCAACGGGGAGAAACTGAGCGGAAAGGAAATGAGGCAAACAGCTGAGCCGCCTTCCCATGAGCATTAACTCAGGCATCAGAGGGGAATCTGATGACAGTGAAGCAGCGGTCAAAGGCCTTGTTGTGGGAGCAGAGGGCGATGAGGCAGAGCTGCGGAGCTGAAAGCACGCACTGTCGGTGCCTCCCCAGAGCCAGGCCGCCTGGCCCCAGTGCCAGTGAGGAGGCGGCAGAGAGAGAGGGGAGCACCAGCGGGAGCGGGCGGGGGGAAAGAGCAGGCACTGGGGCTACGTGGGCGAGGCTGTGACTGAGACCAGAACCTGAGAGTCGAATTTCTCCAGATTTCATTCATTCCACATCAACATGAGAAACCGAGAGGGCTGGAGAGGTGAAGGGCCTGCAGAGTTGGGACGCATGACGTGCTCTGGACCACCCGTCATCTTTTTCTCTTTTTCGCCTGCCTCCCAGATGGTTAAGCATCCAGCCCAGCGACAGTGGTGAGCATTTGCGGAATGCCAGCTGTTTGTATGAAGCTGGGTCCACGTTTAGTTGAGTCTTAACTGCTGGGCCCTTCTCTGCTTCCTTCGTCTGGAGACAGAGACTGAGGCTGGAGGGCCTGGGTGGGGGTGGTCTCTCGCTGATGGAGCTTCAAACAGGCTCCTCTGCATTTTCTTCCCAACTAGGCCTGGACTTTTCCTGCCAAGCCGGATTAGCAGACTCCCCCATCCGATCACATTCCTGTATCTACCCAGATTGCTCATTTCCCACCTTTGCCCGGGTATAATATCTAATTTCTCTGACTTCAGCAAGAATCTCGTTAAGTTAATTTAACCAGAATCCCCTCTTACCTGTGATGTTTCCTTGTAGTAAATTTCCATCCACTGACCTCCCACCCCTCCCTTTCTCATTGACTCTAAAACCCCCACATTTCCCTTTTGTTTTCAGGGCTGAGCTCATCTCTCTCCCCTATTGCAAAACCCCTATGTGGTAGTCCCTGTATCTATCCCAATAGTCCCCCTGAATAAAGCTGGCCTTCCTGTTTTAATGAGTGTCATGAATATTTTTTTCTTTCACAGAAGATAGGGCCAGTTATCTTCTGATAATGTGAGGGAAAAGCAAAAGCAGATGAACTGAAATGAGGCACCCAAGAACTCACTAGAAGTAAAAGCATAGCATTCAGACCTGAGTGTGGGTTTTACTCACTGCGGCAGTCTAAATTCCTCTCTCTCTTTCATGTTCATCCCTACCAGTCCTCTATCTCTGCCAGCCTCCACATTTGCATAATTAATAAATGTGAAATTTGGGAGATAAAGCCAGACTTTTGAAGTCCACTTTAGGCTCTCATTGTTTCCTTCCTAGGTCAATCCTTCCGAAATTTTAATGTGCATTTAAATTGCATGGAACTCTTCTTCCATGCAGATTCTGATGTGGTGGGCCCAGAGTGCATTTCGAATAAGATCTCAGAAAATGCCAGTTCAGGTCTTAGATCCTTGTTTAATTCCCCTTGAATCACCTTGAAGAGGTCTGAAAACATATCGATGCCTGGGTCCTACCACCACCGTTTCTGATTTATCTGGTCTGGGTATGATCTGGGCGTGGAGAATGCCATGTATCTTTTTGAATTACAGTTTTGTCTGGATATACGCCCAGGAGTGGGACTGCTGGGTCTTATGGTGACTCTATTTTCTGTTTTTGAGGAAATTCCATACTGTTTTCTACAGTGGCTGTACCAGTCGACATTCCCGTCGGTTTGCCTTCTTTGGGAGAATAGCAAAACCTGGTGGCAGTGAATGTCGCTGGGCCTTCTTGGAGCTGAGCAGCTTGGAGAGGGCACAGTCCCCGAGCCACGGGCATCCCACTGTCTCCACCACACTCCGAGTGTGCATCCGCACCACTGCCCAGCCCCTCCACTGGCATTGCCTCCCCGGGCCTCCCAGACCTTTGAGTTCCCACTGCTCGCCTACAAGCCTATGTTCCCGTTCCTCGCCTTCCAAGATATGGTTCCAAACAACTCCTCTCTCACACGACTTCCCCGTCTGTAGGCATGTGATGCTCTGGGTGTGTCCCTCTTGCCATTTGTCACACAAAGTTTCACACTCTGTACTCGAGGTTTCTTCCCTGCTTCCTGTGAGTGAGATGACCTTCTTGCTTCTTCACATGTTGAAGGATCCCAGGATTTGTTTAATGAAGGAAAAGTGCATGTTATGGATTAAATTATGTCCTCTTCCCACTTCATGTGTTGAAGCCCCAACGCCTAGGGGTTCCAGTACCTCCGAATGTGAGTCCAGAGACAAGACCTTTATAGAGATAATTAAGGTTATGGTTAAATGAGGCCAGTACGATAGGAAGAGGAACTTTTCATATACAAAGAGACAGCAGGGATGTGAGTACGCAGAGGAAAGTACACAGCGAGGAGACCTTACATGCAAGGAGAGAGGCCCCGAAGTAGCAACCTGCCAACACCTGCATCTTGGATTTCTAGCCTCCAGACTGTGAGAAAATAAATTTAAGTTGTTTAAGCTCCCTAGTCTCTGGTACTTTGTTATGGCAGCTCTAGCAAACTAATACAGTGGGGAAGAAAGTTTCTGTTTTAAATAGAATCAGTTCTTTGAAAGGGATATCAAGTTAATGATACAGGATGCTCTAGTAGCTTTTCTGTGATTTCTGTATGTGGTTTGATACGGAAAAACTTTATCTAAAGAGATTTTCCTACCTAAAATGACCCTTTATTTGTCACTTTCTCATGGGGGTTCTATCTATTTGTTGTTCTTCTCAGTTTTATTACTTCTACCATCATGGATATTTCGAAAGCTACCAGAAGCTTGAGTTGATTGGTAGATGAGATGGCCTGCAATGTGAATCCTAGTATTCTCAAGATGTGAGGAAGAGAAATCCTGAAAACCTTCCTTGACAATAAGCCTGTTTTAAAATAAATTTTAGGAATAGAGATTTTTTTTTTCAATAGACAAACCAGTAAAAGAACCAAATAATTAGATCATCTAGTTCTACTTTGGGTAAAAGTCATCTGAATTACTATAGTTAGCCATAAACTTCCAAAGGACCTTTTAAAAATATCTGTTGGGATAGATATCAACACTTGGCCCAATCTAGAAGTCCACAGTGGCACCAGTCAGGTGTCCACTTCCCTGGAGTTGCTCATCTTCCCAGTTTATTGGCAAGCACCACAACTGGTCTTGACAACCAAAAGTGAAACATTAAAACATGGGTTAATCAACAGTAGGATGAGTTCGCCTTTGGAGGCCAGGAAAAGGAGACTAAATAGAGAGGAAGTAGTGTTGGAGGAAGTCCTAATCAGAGAAGCGCCAGCAGGAGAGAAATGTAGTCTTCATAAAGCCATCAGTTCAGTTCAGTTCAGTTGCTCAGTTGTGTCTGACTCTTTGCGACCCCATGGACTGTAGCACACCAGGCCTACATGTCTATCACCAACTCCCGGAGTTTACTCAAACTCATGTCCATTGAGTTGGTGATGCCATCCAACCATTTCATCCTCTGTTGTCGCCTTCTCCTCTTGCCCTCAATCTTTCCCAGCATCAGTTCAGTTCAGTCACTCAGTCGTGTCCGACTCTTTGCGACCCCATGAACCGCAGCAGGCCAGGCCTCCCTGTCCATCACCAACTCCCGGAGTTTACCCAAACTCATGTCCATTGAATCGGTGATGCTATCCAACCATCTCATCCTCTGTCGTCCCCTTCTCCTCCTACCCTCAATCTTTCCCAGCATCAGGGTCTTTTCAAATGCGTCAGCTCTTCGCATGAGGTGGCCAAAGTATTGGAGTTTCAGCTTCAACATCAGTCCTTCTAATGAACACCCAGGACTGATTTCCTTTAGAATGGACTGGTTGGATCTCCTTACAGTCCAAGAGACTCTCAAGAGTCTTCTCTAACATCACAGTCCAAAAGCATCAATTCTTCAGTGCTTATCTTTCTTTATAGTCCAACTCTCACAAAGGCCATGTGCCTGGCTAAAACTCAAGATTCAATATTAAGGAATGAAAGATATAGTATTTATTGGCAATTAATGAATTCTGCCCCAGGTACTAAGTCCATGAGTCAAGGGTTCATTGCATTTCCCTTCTCTGTGATTGAACTGGTTCTAGGATATCTGGAGAGGCTTGGGGCTAAGGTGGATACACGTATGCATTCATTCACTCATTCAATCATCTGTTCTTCAAATATTCATTAAGTTCATGTCCATTGAATGGGTGATACCATCCAACCATGTCATCCTGTCACCCTCTTCTCCTTCTTAGTTCCCAAATACCAAATATTCTGAAACTTTACCAGGATGTGCCTTGTGTTTTGTGGGTTATTAATATTTTCTTCTACTGTCCTAAATTTTCTAAATTATTTCAATGATGAGTTTCTCTGGAAGAGACTGTTTTTCAGAGCAGTAGGCTGGAGTTTCTCCATTTTCCTTAGGGCAAAATGAAATTAAATTCATCTTCTTATTGCCAGCATCCTAGCATTAGCACCAGGCATTTGCTAAAGTGGTACTCAACAATTTCAGTAAATGAATCCAATTGAAATAAGCTTCTTGCAAAGTTTAAGTCTTTGGATTCAAATTTATGATGATACTTCTCACTGTATCAGCAAAGGCACAAGATGATCAAAGTACTGAGTGACTGGCTTGGCCGATGACCTCTTATTCCATCTGAGGGTTCAGTGAAGTGAGATTGTGGAGTGACTAGTTGGTAACATGAATGTTCCCAAACGTCCCATATCTTTCCTGTGAAGTATTCCTCCACAGCTAACTCATCTTTCTCCATCTTTTCCCACAATCTATGCTGGATTTTCCATGCTGGGGGCATGGGGGAAAGTGGTGGTCAAGGAAGGAGGCAGCACATGAGTCCGCCGGTTTCCTGCTGAGTTGATGGAAGCTTTTCCTGTCTGACCTGCCCTTAGAAAGAACTGCCTGCTAAGGCACATGCTGAAGGCTGGGAGAGACTGCAGTTGAGGGTAGAGCCCGAAATGATGTGCAGTCCTGTCGGGAAAATCCAAAGAAATGAAGGTTAAGTGTAGGAATTGCTGGATTTAAAAGGAAATCCTTTGGGGTGCTTATGAGACGTAGTTTATCTTTTAACTCAGGATTTAAGTTTGAAATGTATATGGTTACAGAGGAAAGGAATATTCAAATACTTCTTTTAAAAAAGGAACAGAAATATCATTCTCACCCCGAAAGTTCTGTACTTAATAAGCTTTCTTATTAATAAGTAAGACATCTGGAAGGGACTGAACAGAAGTATTTCTAAAGAATGTTGGGATCTGGGCATACTTTCCTGTAAATGAACAGCAGGCTTGGCTTTGAAAAGTATTCTTTAAAGAAACAGCCAAGGACTTGTCTCCCATTCTCTTCTCCTTGGGTTACCTTCACCAACCACAAACTTTAGAAAAAAGAAAAAGAGTTTACTTCTTCAGAGCAATTTTAGGTTCACAGCAAAATTGAACGGAAGGCATAGGGATTTCCCATATACTCTTGGCCCCCACGAATGCAGAGCCTCCCCTATTATGAACACCCCCACCCCCCACAGCTGATTAACCTACAACAATATGTCATAGTCACCCAAAGGCCATAATTTACACTGAAGTTCACTCTTGGTGTTGTACTTCATAGGGCTTTGATCAAATTTGTAGTGACATGTGCTCTGTGTGTGTGTTCAGTGGTGTCTGACTCTTTGCAATCCCACAGAATTTTCCAGGCAAGAATACTAGAATGGGTATTCTTGCCTGGAATCCAGGGGATTCCAGGGATCTTCCCGACCCAGGGATTGAACCCGTACCTCCTGCATTGGCAGGCAGGTGCTTTACCACTGCGCCACCTGGGAAACCCTATAGTGACGTGAATCCATCATTATAGTATCAAACAAAGCAGTTTCACTGCCCTAAGAATCCTCTATGCTTTGCCTGTTCATTCTTCCTCCCTATAATGCCTGACAACCACTGACTTTTTTTTTTTAACTGAATCCATGTAAATGAATCCCTGAACCCAATTTCCAAGGTAGGGGTGGGGGTTCCCATATCAACATGCAATTCTTGGGACACCAGCTCGGTGTCTTACAACTCAATTCATTTCTGCCACTATCGACCCAGAGATAGTATCAGATTCCACAGCTTAAGGATTCAGTCCTACAAGCCTGTGCCCAAGCCCCTAGTTGCCGATTGCAAACCCAGGTTGTTACTTGTGCTTCTAATCAACTGGTTATAATTTAGACATTCTTATGACCTTCTCCTTTGGGTCAATTAATTTGCTAGAGCAACTCATGGAACTCAGAGAAGCATTTTAAGTAAAATGCTAGCATAGTGGCTTATTATAAAAAGATATGACTCAGGAACAGCCATATGGGAGCGAGGCAGAGGACAAGGCACGAGGAAAGGGCACAGAGCTTCCGCGCCCTCTCTAGGCATGTTCTCCACATCTCCACGTGGCCATCAGCCTGAATGCTCTCTGTATCCCATCCTTGTGTGTGTTTTATGGAGGCTTCGTTGCATAGGCATGAGGGATTAAATCATTGGCCATTGGGATTAATTCAAACCCAACACTCTTCCCCTCCCTGGATGTCAAGTGTTGTGGGATTGCAAATTCTAGCCCAGGGATCAATCACAGAATTGGTTCCACTGGCAATCAGCCCCATCCTTAGGTGCTTTCCCCAAAGCCACCTCATTAAATAACAAAAGACACCTTGAATACTCTTAACACTCAGGAAATTCCAAAGGTTTTGGGAACCCTGCACCAAGAATCACGACAAAGCCCATATATATATAAGAAATATCTTTTGTTCATCCCAACAACCAAATTATGTTTTTCTTAAGAGTCACAATGTTGCAGCCTTTTCCAAAAAGTCATGTAGTTGGAATCATGCATAGATATGTGGGCTTCCAAGGTGGCGCTAGTGGTAAAGAATCCACCTACAATGCAGGAGACATAAGAGACACAGGTTCGATCCCTGGGTCAGAAGATCCCCTGGAGGAGGGCATGGCAACCCACTCCAGTATCCTTGCCTGGAGCATCCCATGGACAGAGGAGCCTGGTGGGATACAGTCCACAGGGTTACAAAAAGTCAGACACAACTGAAGCGACTTAGCTTCACATGGAATATGTAGCTTTTTAAAATTGACTTCTTTCACTTAGTGATATACATTTACGTATCCCCCAGGTCTCTTCATGGCCTGCTAGTCCATTTCTTTTTGGTGCTGAATAATATTCCATTGTTTGGGTATACCACACTGTATCTCTTCTCTTACTGAAAGATAACTTGGTTGCTTTCAAGTTTCAGCAGTTATAAATGCAGCTGCTATAAACATCCATGTGCAAGTTTCTTTCTTTTTCCTGTGGATGTAAGTTTTCAGCTCTTTTGGGTAAATAGCAAAGAGAGCAATTGCTTGATCATATGGTAAGAGCATGTTGAGCTTTGTGTAAAGCTTGTCGAACTGAGCTCCAAAATGGCTGTACCACTTCGTGTTCCTGCCAGCAGTGAATGAGGGTTCCTGACACCCCACATCTTTGCCAGCAGTTGGTGTTGTCAGGGTTTTGGATTTTAGCCATTCTAATAGATATGCAAAATTGTTGTTTTAATTTCCATTTCCCTGATGACATGTGGAGTATTTTTTTTCCTGTGCCATGTTTATATCTTCTCCGGGGAAAGCATACACCAAATGTGTGTATATCTTATGATTGGATCATTTATTTTCTTACTGTTGAGTTTTACCTAGTGTCTTTGGGGGTAACTTCCTATATGAGGTGATATGGACTAAGCTCATAATTTGAATTCAGATCCTAAAATGGAGGGAGAAGGTTTAAAACAAAACCAACTTTGGGTGATGTCTGGTTTAGTTTAAACCAAAGGTGGAAAAGTGACAGTGTTAGTCACTCAGTCATGTCCAACTCTTTGTGACTCCATGGACTGTAGCCCGCCAGTCTCCTCTGTCCATGGCCTTCTCCAGGTGAGAATACAGAAGTGGGTAGCTGTCCCCTTCCCCAGGGGATCTTCCTGACCCAGGGATGGAACCTGGGTCTCCTCCATTTAGGCAGACAGAAAGGATACTTCATAAGGAGCAGCAGCTAATGGGATTAGGTTAGTCCTGGAGGGTCATCAGAAGTGGGCAACAAGAAGCATAACTTCTTCCTGACTGTCTCCTTCTTCCACAGAAACCATTCCAGAATTGTGGGCCTCAATGGCCTTCAATTTAGTCTTATGCATTCCCCTTCCACAAATATTAATAACAAGGCCAGCCTTGCTATTGCTGTGTCCTCTGTTCAGTGCCTTGCTTGAGCAGAAGGTAGTATGGAGAAAACACAGAACAAAGCTCTAGAATGTTTTCTGTGGTTCAAAGGACTTATATAATTTTTTTTCATGTCCACTTGTTCTGTTCCCAACATCTACAGATGGCTTTGGGAGCATCCACTCTGAGTGTGGTACTGAACTGTTCCCCATAAGAGAAGTTAAAAAGGTTAATCACAGTGATTCTAAGGAAATTCTTGTGAAATGAATGGATGGAGGGTCAGCACAACAAACCCATGTAAGCAGATAGCCGCAAATGTGTATGGTTTCTGTATGAACTGAGCTCTTTCAGAGAGAGTCTTCCTAGTTGGACCTGGGAGGATGCTTGGGGCAGTTTTGTTGAAATTGTGTCCCAATCTGCCTCCCCACACTGATGCTTCCTCCTTGGGCTGCTAGTGCTTGGGATGTATGGCCCTTTTCAAGTAAATAATGTTCCAGAAGTGTCCATGGAAACCTTGACTCTCATACATGAGCATAGCAACAGTGAGTTTTAACCTTACTTGTAGAAAACCCCCTTCTTAGGTAATGGGTTGTGCTGTGCTTAGTCGCTTAGTTGTGTCTGACTATTTGTGACCCCAGGGACTGCAGCCTGCCAGCCTCCTCTGTCCATGAGGATTCTCCAGGCAAGAATACTAGTGTGGGTTGCCATGCCCTCCTCCAGGGGATTCCCAACCCAGGGATCAAACCCAGGTCTCCCACTTTGCGGGTGGATTCTTTACTGTGTGAGCCATCAGGGAAACCCAAGAATAATGGAGTGGGTAGCCTATCCCTTCTCCAGGGGATCTTCCCAACCTAGGAATCGAACCAGTGTCTCCTGCATTGCAGGCGGATTCTTTACCAGCTGAGCTACCGGGGAAGTTACTTTGCACCAGAAGTGTGGACTTTTCTCCTTAGAACCTTTGTGGTTGCCAGATCTGCCACATGAATGGTGCAGAGAACCTGGTGACATCTGTGAAGTATGTAATTTCATCCAAATTACCCTTCTGGAATACTGCTGTTTAGGGACAACTTTCATGCCATTTCATTGCTCAGGAAAGCACTTGTGATACAGATTAATTTCTAAACTTAAAAGTAGACATTGAGTTTTTGTCACTCTGTAAACTTAATTGCAGACAAAAATCCAGCATGATACATAAATAGCCAAGCTTCCCCAAGTCTTGACTAACCCCGGGAGCCCCGCAGTGGTTCAAGGACTAAGGGAAGGCATTCTCCAAAGGGTAAAGCAGCAGTCTGTCTGCTCTGTGCCATACCTGCCCCAAAGCCTTGTCCACAGTAGATGCTCAATTATCAGTGAAGCAAGCAAACAGTAAATGCAGGTTAGTAACTCTCCTATCCTTACACATGTTCCTCTCTGCATCAGATTCTGACACAGCTGGTATGTAATGGACACTTGTTGTGTACAAGGCTCTGTGTTTCAAATTTGTTAGTTCACTTAAGCCTCATAGCCATCCTGTGAGCTTCCTTAAAAGTTAAATCTAATAACTACACTTTTCTCAAACGTTTAGTATATTGTCAGATATCATCAGTGAAACCGCAGGGCAGGTTAGAGTCAAAATCCCTTTACTAACTTGACTTCAGCTTTCTGGAAGGTCAATGCAGTTCCCTCTTGCAGCCTAACAACAGAGTGCTTCTCTGATAGTCTGAGCAGCTCTGGCTTCTCTGGTTTCCATGTACCATCTTTTTTCAAAGCTAAAAAAAAAAGCATTGTAAAAGAAGTAAATATGCTTTAAAAAAACATTCAAAAACGGTACAGAAATATATTTAAATAAAATAGCAATATGCCTGGTTCCTGCTCTCTTCCCCACGTCTTTCTCTGAGAACTCTATTTGCCTTAGGTAGCGGACCAGTCATCACTGGTTTGGGGGGTGCCTGTGTGCTAAGTGGCTTCAGTTGTGTCTGACTTTTGTGATCCTTTTGAACTATAGCCCCCCAGGTTCCTCCGTCCGTGGGATTCTCCAGGCAAGAATATTGGAGTGGGTTGTCATTTCCTCTTCCAGGGGATCTTCCCAACCCAAGGACTGAATTACACCTCTTACCTGCATTGGCAGGTGGGTTCTTTTCTACTAGCGCCACCTGGGAAGCCCAGTTCCCAGATATTTTCCTTATTCTAGTACTATATTAATATTTATACTGCTTTGCAACTTCAGCTTTTATTTCATTTAACAGCATGTTGTTCTGATATAATTGATTTCTATAATTTTCACACAACAGTAGGATAAAGATTCTATTCAATTTTCCATAGACTATAAACTAGGAGACACTGGAAGATATCCAGGGACATAAAACAAGGTGCAAAAATTTCATGGTCTAAAGATATTGATGGTTTCATTTTTTAAAAAATGACTGCTAAGAAATGACTGCATTTATTGAGTGTGTCTAGGTACCAATTACTGAGCATCATTTTATTTTATTCTCATAAAAACCATATGAGGTAGGTACTTCTATCCCCTCTATATTCTATATGCAGAAATTGAAGTTTTTAAAAAGATTATCATAGTTCATTTAATTGTTAACTAGTCCCTATTAAGGGTCTTCCCTGGGGGCCCAGCAGTAAAGAATCTGCCTGCAATACAGAAGACATGGGTTTGTTCTCTGAGTCGAGAAGATCCTCTGGAGAAGGAAATGGCAACCCACTCCAGTATTCTTGCCTGGGAAATCCCATGGATAGAAGAGCCTGGCGGGCTACAGTCCACAGAGTCACAAAAGAGTTGGACATGACCGAGCGACTAAAAAACAGCAACAAGTCCCTATTAAGGCACATTTAATTGAACATATATTAAATACAATTACTTACTATATATACATATAGTCTGCAATGAGCTTCTACAGGATAAAGTCCTAGATCCACTTATTCTACACCTATTTTTAAGAGCTTGCTATGTGTCAGGAAATGTTCTGGGTATTAGGAACACTGTGTTGAAGACAGATGAGGGCTCTGTTTTAATGGTGCTTATCTGCCAGTGGATAGAAAGATAATACATAGGCAAATATATTAGTATGTCAAGATGTGGGCTAAGAATGACAAAGCAGGGCGAGGGAGTAGAGAGCGATAGGGTTTCTGTTTCAGAGAGGGAGGTCAGGGAAGACTTCTCTAATGAAAGACCTGAACACTGGGCTGAACATCTGACTTCCCATCACAGAGCGAGGGAGAGAACATTCTAGAACAGCAAGTGCCAAGGCCCCGAGACAGAAATGTTCCTGGCATGGTCAAAGAGAAAGGAATATCAAGGATGACTCCCGGGTTTGAGACTTTGCTAAAATGCTGAATGGTGGGGCCGTTTACTGAGAAGGCGTGGGAGGGGGACAGGCAACAGGCTTGCGTCTGAGGAGGTGGGGCAGCGAGGAAGGGTCCCTGTGGGGGCTGAGCTTTGCCGTGTTTGTCACACAGCTGGGGGGCAGGTTCAGAAAGGAGCCGTGGGCAGAGCAGCGCTCAGGGCTGGCTCCCTGGTTTGGGCATCAGCGGCCAACAGGACACGTTTGAAGATGTGGGAGTGGGTGAGTGCACCCAGGGAGTGAGGGAAGCAGAGAAAACTGGGATGTCTGAGTCAAGGCCACGCAGGCATGTTTTTAAATGTTGCCCAATTGCTCCTTTAAAAGTTTGGCCAGTTTCCACTTGTTAGTATCCTGGGAGAGAGCTAAACTCAAAAGTAAGCTATTTAAAAGTGCGTTTGGACTTCTCTGATGGTCCAGTGGTTAGGAATCTGCCTGTGAATGCAGGGGATACGGGTTTGATCCCTAGACCGTGAAGACCCCCATGCAACCCCATGTGCAACGAGGCTCATGTACCACAACTACTGAACTCACATGCACAGAGCTCTGTGCTCTGCGACCAGAGAGGCCACCACGATGAGAAGCCCACACAGCCCCACGAGAGAGTAAGCCCCTCTCAGCACAGCAAGAGAAAGCCTGCACATAGGCGTGAAGACCCAGCACAGCCAGAAATGATAAAATAAATTGAATACAGAGAAATAAAGCCAAACTTATTAAAAAATGCATTTAATTATGAATAAAATTGAGCCAATTTAACTTATATGCAGAGTACATCATGCGAAATGCTGGGGTGGCTGAAGCACAAGCTGGAATCAGAACTTCCGGGAGAAATATCAATAACCTCAGATATGCAGATGACACCACCCTTATGGCAGAAAGCAAAGAAGAACTAAAGAGCCTCTTGATGAAAGTGAAAGAGGAGAGTGAAAAAGTTGGCTTAAAACTCAAGATTCAGAAAACTAAGATCATGGCATCTGGTCCCATCACTTCATGGCAAATAGATGGGGAAACAATGGAAACAGTGACAGACTTTATTTTGGGGGGCTCCAACATCACTGCAGATTGTGACTGCAGCCATGAAATTAAAAAACGCTTGCTCCTTGGAAGAAAAGCTATGACCAACCTAGACAGCATGTTAAAAAGCAGAGACATTACTTTGCCAACAAAGGTCCATCTAGTCAAGGTTATGGTTTTTCCAGTAGTCATGTTTGGATGTGAGAGTTGGACTATAAAGAAAGCTGAGCGCCGAAGAATTGATGCTCTTGAAGGGTGGTGTTGGAGAAGACTCTTTAGAGTCCCTTGGACAGCAAGGAGATCCAACCAGTCCATCTTAAAGGAAATCAGTCCTGAATATTCATTGGAAGGACTGATGTTGAAGCTGAAACTCCAGTACTTTGGCCACCTGATGCAAAGAACTGACTCATTTGAAAAGACCCTGATGCTGGGAAAGATTGAGGGCAGAAGAAGAAGGGGACGACAGAGGATGATATGGTTGGATGGCATCACCAACATGATGGACATGAATTTGAGCAAGCTCCAGGAGTTGGTGATGGACAGGGAAGCCTGGTGTGCTACAGTCTATGGGGTTGCGGAGTCAGACACAACTGAGCGACTGAACTGAACTGATGTTTTATTGGCTATTTTCTCTTTGGAAAAAAAAAATTCTATGAACTGCATGCCTTTGCCCATATTGCTGATTTAAGAAAGGTTATTGATACATGTCAGGTCCATGAGTCAAGGCAAATTGGAAGTGGTCAAACAAGAGACAGCAAGAGTGAATGTTGACATTCTAGGAATCAGCGAACTGAAATGGACTGGAATGGGTGAATTTAACTCAGATGACCATTATATCTACTACTTCGGGCCGGAATCCCTCAGAAGAAATGGAGTGGCCATCATGGTCAAAAAAAGTCTGAAATGCAGTACTTGGATGCAATCTCAAAAACGACAGAATGATCTCTGTTCATTTCCAAGGCAAACCATTCAGTATCACAGTAATCCAAGTCTATGCCTCAACCAGTAACGCTGAAGAAGCTGAAGTTGAACGGTTCTATGAAGACCTACAAGACCTTTTAGAATTAACACCCAAAAAAGATGTCCTTTTCATTATAGGGGACTGGAATGCAAAAGTAGGAAGTCAAGAATCACCTGGAGTAACAGGCAAATTTGGCCTTGGAATACGGAATGAAGCAGGGCAAAGACTAATAGTGTTTTGCCAAGAAAATGCACTGGTCATAACAAACACCCTCTTCCAACAACACAAGAGAAGACTCTATACATGGACATCACCAGATGGTCAACTCCGAAATCAGATTGATTATATTCTTTGCAGCCAAAGATGGAGAAGCTCTATACAGTCAGCAAAAACAAGACCAGGAGCTGACTGTGGCTCAGACCATGAACTCCTTATTGCCAAATTCAGACTTAAATTGAAGGAAGTAGGGAAAACCGCTAGACCATTCAGTTATGACCTAAATCAAATCCCTTATGATTATACAGTGGAAGTGAGAAATAGATTTAAGGGCCTAGATCTGGTAGATAGAGTGCCTGATGAACTATGGACAGAGGTTCGTGACATTGTACAGGAGACAGGGATCAAGACCATCCCCATGGAAAAGAAATGCAAAAAAGCAAAATGGCTGTCTGGGGAGGCCTTACAAATAGTTGTGAAAAGAAGAGAAGCGAAAAGCAAAGGAAAAAAGGAAAGATATAAACATCTGAATGCAGAGTTCCAAAGAATAGCAAGAAGAGATAAGAAAGCCTTCAGAGATCAATGCAAAGAAATAAAGGAAAACAACAGAATGGGAAAGCCTAGAGATCTCTTCAAGAAAATCAGAGATACCAAAGGAACATTTCATGCAAAGATGGGCTCGATAAAGGACAGAAATGGTATGGACCTAACAGAAGCAGAAGATATTAAGAAGAGATGGCAAGAATACACAGAAGAACCATACAAAAAAGATCTTCATGATCCAGATAATCACGATGGTGTGATCACTGACCTAGAGCCAGACATCCTGGAATGTGAAGTCAAACAGGCCTTAGAAAGAATCACTACGAACAAAGCTAGTGGAGGTGATGGAATTCCAGTTGAGCTATTCCAAATCCTGAAAGATGATGCTGTGAAAGTGCTGCACTCAATATGCCAGCAAATTTGGAAAACTCAGCAGTGGCCACAGAACTGGAAAAGGTCAGTTTTCATTCCAATCCCAAAGAAAGGCAATGCCAAAGAATGCTCAAACTACCACACAATTGCACTCATCTCACATGCTAGTAAAGTAATGCTCAAAATTCTCCAAGCCAGGCTTCAGCAATATGTGAACCATGAACTTCCTGATGTTCAAGCTGATTTTAGAACAGGCAGAGGAACCAGAGATCAAATTGCCAACATCCGCTGGATCATGGAAAATGCAAGAGAGTTCCAGAAAAGCATCTATGTCTGCTTTATTGACTATGCCAAAGCCTGTGACTGTTTGGATCACAATAAACTGTGGGACATTCTGAAAGAGATGGGAATACCAGACCACCTGACCTGCCTCTTGAGAAATTTGTATGCAGGTCAGGAAGCAACAGTTAGAACTGGACATGGAACAACAGACTGGTTCCAAATAGGAAAAGGAGTACGTCAAGGCTGTATATTGTCACCCTGTTTATTTAACTTATATTCAGAGTACATCATGAGAAACGCTGGACTGGAAGAAGCACAATCTGGAATCAAGATTGCCAGGAGAAATATTAATAACCTCAGATATGCAGATGACACCACCCTTATGGCAGAAAGTGAAGAGGAACTCAAAAGTCTCTTGATGAAAGTGAAAGTGGAGAGTGAAAAAGTTGGCTTAAAGCTCAACATTCAGAAAACGAAGATCATGGCATCTGGTCCCATCACTTCATGGGAAATAGATGGGGAAACAGTGGAAACAGTGTCAGACTTTATTTTTCTGGGCTCCAAAATCACTACAGATGGTGACTGCAGCCATGAAATTAAAAGATGCTAACTCCTTGGAAGGAAAGTTATGACCAACCTAGATAGCATATTCAAAAGCAGAGACATTACTTTGCCAACAAAGGTCTGTCTAGTCAAGGCTATGGTTTTTCCAGTGGTCATGTATGGATGTGAGAGTTGGACTGTGAAGAAGGCTGAGCGCCGAAGAATTGATGCTTTTGAACTGTGGTGTTGGAGAAGACTCTTGAGTCTCTTGGACTGCAAGGAGATCCAACCAGTCCATTCTGAAGGAGATCAGGCCTGGGATTTCTTTGGAAGGAATGATGCTAAAGCTGAAACTCCAGGACTTTGGCCATCTCGTGCGAAGAGTTGACTCATTGGAAAAGACTCTGATGCTGGGAGGGATTGGGGGCAAGAGGAGAAGGGGATGACAGAGGATGAGATGGCTGGATGGCATCACTGACTCAATGGACATGAGTCTCAGTGAACTCCGGGAGTTGGTGATGGACAGGGAGGCCTGGCGTGCTGCGATTCATGGGGTCGCAAAGAATTGGACACGACTGAGTGGCTGATCTGATCTGATTGATACACGTTTGATTAATTTACAAGTTCTTAGCCTAAAGGTATTTAAGAATATTTGTCCTTTGTCATCTGTTTTACAGTCTTTTTGTTTTGAATTTTAAAATACTTTTTACAGTTGAGACGATAAAAATTTTTATATAATCAAGTTTAATATACTTTCCTTTATAGATTCTGAATTCTCTTTTTTAATATTTCAAGAGGTAAAACACTTCTTATTAGGTGTTTGCCTATCATTTAGGTAACAGTTATTATTTAGGATGATAATCAAATTCTCTTAGGTTTTTGCCAGGATAGTTTCGGTTTCTCTTATGTTTGTGGCAGAGCTACTTAGGAAATGAATCCACAGAACTAACTTTCCTCGATCATTTTCCAACAGTGAGCAGCAGGGAAATCAGGAGGAGATAAATAGTGGCGGGCAGACTTTGGGTTGAACCCAGAGCCTGGCATACAGCAGGTGCTTAACATACATCGTTGAAGAAATACACAGATGGCCTTTCTCTTAACTCAACAGGGGTAGAACTCTTCAGACATTGCCAAGGACTTTCCAGACATTATCACTTGCACAGCCCCAAGATTTCCTGCAGCAGAAAGAGAAATTGGGAATGAGTCCGGGGGTGGTCAGCACCCGCCAGAGCTGGATGACAGCTTTATAGAGGAAACGGCTGGGACGGTCCATCCTCACAGTCCTGGGACTGGGTGGCTGGAGAATTTCAATCAATTATAGTTTTTACTTGGGAGCTAGCTCACTTTGAGGGAGAATTTGTTACTTGAAACAAACTACACTGTAGGCAAAATACATTTTGTGATGCAAACTGGGAGCCACCTGGGTGTCCCGCTGTGGTTTCCCATGCTTTTCTTGTCCGTTTCTGCCATCTACCGGCCACAATGCAAATTACTCCGGGTTTCTTGAGATTCTACCTGAGAGGAAGGGCGTTTTATTCCTGTACCTTCTGGATCTGAAATGCAATTTCCCAGATAGTTCACCAAGACACAAAATGTATCTCTCCATAAGTCATAGTTCTGAGGGGACTGAATTATCTGTTTATTCATTCGCTTTATTAGCTTAGTTTTGTCAGAGAGGCAGTGTTTGAATTCTGCCCACCTGTGTTTAAATCAGGCCACTTCCCTGGTGGCTCAGACAGTAAAGAATCTGCCTGCAATGTGGGAGACCTAGGTTCGAACCCTGGGTTTGGAAGATTCCCCTGGCAAAGTGAATGGCTACCCACTCCAATATTCTGGCCTGGAGAATCCCATGGACAGAGAAGCCTGGGAGGCTACAGCCCATGGGGTCGAAAAGAGTTGGACAGAACTGAGAGACTTTCACTCCTGCCTTGGCAAGTGAGTTCTTTACCACTGGGCCACCAGGGAGGCCCCTTCCTTAGTTTAGGCAGGCATTAGTTTGGAACATGGCAAATTCCGTAAATTAGTTATTATTTATAACCTATGCCCAATATTTGCAGAGGAATTTTGTTTCCAAACTGTTTCCATTTTATCTCTTGAGACTCAGCTCAAAAGCTGCAGCTTCCATTTTGGAGCCTTCCTTCATACCTCCTTCTGGAACAATCCATTGTCCCTCTGAGTTCCCATAGCACAGTATCTAGACCTCTCTTGGACTGATGATTTTCACTTTGGAATATAAACCTGCCTGGCCATGTATACATTGCCTAGATCTCTGTGGGAAAGAGCCAGTCTGATTCATCACTGTGTCTCTCACAATATGATGCTAGTTAGCAACTGCTCAATAAATATTTGTTGAGAAGATAAATGAATAATCTCTTTTATATAATGCCACTCAGGAATCCTGAGTCAAGCACAACAGATATGAAATGTACCCATTCTATAGATGAGGAATTAAGTGACTTGCCCCACAAGAAATGGGATGCTACAGCTGGGACTAGGTTTTGATGGGACCAGGTAGAGCTGGGAATTTTGCCAGGTGGAGAATGTACATGAAGGGAAACAAGGGCAATCCCACAGAGGACTAAGGTTCGGCCTCAGCCCACATGCCCTGGAGCTAAATGCTGAAGGCTGACCTTAATAGAACTGGAAAGAAAGGTTCATGACTGAAGCTGCTTTTCTGGTTTTCCCATGCCTCATCCAAGTCCTATTGAACTGCAATCACAACCTAAGGCCAAGCTCCTAACGTCTGCCGTCCCATTCCGGACTGTCAGTCTCACTTGTCATCACCTGACTAGTGATTTAGGTCTAGATGTCAACATATTTATTCCCCTAATTCACATGTAATTTTCAAGAAGCCAAAGGGTCCCATCAGCAGAGCCTTGTTACTTAAAAAAAATTTTTTTAAAACTCATACTTTTTCTTTTCCATTATGGCTTATTACAGTGTATTGAATATAGTTCCCTGTGCTAGACAGTAAAAGTGAAAGTGTTAGTCCCTTAGTCGTGTCTGACTTTTTGTAACCCCATGGACTGTAGCCTGCCAGGCTCCTCTGTCTATGGAATTTTCCTGGCAAGAATACTGGAGTGGGTAGCTATTCCCATCTCCAGCGGATCTTCCCAACCTAGGAATCAGACCAGGATCTCCTGCTTTGTAGGCAGATTCTTTACCATCTAAGCCGCCAGTGAAGCCTACTGCTACACAGTAGAATTTGTTTATCCATCCCATATATAATAGTCTGCATATGCTAATTCCAAACTCCCAATGCACCCCCACACACCCCCTCCCCAGCAACCACAAATCTGTTTTCTATGTCTGTTTCAGAGATGCTCATTTGTGTCATATTTCAGATTCCACATATAAGTAATACCACAGGATATCTGTATGTCTGTCTGACTTTGCTTAGTATGATAATCTCCAGGTCCATCCGTATAGCTACAAATGAGCCCTGTTAACTTTTTTATTGGGTAGAAATAACCTAGTCGCACTGAGAGCCAGAGACCACACAGGCATCTCTATTCTGTTATCCTCTCTCTTCAATGTATATTTATTAAGCATCTACCGTGCCCCAAGCTGTATCATCAAGGTAGTTCAGTTCACCAGTTCAGGAGTCAGAAAGATCTAGGTTTCAATCTTAACCTTGGTCATTTCCTAGAGGTGTGATTTGAGGGCAGTTACTTAACAAACATTCGCAAGTTTGTTTCTGAGTTTCCTCATTTACAGAATAAGGTTGTTAATATACCTGCCTCACGGATTGCTATGAGGAATAAATTAATTAAGGCACATCGAGGAGGTATTAATAGCAAAACCCCTGACACACTGTAAGTGCTGAAGGAAGTCGAGTTGCTGTCATCATCGTCATTGCTGTCATATCATCATCACCGCCACCAGTCCCTATGCAGTGTCAAGGATTTAAAAAGATGGATAAGGTGCAGAGCTCTGTGTGTGTAATTGTATATCATTGTCCCCTAGGTCATGGATGTTGCAGTCTGAATGAGATGAGTGCAGGGGGATAGGGACCTATGCATGCATGCATGCTCAGTTATTCAGTCGTGTCCAACTCTTTGGGACCCCATGGACTGTAGCCCACCAGGCTCCTCTGTCCATGGGATTCTCCAGACAAGAATACTGGAGTGGGTTGCCATTTCCTCCTCCAGGGGATCTTCGTGACCCAGAGATCGAACCTGTGTCTCCTGCAGTCTTGCATTAGAAGGTAGCTTTTTTACCACTGAGCTACTGGCTTCCCTGGTGGGACCTGTAATAAGAAAAAATTTTAAAAATGAAGAAGATACAAATCCTGACCCAAGCACCTCACAGTTCAGCCCATCCTGGGACCATTTCTTCTCTTTGAAGCCTTGCATAGGTGATCCGGGCAGAATATCGCCTATATTCCTAGAATGGATAAAATTTTTGCCTGGGAAATTTGCAATACTTTGGGCTCGAGAAGGGTATTTACTCTCCCCTAGTGACACCTGACTTGGGAATGTGCTTGCCTGGAGCTCCCCATGAAACTGAGACAGAGATTTGAGTCTTTACTAGGTCTATGGGTTTTACGGGGCTGAAACTTCTCTTGTTCAGTCTTTATAATAATACAAATGGACAGATTTAGAGATTAGGAGTCCCAACTTGCTATATCCTTTAATATATATTTGCTGTATGCTTTAGTATCTATTTCATGCATGTGGCTGTGGTTTGTATATTCCAGGGTATTCTGAAGATATATGAAATATGACAGAGCTGCTATTCTACTACATGTGTGCCGTGCTTGGTCACTCAGTCATGTCTGATTCTTTGCTACCCCACAGACTGTAGCCCGCCAGGCACCTCTGTTCATGGGGATTCTCCAGGCAAGAATACTGGAGTGGGTTGCGCTGCCCTCCTCCAGGGGATCTTCTCAACCCAGGGATGGAGCCCAGTCTCCCATATTGCTAGTGGATTTCTTTACCATCTGAGTTACCAGGGACCCTGCATAGGAATCGCCTAATTAGGGAGGTAGCATTTTTAGCATTAAAGTGGCATGAAAGTTGTGAAGTAGAGACTTCAGTAAAAGGAATTTCTTAGTATCTGAGCTTGGGATAAGGCCTTTCATCTTGGTTTATGGGAAAGAAAAAAAAAAACAACATCCTTGCTAACCTCTTTTAATCTAAGAATTTTGAAGGCTAAGGTGTAACTCTGCTCAGAGGTGGGGGCAAGACCAGTTGATTTTCAAGTTTCCTTTGCCTTATGGTGTTTAGCTCATCTGTGGGAGGATGAGCAGGACAAGGAACAGTTAAATGGGGTCTCCCATGAGTTCCAGGCCACACAGAGTTCTCTTAAGGCTCCTTCCAAAGCAGTCTCCTCCTATCTGTCACAAGTCAGCCTCCACCAAGGAGAAGGACATTTGTGTATTTTTAGATAGAAAAGTGCTGTGTCCTTGGTACTTTGCAGGGAGCGCTTTTCTCTCTGCTTCCCTTCATCAGGCCTGGTGGTATCTCAGAAGAGAAAGGAGCTACCTGGTAAATAAAGATAAGCTGTGCTTATTAGCGGAGATTTGCAAGAGAAGAGGCTGTTTAAAAATGGATAAGGAGGTAATTGTGTTCCCCCGGCTTGAAATCAGGGACTCGTTTTCCTCCACCAGGGCCCGGCAAGCCAGCGAGGAGCTGAGCGGGTGTGCTCACCACCGCGGGGTGACCTGGAGTTCACGAGCACGGGCCGCTCTCAGCCGCAGGAACCCTCAAGCCTTTGAAGCTGCCGAGTTGTCCCGACAGTAGAGCTCTTCCACGAAGGACTGATGCTTTGCCAGGAGAGTGAGACGCCGTCGTTCTTCGACTGCCCTTTGGAAGAAAGGGGACAGGCGTGCGGTGCGGCCCCGGTGGCGGGCTCACTTCTGATGGCGCTGCCTTTGTGCGTCTCCCCAGCCTCACCCTCCACGCAGCAAGCGAGGGCTGCAGGGATGGGGTACCGCGTCCCTTGAAAGGATCCAGGTGAACCGTTGGGTCCAGACATGAAGGATGGGGGTAGAGGCTGTGTCGACATGATGTCTAACATCTGGTTCAAACCCGAGTTCAATCAGCTTTCCAGATGTTCACACACACACACATACATACACACACAAGTTTGCCACTGGGAGGACAAAGCCACCTCTTGGTCACACTTCCCACCCACCTGACCATTCTGGAGACACCAGTCTCGTCTGTCAGCTTTGCATTTAAATGTGAAGCATTGATCTGGGCCACATGATCGAGACACCCGAGTTTTTCTAACATTCATCTCCCAGCTTCCCCTGCCACCCCCATCAGGGGCATGTCAAGGAAACAGGGGAGCCCTGCGCCCAGGGGACTAAGTCTGCTCTTTGTCTGCCCTGGAGCTCGGCTTATCCCGATTGTGCTGACTCTGTGGGATTCCCAGAAAATCAAAGCCAGGGACAATAGCCCGGAAAATGACCTGGTCCACACGTGCCTGGCCTCCTTCCCATACCCCCACAGCCTGTGAGTACCCCCGGGGCGGGGGAAGGCGAGCTGGGAAGGGAGTTGTGATGAGAAAGTAGATCCTTTGCAGCCTCCACATTGTCTTCTCAGGCTGATTTCTGATGCATAATGAATGTGTGTGTGTGTGTGTGTGTGAGATTCCCCAGATAGTGTCATAAAGCACAACGCGAAGTCTGTTTCCTAGTCGTTGGAGATGAATTGTCAACTCTCCACCCCCTACAACATTTTTGCTGAAGGCATTTTAAATATCATCTGGTTATTTGGTTATTTCTGAGGAATAAAGAATAACTGTGAGCGGAATGTTCCTGAAATCTCCATTTTCAGCTGTGATTTTAATTGCTTGGCAGTGCGGAAGTTTGGTTTTTAAATTTTCAGACTGTCTGTCTTCTTGGCACTTTCTCTTCAGGCCCCTCTTGCAAGAACAGACAGAACCCAAATACTTGTAGAATAAATCTGCAACTCAAGAAGTCCCTCAATCAGAGATGGATTTACCATGAATGAATTAAGCTTAAGCTCCAGAGCTTCTTGCTTTTGTAGATGGCTTTCAAGGTCCTGAGACGGGGCCCACCAGTGTGTTCATCTGGTCTTGTAAATTTGCAAAAATAAGACCTTTCAAACATAGAATTTTTCTTAAAGGAGGCCACTTCAATGATATAAGTTTAGATTCTTGAGCAAGCTCTTATAACAGGGTGAATAATTTCTTATAAGCTGTCCATCTTCATCTTAATAAAGGCACATGAATTAGATTAACTAAGAATAATTTAAAGAGGAATTTGGGGGCAATTGCCATGACCCTCTCAATATGCAGAGCACCATTTGTTATACTTTGATTTGTCTTGAGGAAAGAAGCTGCGAATCACAGAAGGGTTTCCAGAGGCTTTCAGAGTGCTTACCACCATGGAAGAAAGTAACAGCCCGCATTTCCTGACAGGAAGGGGCTGCCTCCTTGATGTTTGGTGGGACGTTAGCTGTGGGCAAAAGGACTGCGTGGCCATCCTCCGGACCCTTTCTCCATGACTGGGAGAAATGAGAGGGAGGCTCGATGACTTAGGGGGTCTCGTATTTCCTTTTGTCTTTCATCTTCCAATTCTTTGGGGTGGCAAGACTTGGGCCTAGATGTTTCCCGTTGATCTTCTTGGATGGCCTCAGCCTGCAGCAGCTTGAGGCAGGGTTTTGGTTCCCAGCCAGAAACTGAACTCAGGCCCCTGCAGTGAGGATGCTGGGGGCCTTAGCCCCCAGGGACCGTGGCCAGTGGCAAGGCCCCACCCCGCCAGCTGTGTAGAAATGAGTTCCTTCGCCTGCACAGCTCTTAGCCAAGACGGATTCCAGTGAAGAGGCCTATGGGTGGTTGGCATCGTTTGCTTTGAAGTGGCACTCCCTGCCTTTCTGACCTCCAAGGAGCCTTTCAGTGCACGTGTAATCAGGAAGGTCTCCTTGACTTGGTAACTGAGGAATATGTGGTCTTTTATCTCTTATCTGGGCAGGGTTCAACTCCTCTCTCGCTCCTGCTACTTTGGAGGATCTGTCCATAGAGGGGAAACTGTTCAGCCTGGGTTCCGTATTTTTCCTGCCTCACTGTGATCGGCTTTGGTGGTTCCAAAGGAGCAGGGAGCAAAGAGGGAACTTCGGGCGGTCTGTGGGCTCAGGAGAGGGTTCAAGGAGAGCGTTGCCTGAACCCCAGCTCTGGTTCTCGTAATCACATCACAACAGGGGAGCTCGCTGAAGCAAAGATAGAGGCAGGACCTAGTTAGTACAGTCCCAGTCGTTACCCCTCTCTTTTCTGCTGGCTTCTCCCTGTGTGTTTTAAATTAATCCAACAAACCACATGGTTGAAGCATGTTTGCTTGTTCTGTGAGTTTTTCTGTCCTATAATCTCAGAGGTAGTTTATATAGTAATATACTTGAAGGCTACCATTACATCAAAGTAATTTCCCTTTAACATGACTATGTTCATCAGAGTTATTTAATGCTGGTAATAACTCCCCAATTTAAGAGGTTTAACAGACTCTTTGCTCAACAACAGTCCCATTAACAGGGATATTCCTTGTCAGGCAGCTTTCCTAGGTAACTCTCCTCAAAGCTCAAAGGGGACACAAGAACCTTCTATCTTGTGTCTGAACCTCCTTGAGGTCCCTGGAATCCTCTTCATTCATTAGGCAGGTAGAGTGGACGATTATACATGGAAGGATTTTAATGGGCTAGAACTAGAAGAAGCACATCACGCTTACATTCTATTGGCCAAATTAAGTCACATGACTGTGCCCAAGTGCAAGGGAGTCTGGGAAGTGTCATCTGGCTTGTGACCAGGAGGAAATGGGAAACAGGATTGTGAGGGTTCAGCTAGTCTGTGCTGAAGTGTGACTGCAAACCAGCTATAAAGCAAAGGTGTGGAATCTTCATTTCTCAAAACTAATACTGCAAGATAATTCTTTTTTTCTTTTCACTTCAGAGCATGGTGGTTGAAGCTGATGGCTTCTTAAGCTAGTTAAACATGACACAAATAGTTCAGGCTCATTTTAGAAAAATTAGAAAATACCGATTCAGGTGACTACTTGATATACATTTTAATCAGTGATGTACTGTACTGGTAAAAATCTGCTGAGTGGTAAGAAGGGTGTGGCTTGATTTTTTAAGACTGCTTTGAATCATAGAATAAAGCAAAGAACTAAATAGGTAGAGTTTTAGAACTAGAAGAAACCTTAGAAATGATTTAATCCACAGCTTTAATAAGTGATGAAACTGAAGGCAAAGCAGAAGGAAGGCATATTTGCTGAGCTCTGACAATGCTCTGAGGTCAAACTCTCTCCTTTCCACGGGGAAGCATAATGACATGACTTACCCAAGGTCCCACAGCTACTGAGAGAAGTGAGACTGGGACCCAGTGCTTCAAATTATGAATCAATGTGCTCTTTACATATATCTAATAACCACCCCCTCCACCAGCTGTGTACATATGTCTATATTCATACTTCTCTTCCAAGTCATTCATGTGAGTTTAATTTACAGTCTACTGACTTGGAAGGAAGACTAGATTAATGTGTATTATTCTCATAATATGAGGCTAACCGGTCTGTGGAGTTCCGTCTGTAATAGCGTCATTTTCACGGCTTGTATGCTATTCTGAAAATAGCGCCAAAGCATTCTGCTTGGTGGTCACCAGGTTCCAAGAGAAATGAGATATTCTTTTCGAGGGTCTGGAAAAGAGCAAGTTGCACTGGCTGACTTCAGACTGACCCATTGTTCTGACCCTAACAGGTGCAGGTTTCAACACTAAGGGTCGGATCCCATTACCACTCGAGTTGCATGGATCACTGACCTTGAAAGGGGTCTGCACACACACAGCAGTGTGGGACCCGTCCTTTAGGAACCAAGGCCACTAATCTGAATGGCTATTTAGAGCCATGAATGGCATTTAACAGGCACTCCTTCATTCTTCCACGGTCATTGACGAATCCCAGTGCTTCTCCTCCTGCTCATTAGAACTGACACTTCCCAGGCCAGAGCGATGACCAGTGTGGATCAGAGAGGTGAGGTCTTCACCCTGAAGGACAGGATACAGTTCAGGGCCAGCAAGGGAGGAAAGAATCGGGACTTGGAGCTTATGATGTGTCTCCATTACAACAAACACAACTAGGTGGACTATCTCAGATACCTCAGTTTGAAGTTAGATTAATTCAATCAAGTCATTTTATAGTAGCCTGAAAAAAAGACTGAATCATTCAGCCCTCGTGTGTACACCATCTGCCCACTCTTGCTATTTCAAATAAACAAGCATTTTCCCTCTGAAGCTGGTTTAATGTTCTGTTTCCATTTTACTTGCTTCATTTAGGGTGTGGTTTGCTCTTGTATACACGGTGGTCACATTTATCACTTTGGCTAATTCCTTGAAATCAGAACATAACAACTACACATATTTGAACCTTTCAATTGAATTTTGAGGGTGTGTGGGACTGCCTGGCTATTTCACGGAGCAAATCTGTTTGTTTGTTACTGGGTGCAAATTAGAAATGTAGCACTCTTGAATCCCATGGTTATAGTCAGTCACTCAATTGATGTTCTACTGTTGGATGAATGGCAGGAGAATTACACGCAAGCATGGAAATAACTTCCATTTGGCCTAACGAGGTGAAATGGAAATGATTTTCTTGGGGTTTGATTGTCTAGCTAGTTCATCTATTCTGATCAAAGTCGATGCAGTTTCCAGGTGTGGATGTGGTTATAAGAAATTAGTCAATGAGGAGGAGGATCTCTTTATAGATTTTTCAGGGATATTATGAGTGATTTTTGCCAAAGGCAATAGTCTGGAAAAAATTTTTATTATTTTGAGAAAGTAGCCCTGTGGCTTGCACATGATATCTATTTTATTATAGTAATTATTTCATTCATTCATTTAGCAAACTGTTGAACACTTGTCACGTGCAAGATGCTGGAATACAAAGATAAGTGTGCCATGATGCCAGCCTTCAAAGGGTTTACAGTTTAGCTGAGGAGACGGACAAACATCTAGCTACTAAATGATGTGATAAGGATTTGGTGGTCATATATGCAAACCTGTGTAGGGGTATAGGTGTATGTGTGTATACTTGTATATATATTTGTGCTGCCCTTCCCAGCCATTCAGGTGAATCTAATTTATAGTTTTCTTAGGGGCTAGAGGAATCCTCGGAGAAGGCAATGGCACCCCATTCCAGTACTCTTGCCTGGAAAATCCCATGGATGGAGGAGCCTTGTAGTCTACAGTCCATGGGGTTGTGAAGAGTCGGGCACGACTGAGCGACTGCACTTTCAATTTTCACTTTCATGCATTGGAGAAGGAAATGGCAACCCACTTCAGTGTTTTTGCCTGGAGAATCCCAGGGACGGGGGAGCCTGGTGAGCTGCTGTCTATGGGGTTGCACAGAGTTGGACACAACTGAAGCGACTTAGCAGCAGCAGCAGCAGCTGCTGCAGAGGAGTCCTTCGAGGGGAGTATAGAGGAGGAGTGATGAGTTTTTCCAGTGAAAGTCAGAGAAGGCTTTGGGGAGGAGATCTGGGAGGTTTGCTCACAGAGGCAGGGAGGACATTAGAATGTCCTTTGCTTAGAAGCAAAGGGAGCAGTTGGCACAGAGGGACGGAGGAGTGAGCAAGAGAGGCCTGGAGAGAGGAATGGGCTTTTTAGTGCAACTGAAGCATGAAGTGCAGGTGGATGTGGTGTGTGACGTGAAAACACACGAACGTAGAAAAGTAGTGGGAAGAGAGGAAATCTTGGTTCACATGCTCAGGTGCAAGGGTGTAACTTATTCTATTAATCAGCTTGTTTTTTTCAGCTGTCATTCTGCTATGTAAAGGAAACTTAATCTACGTCATTTTGGAATCCTCTCCAAGCTAGAACCCAAGGAAATGACCACAATCCTGCCTGACCCTTGGTCATCATCTCTTCGTGGCTGCTGCTAAGTCATTTTCAAAAGGTTGCCTTGCTATTCCCAGGGTCCCGGGATTCAGCAGCTGATCCCCAGCTCTATGAGGCTGTCGAAAACCCGCCATGGTTAATCACATGACATCCACTTCTCATTAGCTAAGTTTTAGCTGCCCACCTGGGACTCTGTTGGGAAACAAGGCATGGGAACCTCCGATCTTAGATCCTATCAACTTATTGAGGAGAGGTCTGTCTCCGATTCTTCCTAGGAAGGTCAGAGTACAGGGCCTCCCTTCTTGGGGAGCTAAAGCTTCCAAGGTCTCACTAGCTCCTTTGCTACTACTTTCCTTACCAGAGCCAGCTTTTGCAATCTTGCAAGTGTAGGATGTGGGGATGCTGATAGTCATGGTAGAGAATCTTTGCTCTTAGTTGTTACATATTTTCCAAAATTGCTGATTTCAGTCCTGTGGGTTTTTTTTTTTCCTCATTCCTTCTGAAGGCTAAGCTTTTAAAACTTAAAAGCCAATAACATTCCTTTCTTCCTTGTTTTGCAATCCCTGTTCTGAGGTAAGGGATCTAGAAAGGTCTAGATCAGCATTCTCAATCACAGCTGCATCACTCTGAGTGCTTGGAAACAAATACATATGCACAAGTACAGCTCCACTTCCCGAGCTTTTGATTTCATAGTCGAGGGCAGATAATGGACATTGGTATAATTTAACAGGCTTCCCAGATTCTAACTACAGTCAGGATTGAGAATTATTAGATTAGCATAAAGGTTAAGGGGTTTCCCAGGTGGCTCAGTAGTAAAGAATTCACCTGTAAATCAGGAGACGTGAGTTCAACCCCTGGGTCAGGAAGATCTCCTGGAGAAGGAAATAGCACCCTATTCCAATATTTTTGCCTGGGAAATCCCACGGACAGGGGAACCTAGTGGGCTACAGTTCATAGGGTCGAAAAAAGTCAGACACAACTACAGGACTGAACAGGCACACATGAGCATAGTGGTTAAGAAAGGCCCAAAATATTAAATAAAATGCAGGAAAAATATCAGCTAGCATTGCAAAATATCTTTACAGGTCGGCATTTGGAAGAATCTTGAATGCCCTATAGTGGAACTGTGACTTTATCATGCTGGGAATGCAACATGATATCTTTTATTTCAAGATATGGAAAGAAATATTAAATAAAATTTACTGTCTACCCTGTGCTAAGTGCTATGTTGTAAATATCTGTCTGATTTCAGCCTGAGGAGAGTTCTGCAAGGCAGGGCTTTAACATTTTTTCATTGAGATGTAATTGCATATAAGCTTTTGTAAGTTTCAGTCCAGTTCAGTCTCTGAGTCCTGTCTGACTCTTTGCAACCCCATGGACTGCAGCATGTCAGGCTTCCCTGTCCATCACCATCTCCCGGAGCTAAGTGTAAATAAAGTGTCCTTGCCACTCCTGGGAATAGATTGATACACCTTTTGCTTTCTTTATATGTTTTGGAGGAAGATCATTGCCTTGCTTTTCTCTGTAGGTTATTTCAATCTCTCTTTTTCTTTTTTAAATATTTATTTACTTATTTGGCCGTGTCGGTCTCAGTTGTACCATGAGTCACATGGATCTTTTGTTGCATCGCCTGGACTCTCTAGTTGTGGCACCCAGGCTTCAGGAGTTGCAATGAGTGGGCTTTGCCCTCAGGCTTGTGGGATCTTAGTTCTTAGACCAGGGACTGAACCTGCATCCCATACGTCGCAAGGCGTATTCTTAACCACTGGATCACCAGGCAAGTCTTGCTTCAGTCTCTTCTGATGACGAAGCAACAGTTAGAACTGGACATGGAACAACAGACTGGTTCCAAATAGGAAAAGGAGTTCGTCAAGGCTGCATATTGTCACCTGTTTATTTAACTTATATGCAGAGTACATCATGAGAAACGCCGGGCTGGAGGAAGCACAGGCTGGAATCAAGATTGCCTGGAGAAATATCAATAACCTCAGATATGCAGATGACACCACTCTTATGGCAGAAAGTGAAGCGGAACTAAAAAGCCTCTTGATGAAAGTGAAAGAGGAGAGTGAAAAAGTTGGCTTAAAGCTCGACATTCAGAAAACGAAGATCATGGCATCCAGTCCCATCACTTCATGGGGAATAGATGGGGAAACAGTGGAAACAGTGTCAGACTTTATTTTTCTGGGCTCCAAAATCACTGCAGATGGTGACTGCAGCCATGAAATTAAAAGACGCTTACTCCTTGGAAGGAAAGTTATAACCAACCTAGATAGCATATTCAAAAGCAGAGACATTACTTTGCCAACAAAGGTTTGTCTAGTCAAGGCTATGGTTTTTCCTGTGGTCATGTATGGATGTGAGAGTTGGACTGTGAAGAAGGCTGAGCGCCGAAGAATTGATGCTTTTGAACTGTGGTGTTGGAGAAGACTCTTGAGAGTCCCTTGGACTGCAAGGAGATCCAACCAGTCCATTCTGAAGGAGATCAGGCCTGGGATTTCTTTGGAAGGAATGATGCTAAAGCTGAAACTCCAGTACTTTGGTCACCTCATGCGAAGAGTTGACTCATTGGAGAAGACTCTGATGCTGGGAGGGATTGGGGGCAAGAGGAGAAGGGGACGACAGAGCATGAGATGGCAGGATGGCATCACTGACTCGATGGACGTGAGTCTGAGTGAACTCCGGGAGTTGGTGATGGACAGGGAGGCCTGGCGTGCTGCGATTCATGGGGTCGCAAAGAGTCGGACACGACTGAGCGACTGATCTGATCTAGTCTGATCTGACCAGCATGATTCAGATAAAAGTTGCAGTTACTTCTTTACATGGAACCATTCATTTTCTTACTTTTTGCTTTTCATTGTTTAGGACACATGTATGTTCATACTGACTGAATCCACTTTTCTTTCTTGAAATGAAGATGAATAAAACCCCTTCTTCAAAACTTGCTGTTGGATAATTTAATTGCTCAGAGAGCACACTCCATTTTACTAAGTGATTTCTTGTTGGAGACATCAGAAAATCAGAATATATTCAAAACATAGTTTTGCCTCCACTGGTGGTTGTACATTTACTTTCCCCAGTAATGCAGATCTAGTTGAGTACGTGATACAGTGTAATTATTGTTGACTCTGATGTGCTCTCCATGTGCTAAATGGGCATGGGCTAAGCCAGTACATCTCATCATCCATTGTTGAAATACAAACACCCTAGTTATGCATCAGGTGTCCAGAAGTATACAATTATGATTTGAGAGAAAGGCATAATAAACATCAGACCTTCTTCTGATGTTTAAGTCATTTCTGCCCAGCCCTCCCACCTTCAACATGATAGTGAGCTTTCCTTTGATGTCCCCAAATCTCCATATTTGTTTCATTTCCTTTTCCAAAGGCACACACTTATTTATCTTCCCAATGTGTGTTTTGGGGATGTATCTACTTAGTGAAAAAATATTTTCAATAATGTCTTCTGCTTTTATGATGCTTCTTTCAGCTTCCCCTTTTATGACACAAGTTGACCTGGGCCCCATCAAAGAAGCAAGGGGTTTTCAATGAACAGGATCCAGGTAACACAGAGTAGAGACACACAGTGGTGGAAGTAAGATTTAATACTGAAGATTGAGCCGGTTAGAAAGGTGAGACATCATGGCTAGTGGGAGAAATAATGAATGGGCCACGAGTGTACTGAGGCTGTGTTTTAGGATGAATATGTGTTTTTGAAAACAAGGTGGAAACAGAGAGATGACCCAAGAGCTGAAACAAGAACAGTGGTTGCTTTTAGGAATCTGGGCTTGAGAGTAATAGGAGCACTGGCTTTCCAAGTTTTAGATGGGTTCCTCCGGCTTGTTTAGATTTTATTTTTATTTCTTTTTAAAAATTTACATGAAGTGAATTTACATAAATTAAAAAAATGTACATAAATCTTTTTTTTTTTAAATTATTTTTGTGTATTTGACTGGATCGAGTCTCAGTTGCAGCACACGGGCTCAGTAGTTGCAGAGCTCAGGCTTAGTCGCCCTGAAGCAAGTGGGATCTTAGTTCCCCAACCAGGAATGGAGCCTGGGGACCCTGCATTGGAAGGTGGATTCTTAACCACTGGACCACCAGGGAAGTCTTAGATTTGACTTTTATTAAAATCTATTATTGTTATTATTTTTTTCCTTTTTTCCCTTTTGAAGCCCTCTGTTGTTCTGATATTACATTTGGATGGTGGGGCGGGGGGATAGTTTTAAAAACTGCATTGTCCTGATCGGAGGTTGTTTTGAAAGCTTCATGGTTAGAGAGGGAGAGGCAAAGGGGAATTCACCAGTGTTCTCATATTAGCAAAGATTATTTGCAAGGAGTGAAGTTTTAGCAACTGCTCTGATAAAGGGGCAGAGCGTGCTGGGGAAGAGGATGCTGGGAGGCAGGAATGGAGGAGGTGAGTGGAGAAGCTGTGAATGCTGGAAAGGAATTATGAGACAGATGCTTATTTTGTGGAAGCTGCTGCTCTGAGCTTGTCCATATCTGACAGTCTTGGTGTTCTCAGAATTGGTCCAGCATCAGTTCATTCTTACCTGGAGAATCCCATGTTTGCAATGGTCTTTGCAATGATCTCACAATGACCTCTTCGTTTGCAATGATCACATAGATATGTCTGTATGGGCACATGTGTGTGTTAACCTTTACACACACCTGTGTACTTGAAGGCAGTTGTGGGTAGAGGTCCAGCATTCAGGCTCTGGCCCTGCCTGCTTGGCCTTTGAATCTTACGTTTATCACCATCCAGCTATGTGATCTTGTGCAAGGTTTCAATCTATTCTATTCAGATATTCTGGGATGATCTCTAAGACAGTTGTCAGAATCAAATAATACATGTAAAGTCCTTAGAACAATCCTTTTTGCCAGAATACATGTTAAATATTAGCTATTGATACTATCCTTATTATTCAGTTCAGTTTAGTTGCTCAGTTGTGTCCAACTCTTTGCGACCATGAACCGCAGCACGCCAGGCCTCACCAACTCCCGGAGTTTACCCAAACTCATATCCTTATTATTATGGTCTCACAAATTATTTCATCCATGTGTCTTATCTCTGATTCCAGATTATAAACTGCTTGTGAGTAGAGATTGTTTTTCTCTCTTCTGTATTTCCTAGCTCAATCTTAAGCAGAGAGTCAACTTTTTAATAATTATGTATTTCTTAATTGTTGGAATTAAGGTGCACTGGAGCCTGAGAGCTCATGGTATTTCAGAACATTTCCCTGAAACATTCCAGGCAGTAAAAGTGTAAAGGTAAATGATAGTTCTGAACCCAGAAGAATCCCATATTTGGTTGGAAAGGCCAGGGCCTCTGGAACTTTCTGAGATGGTAATAAGAAATATTTATAGCTATAGGCAAACCTTTTTCAACAAATATCATTAAAAAGAAACTATACATTCTCTAAGTTCTAACCAAGTCCATGTTTTAGGGGTAAGAAATTCCAATAAGGCTAATGAACTTAGGCAATTTTAATTTTTCCTTTGCTCTTGATTTTTTCTTAGTAGTGAGGTTTGTACTTAAGTTCTGCTTCATTGCTATGTCTTGCATTTGTCTTGTTTATAATAGTGTTGATGTCTAGATGGTGCAGGATTTAGTCTGGGAATATTCAATGCACCTTTTTAGACTTTTCTCTTCACAGAGGAAAAGGAAAAGAGGGCCAGCAAGATCGTGATATTGGAAAAATATCTGTCTCTTTTTCAAACATTTTGAGATGATGAGATTCCCCATACATATTGCTAAATAAATGCCTCCTTCACCATGAAACCATCAAATAGTTCAAGAGAAATTAAATCCTTTAGACTCTGATTCTTTTACACTTGACTCATCAGAATCTTCTTCTGTAAGAGCAACTTGATAGCTAAGAAACCCCAGGAGCCTTTATTCTTGAACTAGGAGGTCACATTTTTGTCAGTGCTCATTGCAACTTGAACCGAAAGAAGCTCAAGTTCAGCTTCAAATTTGGAACCCACAACCTTGAGTGAGTCACCATGCCAGTAAAATCCATTCTCCCTGCAGACTTGCTCAGAGGCCATGTTTGGAATAGGATGGTCATCTTAGAAAAAATGTGAGTTCTGAGGAGGGAAAGAACTGCTAAGCCAGTCAAGAAGTGTCCATTGAGTTAGGTCGTGGGCAGAAATCACCCTCTGAGTGCCGTTCTGGGAAAGCTGGAAAGTTGGAATTCAAAGAAGTGGGCCCATGTGCTAAGATGAGGAAAGAGTAAAGCATCAGGGGCTGTGGATGGGGTGAATGGCTTTTGTGGACTGAACTTCTCAATGAATGTTCCACAGTGAATACTCAGTGTCTGTGCTCATTCATTCTTTTAACAAATACCCAATCGAGCCCATGTTGGGAACAAACATTGCACAAACATGGGAAATACAGAAGCAGCAAGGTAGAAGTGTCCCTTTCATCAAAGATAAACAAAGCTGGGCACTAGCTAAAGTGGAAGGGCAGAATTTCATCAGTAGTAACTATTGCAATAGGGAAACGAGTCCAGTGTGAACTGAACTCTTGTTCCATCTGTACAGAGGTGACTGGATATTGTAAAGGGAGAATGGGAGACTAGAGTGGGTAGTGAGTGAGGGCTCAGTAGAGTCAGGGAAAGTGGGAAGAGAGGTTGGTCCATGGGAAACCCATCTGTGTTTGCTAACTTGTGTTTCTCACAGTTATTCCTACTCTCTGACAGATAGGTTTTGGCTGGAACAAACAGTGAATTCTTTTGGCAGTCTTGAGATTTCTCAGGAAGGCACTTTACAGGGGCTAGGGTCTTCTTTGGAGAAGGCAATGGCACCCCACTCCAGTACTCTTGCCTGGAAAATCCCATGGAAGCAGGAGCCTGGTGGGCTGCAGTCTATGGGGTCACTAAGAATCGGACACAACTGAGCGACTTCACTTTCACTTTTCACTTTCACGCATTGGAGAAGGAAATGGCAACCCACTCCAGTGTTCTTGCCTGGAGAATCTCAGGAACGGGGGAGCCTGGTGGGCTGCAGTCTATGGGGTCACACAGAGTCGGACACGACTGAAGTGACTTAGCAGCAGCAGCAGCAGCAGCAGCAGCAGTAGCAGCAGCAGCAGGGTCTTCTTAGGGATGTGGCCTTGAGCTATTAGAAGCTAAGCTGGTATTTGTTCAAGACTTTATAGGTTGAGGACTAATCGAGAAGAGGGCTCAGAGGAGACCAGCCAGAGTTTGGTCAAGAGGAGGATCTTTATCACTTCCCTTTCAATTCTGCTGGGAAAGTTGAGAATAGCACTTTAGTTAAATGCTTAATTAAATCTTTAATATTACTTTATGGTAATAGTATTTGTTCTACACTTCAGATGTTAATAGCAAGATGGGTATAGAGGCAACTTGTCAATTTTCTATGAACTTAATTAACTTGGGAAATTCATGCAAGAACTCACTCTGAGTTAGGTGTGATGCATGCAGGTCATCTTGTTTGACATGTTTGCTTAATCCTCAAAACATCTAAAAGTCTACCAAGATGTCTGAGCGGTCTACCTTTCCATTTGGCATACCAAGATGACCTGTGTATACTGTACTCAGAAAGTCTGGACTCCCCCCACATCAATGATGTGGATCATTTCAATATGGGGACACATCTTTCTTCCCCAGTTTTGATTTTGACAAGATGACTTGGCCACTTGCAGAACCAAGTGCTACCCCAAGTCTTGATATCACTTCCCAGCTCAATCAGCCCCTGAGCACTACCCGCCACCACTTTGTATTTTCAAAGTGGAAAACTCATAATCTCAGGGGACAATATGGGTGAAAGTAGAAGCTGAGTTCTGTTTCCCATCCACATCACTCCTTCTCTGTGATACGGGACAAGTCAAGCTTCTGTGGCTTCAGTTTCTTACTCTCTGCTCAGCAGGACACAGTGAGTTGTGCCCAGATGGGCTGTGAAGAGGAACACACCCTATACACATGCTGGTTCCCACCGACTTCATGAACATGTGCTGTGGGCAGAGCATGTAGAACGAGATCAGGCTCTACGTTGGAGGCAGTTTACGCGAAAGACTTCGCTCCCACCCTTAGGATACTGGCAATAAGTTCAGGTGGATGACATACGGAATTAACAGCAAAACAGGGAATCATACTATGATTTTGTCGTATTTTTGTGGTTTTTTGGTATAAGGAATTGAAAGGAGCGTTAATGCACTACTTTTTTCTCTGTCTTAAGCCCCATATATGAGTGACTAGGAAACACAATTATATTTAATGTGCTGTTGTGATGCATTAGAACATGAGATGCAGAGGTAGTGAGCTGGCCACGTATACCACAAGGAGACTAGGCACTTACCTCTTGGATATAGCGTTTGATGATCAGGGCCACAGGCCACATGATGCCTCCCTCCTCCGGGTCTTTACCTGAAATGATGACTGATACCCTGATTGGGGAATATGACTGTTCAGAAGAGCCTTTTCTCCTGAGAGCCAGGATATGTCCAAAATGGATCAAAATCTCATTTCTTCTTGCCATCTTTCTTCAAAAGCATCACTGGAGTTATTTGGAAATTTGACAGTGACAAAATTCAAAGTCTTCTTACTCCCCAGGCCTTGACTTCATGTCTTTTCTGGCCCCTTATCAATACTCTCTAGAGCTTAGGACTTTTGCTAATAGAAAGGAGCCAGGAGATCTCAATGAGGTGTTCGCTATCTAGACCCAGGGTGCCAGGGTGCCAGGTGTCAGGCTGCCTTCTCCTCCAACCTGCTGCCTCCAGATGAAGTGACAGCTGAAGACTGAGTCAATGGGAAGGCAGAGCTGCTGAGGGGACAGGGCACTCAGAGTCCCCAGTTCCTTTTCCTCTAATGTGAGAATTATGCTGCATCCCTCAAGGGAAGCATTCAAAGATTTATAAGAATGTTAATAACAAGAACTCTCACTGAAAAGTCAAAATTGATGGAAATCCGAGTTCCGATTTTCTTTGGTTTGAAATGCATGCTGTTGCAAAGGCGGCAAGTGACCTTCCTTTATTGATGAAAGCCCTTGAAAGTTTCTTTCACAGTCTTTTTCTGGCATGCCCAACCGAGTAAATCCTGACTTTCTCCCTCTGCTGCCTAGAGGAATGCCGCAGGACCACACCAGAAAAAGCAAATGATCGATAAATGATGAAACTGGCCAACTTGCCAGTATCAATAAATTGCTTTGTTCTTTGCACAGCAAGGATGCCAGCTCAGTGTGTAGTCTGTGCCTGGAGATGAAGGGTGGGAACCCTGGTCAAAATTAACACGGATGAGCTTTCAGACCCGAAACGAGCACAGTGACAACAGTAAGGGTGGCTCACACGTTTGTCTTGTTTTTGACCAACTTACTATGGTTCACATAGTCTTATGATCGGATATTTACACTTGTGGGAAAAACGCAAAGCTGGTAGGCTACAGTCCATGGGGTTGCGAAGAGTCGGACACGACTGAACGACTTCACTTTCACTTTTCACTTTCACGCATTGGAGAAGGAAATGGCAACCCACTCCAGTGTTCTTGCCTGGAGAATCCCAGGGACGGGGGAGCCTGGTGGGCTGCAGTCTATGGGGTCCCACAGAGTTGGACACGACTGAAGCGACTTAGTAGCAGCAGCAGTAGTCAAGATTTGGTCCAAGCAGGCCTCGCCATCTTTTATTTGAGTAGATGAAGAGTGTCAAGGATGGACAGACACATTTTAATATTTTACATTTGAATTTTCCTGAAGATAGAAAAACAACAAGAAGACCCACTAACAATCTGCAGTGCCCTCAAGAAAATGAAATCTGCTCATGCAACAGTGTGAAAACAAAAAGAAACAATATGCTGTAATGGGTGAATGGATGTACATGGTCATTATTTTTATTTGGTATTTTTGAAACCATGGAAATAATTGTTTTTAAGAATTACATTAGTTATGCCATACAAATGTAAGAAATACATAAAACAACAATGATGAAAATAACTATTAACTGCAATCTACCACTCAGGGAAAAGAAAAGCAGTTACTTAACATTTTAATGTAACTATTTCTGGTCTGTTTTTAGAAAAGCATATAAATTTTATTCATAGAAGAGCACTTCATTTTCTATCTACTCTTTTTTTTCTTTTTATTTAAAGTGTGCAGTAGTGTCAAGCATATTCACATTGTTTTGCAACCAATTCTGATCTTTTAAAAAAGACATGGATATGACAGTTTTTTATTGTATTTATTTCTATAAGTAATGTTTTTCCCTAGCATCAAAAATAATTCATGTTTGATGTAGAAAGCTTAGAGAATACCCATTATTCTAACACTAAATAAGTTCAATTTTACTGGTTATCCTTCCAGCCTTTTCTCACGTGAATACATGAGTGCCGTGTAGGTATGTATATATACAGTTTTAGGATTTGAATCTGTAAAAACAAAATTATGTCAAAGGTATCAGATACTTTTTCCTTTTGGATTGTTTTGTGAATTATCTCCTGAAAATAAATTTGTACATACAGTTTTGTCACCTGATTTTCTTTTCGTTTTTCATTTAACACTGTAGCGTAGGCTAGTTGCCATGAAAAGGACGGACTAATTTAAGGTAAAGGAAGGAACCTGATTTATCAGGGAGGGCTTTTTGGAGGAGGGGAGCATGAAGGCCGGAGGAGAAGGGGGTGATGGCCCCACAGCCTCTTCACCTCCTGCCCACCTGTCGGCTCCCTCTTGCTGCTCTGGCCTCTGAGTCATTTATGGGGGCAGTTTGTATTCAGAGTCTTCCAGGGGCACAAGGCTACGGGAATTTCCCTGGGTTGTAGTGAAATGGGCCAGCCCAAGTGTTGAAAATTAAGCTTCCTGCTTCTGGAAGCTAAAAATGTTTCTTTTCAGGTTGTTGAGCACTGAAGGCAAGAGGGGATGATACTGCAAGTCAGATACTTAACTGCTGCCTATAATATTATGTTTCAAGATACGCAAGGGAATTTATAAATGCCCTTTAAAATAAATAATTTCAAAACTTGCAAGCAATTAGTAAAAGTAGGAAGTAGGCCAGATTATGGAGTGAATTGTATCCTGTGCCTTGACAAACCGAGAACTTGGGTTCATAGGAGTCCTCTTTAATCAGTCAGTCAGTTCAGTTGCTCAGTCGTGTCCGACTCTTTGTGACCCGAGGGACTGCAGCACACCAGGCCTCCTTGTCCATCACCAACTCTCGGAGTTTACTCAGACCCATGTCCATCGAGTAGGTGATGCCACCCAACCATCTGGTCTTCTGTTGTCCCCTTCTCCCCCCACCTTCAATCTTTCCCAGCATCAGGGTCTTTTCAAATGAGTCACTTCTTTACATCAGGTGGCCAGAGTACTGGAGTTTCAGCTTCAGCATCAGTCCTTCCAATGAATAGTCAGGACTGATCTCCTTTAGGATGGACTGGCTGGATCTTCTTGCTGTTCAAGGGACTCTCAAGAGTCTTCTCCAACACCACAGTTCATATGAATCAGTGATTCATATCAACTGATACATATCACTAGTGATTCGTATCAATTGATATATATCACTAATCACTTTAATAAATCATACAGGCTGCAGATAAGCTGAGAGAGTTGTTATCAAGTGGTTGATGGAGGGGGTGGAAGTGGCACATGTGACTGAGGTTGTAGAAATTCACTTACTATGAAAACCTTTAATGCACACAAATACATACATACACATACAACATATTCCTGCTATCTGGTTTGATTATTTAAAAAAAAAAACAGTAATTTTGAGGTAAAATCGGAAAGAACAGATCATGTTTTACAATTGAAGAGAGATGTTGAGTGATGGCTTAGGGCAACCGAGCAGATTAGCAATGTCTGACTTCCCCAGATGGCTTCCTAGAGAGTCTAGGGCTGCAGTCAGGAGCCTGGACGGGGCGGTGGGTGGACAAACATGGTATATGGTTGCAGGCCATGGGTGTCAAGTCTGAGTCCCAGGAAGGGTAGTCCGCAGGGTCAAGTCTAAGAGCTTGGGGGACGTTAGACCCGGTGGAGGCAGATCTTGGAGGGATTCTCCAAATGACACTGCAGAAAGACTGAAGAGGGAGCGAGAGAATGAGCTTTATACCAGCGACCTGCATCCAGTCTGTAAAGACAGTCAGCCCGTTCTGACAAGTGCAGAATCACACCTAGACCTTGGGTGTCCTGACTCCCAGGTAATCTCTAAAAGCCACACAAAAGGTTAACACACTGCACCAGCAGGACGCTCTTCTGAGCACTGTTCCTGAAGCAGGACGCTCTTCTGAGCACTGTTCCTGAAGCACACACCCAAAGCAAAAGATCAGTGTGGTGGACGTGGTGGGCACCACCCAGCTCCCTCCCCAGGAATAAAGGCCTGAGTCCCCGGCTGGAAGGCCCCAGGCTGTCAGCTGCTTCCAGGCAATTGTCTCCACTGAAGAAACCCTTTCCCAGATGGCCCCAAACACAAGGACTCAAAGAAGAATAAAGGTATGGGCCTTTCTGCTAACTCGGAGCGATTCTGAAAGGTCACCGGAGCTTCAGAGGACCATGTATGATTGGTTGGGGACTGTATTGAGAACATCCTAGCTCATTTCTGCTTCCTTCCTTTTTCTTCCCCAGCTATTGCTCCCTGCAAGCTAACCTCCATCTCAGAGTCTGTTTCCCAAGATCTGCTCTGTTTCCCTGGCTGACAATCAACTTGTCTTCTAGGAGACTAGGGTTGTCACTGAACCCAAGTCTATGTACCCAATGCACAGTGAGACCAAACGGTACAGAAACATTGGAGTTTGGAGCAGAGAAAGGTTTATTACAGGGCCATTCAAGGAGATAGGTGGCTCATGACTTAAAAACCCCAAACTCCTTGAAGGCTTTCAGCAAATCCATTTTATAGGTAAGGTTAGGGAGGGGCATGGTTGCTTGTTGCAAACATCTTGGTGTCAAATCCTTTGTTCTTTCAGCTGTCCACGTAGGTCAGGTTATGGTCAGGTCACAACGTTCCTGTAAGCCTCCATTAAGACAAATGCTATTCTATATGGAGTTTAGAAAGATGGTAACAATAACCCAGTGTACGAGACAGCAAAAGAGACACTGATGTATAGAACAGTCTTATGGACTCTGTGGGAGAGGGAGAGGGTGGGAAGATTTGGGAGAATGGCATTGAAACATGTAAAATATCATGTAAGAAATGAGTTGCCAGTCTAGGTTCAATGCACGATACTGGATGCTTGGGGCTGGTGCACTGGGACGACCCAGAGGGATGGTATGGGGAGGGAGGAGGGAGGAGGGTTCAGGATGGGGAACACATGTATACCTGTGGTGGATTCATTTTGATATTTGGCAAAACTAATACAATTATGTAAAGTTTAAAAATAAAATTAAAAAAAAAAAGACAAATGCTATTCTCTGTTCTGCAACTTTCTTTTTAATTAAAAAAATCCTTTTATTGAATTAGAGCTGATTTACAATGTAGCATTAATTTCTGCTTTAAAGCAATGTGATTGTTATATATACATATTTTTTAAACATTCTTTTCCATTATGGTTTCTCATAGGACATCAAACATAGTTCTTTGCTGTATAGGAGGACCTTGTTGTTCACCCATTCTGTATATAAAAGCTTCCGTCTGCTAACCCCAACCCTCTACTCCATCCTTGCAACCACCAATCTGCTCTCAATGTTCATGATTCTGTTTTGTTTCATAGACAGGTTTATTTATGTCATATTTTAGATTCCACATGTAAATGATGTCATATGGTATTTGTCCTTCTCTGTCTGACTTAATTCATTTACTATGATAATCTGTAGTTCCATCCATGTTGCTGCAAATGACATTATTTTGCTCTTTTTATGGCTGAGTAGTATTCCGTTGTGTATATATACCACATCTTCTTTATCTGTTCATCTGTCAGTGGACAGATTTCCATGTCTTGGCTATTGTAATAGTGCTGCTATGAACATAAGGGTGCATATACCTGTTTGAATTACAGTTTTGTTAGGAGTGGGATTGCTGAATCATACAGAAATTCTATTTTTGGTTTTCTGAGGACCCCTATGCTGTTTTCCATAGTGGCTGCACCGACTTACATTCTCACCAACCGTGAAGGAGGGTTCCTTTTTCTCCATACCCTCTCCAGCATTTGTTATGTGTAGACTTTTAAATCATGGCCATTCTGACTGGTGTGAGGTGGTACCTCCTTACAGTTTTGGTTTTCTTTCCTCTAATGATGTTGAGCATCTTTTCATGTACTTATTAGCTATCAGTATGTCTTAGTTAGAAAAATGTTTATTTAGGTCTTCAGTCCATTTTTTGATTGAATTGTTTTTTGTTGTTGTTGTTGAGTGATCTACAACTTTTTACTTAAAGGTGTAATGTTCTTAAAGGTCATAGCCTTGAGAAAAAGCAAACTGGAAATCGTCACCCCTCATTTAAGTTGTTCAACATCCCAAGGCTCAACTTTTGCCTCTGAGGTCCAAGCCCTGGCTAAGAGGAGCATCTGTCTCCCTGGTTACCCTGCTCCAGAGCGTTCCTCTAGCACATGGTCTGAGTCCCCCAGCCAGTTCCTAGGTCCAGCTGAAGAGATAGATCTCAGCTGGCATGCCCTGGAGGCCAGGTTCCCAGACCCTGCTCAGCAGTCATCATTGAGGGAGCCAGGCACCCAGGACTCAGCCAGCCCTCAGGCTCCTGAGGCCACCCAAACAGGGCCAGGTCCTGCAGACTGTGACCCAGGGTAACTGCAACCACCGGGACTCCCTTTGATGCCGACCGCTGGCACAGTGGGACCACCACAGCCCGGCACCCAAAGGTCTCCCGCTAACAGTTTTGGGTGAAGAGTCTCGAGGATACAGTCTTGCCTGAACCTGAACTGTGGTGCACTGATCTGGCGCTGACTGGCTGGGAGCCTGCCTCACCCCTACTGCAAGAATCACAATCGTCAGATAGTTTGATAACATGGTTGGCTCTGTGATGGTATTGTCAGCTCAGTTTAAATTCTCAGAATGTTTTCTACAAGGTTTTAATCATCAGGAGCAGAGGAAACCATGAGAACACCTGGGCTGGCCGCGCTGTGCACCACTGTGTCTGCTAAGGGCACACAGAAGTGCGTTAGAAATAACTGTCCTCCGAGACTAAACTGCAAGTGGTCCATGCAGCTACGGCCCTGGAAACTGGAAAGAGAGTCTGCATGACAGTAGCAAATCATCTCAACGACCTTATGAGGTAAGCAGGACAAGGAGTTTTTTGTTTTGTTTTGTTTTCCCATTTTAAAGATGCAGAAACCAGTGCTGAGGGTTACTGACATGAACAAGAGTCCATGACTAGTAAGTGGCAGAATACAGACTTTGAACTTCACTCTTTTGGCTCAGAGGTTAAAGCATCTGCCTGCAATGTGGGAGACCTGGGTTCGATCCCTGGGACGGGAAGGTCCCCTGGATAAGGAAATGGCAACCCACTCCAGTATTCTTGCCTGGAGAATCTCATGGACGGAGGAGCCTGGTGGGCTACAGTCCACGGGGTCGCAAAGAGTCAGACACGACTGAGCAACTTGACTTTCACTTTCACTTTACTAACCTTATAAAAAATATGAAAATGAGACTGTCCTAAATAAAAAAAAGATAGGGATTTATGGGGACACTGCAAGCAGGGAGGCGGGAGAATTGCTATAAGGATCTCCTGAAGTACAAACGACATGGCATAGATGTGTAACCACGGACAACTGCAGCAGCGGCTGGTCAGCTGGGGGTGGGAAGCTGCGGGGTGAGAGCGGGGCTGGTCTCAGGGATGGTGGTGATGTGGGGAGGGGGTTGTTGAGGATGCTTCCCTCTCTTTGAGGTGAAAAGTGAGAGAGATCTGGGGACAGTTGCTGAGATTGGTAGCTCTAGCCCCAAACTGAAAAGCAAATTTTCTGTGCAGGATTTTATGACCCTACATGAATCACACCCTTTCTGTCAATATGTTAGTCTTTCGATAACAGAGAATAATTCTCTCTTTACTCTCTCTCTTTACTCAAAATACACACATATATGTGCTGTGCTTTAGTCTCTCAGTCCTGTCCAACTCTTTGCAACCCCATGGACTGTAGCCTGCCAGGGTCCTGTGTCCATAGGATTCTCCAGGCAAGAATGCTGGAGTAGGTTGCCAAACCTTCCTCCAGGGGATCTTCTCAACCCAGGGATTGAACCAAGGTCTCGCGCATTGCAGACGGATTCTTTACCAACTGTCAGTTCAGTTCAGTCACTCAGTCATGTCAGACTCTTTGTGGCCGCATGGACTGTGGCACGCCAGGCCTCCCCGTCCATCACCAACTCCTGGAGTTTACTCAAACTCATGTCCATTGACTCCGTGATGCCATCCAACAGTCTCATCCTCTGTCATCCCTTTCTCCTCCTGCCTTCAATCTTTCCCAGCATCAGGGTCTTTTCCAATGAGGCAGTTCTTTGCATCAGGTGGCCAAAGTATTGGAGTTTCAGCTTCAGCGTCAGTTCTTCCAATGTATATTCAGGACTGATTTCCTTTAGGATGGACCTGTTGAATCTCCTTGCAGTCCAAGGGACTCTCAAGAGTCTTCTTCAATACCACAGTTACCAGCGGAGCCACCAGGAAAGCCCACAGCTATATATACATTATAAATGTATATCTGTATGCCATATATATGTAAATCCCCCTCACTGATCACTTTCTGGGGCTACTGTGCTGCAAACTCTCTTCCCAGCCTCCAATGCTGTAGCTGCACGGACCACTTGCAGCTTAGTCTCAAGAGGACAGTTATTTCTAACACCCTTCTGTGTGTTCTCAACAGGCACAGTGGTGCACAGCGCGGCCAGCCCAAATGTTCTCACGGTCTCCTTGGCTCCTGAAGCTGCTTTCTTTTTGGCCCCTGAACCGCAAGTCACAGGCAGCCAGAGATTTCTTCCGAGATGGACCGCACGGCGTCAGCCTGCTGGTCCAGCCCGGCCGCTCTCCTGCTAACAGACCACACTGGGCTCGAGGCAGATGAGAGCAAGCACGCTGCTTTCTGGAATCTGTGACCCGAGGCACGACCTCAGAGCGCGGACACCCGCTCCACATTCCTATCAGGCAATGAGCTGATTGCTCGGAGCCCGAGCGCTGCTCGGGGACTGCTCTGCCTGCCCGCCTCTGCTGCAAATACAGGCATGTTCTCCGGCTTTGATAGCTCCCTGGGTTCCTGTGAAAAACAACCACAGCCTTTCCATAGCGTATTTCTCAAATACCGGCATCAGGGGATCGCAGAATTACAGCAACAAATGTTACGAGGTGCTATTTCCAAATAGACATGCGGAAAAACAATCCAAATAGGACCATTAAATAATCATCCTCATTAAAACCAAACCAAACCCAGCGCAATCGGTCTTTAAAGTGTATGAGAGGAACGCGCCACAATGTTTTAAGAGAAGATTAATAATTTGCTCATTAATTTCATTGGATAATGACTCATCACTGGTCTTTTCCAGAGTCGTGCATTAAAAAAAAACCTAAAAGTGCCTTTTAGATTTCTCCCGAGCAACGTGAACATCAGGTGCGCAGAGAGCTTTTTAACATGCAAAAAGGAATCACAGTATTAGACAATGTGCTATTTTTCTATAACAAGGCAGCCTTTCCTAAAACATTAATCCGCGGCACAAAGATGCTCCTAATTTAGAAGAAATTAGAGGCAGAGTCTACTCAACAAACACCTCCGCTAACACTTCATTAGTATGTATTTTCACATAATTCAATTAGCCAAAACACATAGACATGCTAACAGTGCTGTTCCCTGCTCTGGGAGTGTCAGCAAGACTTTAAGCAGATCTGAAACAAAATTGCATAAATGGCATGTAAAGCTCTGTGCATACAAAGATACCTTCAGGGTTCTAATAAATTCATGAAACTTTTTAAAGTATGATTTCCTAGCAGGCAATCACTTTTAATTAACAGGATCACCTACAGCAACACATGTCCTTCAAAAACTTACATTATTTTTTCTTTTTGAATTTCAAAGTTTCTGTAGTAAAAGTTGAATAGCTGAGTAGCTTAACCTCAAAAGGATTCCAGGCTTTTATGACAGTTATAAATCACTGTGGTGCCTTCTTTATAAGAAGAAAAGATTCTTAACACAACAGAGAAAGAAGGAAATCTCTTTTTAGTCATAGCTAGAAGCAAGCATTTTCTCCAAAGGTCAAAAAACTTTTCCTCAGTTAAAGAATAATTTTAAGGACATTGCAGCTACTTGTACAAGTAATCTCTTATAATTTACTTTATGAATTAAACATTCAATTTCCAGGATTGTGGTTTGACATGGGATGGACTCACCTCTTTCCAGAGCTGGCTTTGTGCAGTGCCTCCTCTTTAGTTTTTAGTAAACAAGAGCCCTGGCTGAATGTAGGGTCCTACTTAATGAGCCCTCCTCCAGGAGGGAAATGAGACTCTATATACTTTCCAAAGGATTCAGTTGAGTGGTTCTTGCTATTTCTTTTTCAGGCCTTTGTTTGAAAGATACAGGGACATGCTCATAGAATGTCTAGGGCTAATGGTAAAGATTGCAGAAATCTGAAAGAGACCTTGACATTTGAGTTGAGGGAAGAGTAAGGGACACCAAAGAGAAACTTTTCCTCCCCTTGTCCTTAAGGAACTTGGACAGTTGCTCCGTAAGGGTAGATGCTGGCTCCAATAGCACCACCAGGTGAGGGATCTCCCCACCAACTTCCTGCCTCCCAGCCCCAACCCCTCTTCCCCACTGCTCTTCTTCTCTTTCCCAGGAGACTCCTTTTGTTTTGTGATTCCCCCAAATATGAGGGGATAGCCAGGTGGGAATCTGAGGCAGCGGGGATTCAGATGGTGCCTTCTGCTCTTCTGCCAAAGCTGATAAAATACCCGCAGGGTAGAGACTGCACAGTCAGGACCACAGGGGAGAAGGGTGGGAGAGCAGGCTTTGTAGGCAGCTACTGCAAAATATCCAAGCTCTTCTCTCTACTGCATGGCCCTTCGTGCAGCCAGCCAGCATCATTTCTCACCTGGGGAACCACAGCAGCTCGCCTGCTGTCCGCTGGCCTCTGATACTGTTCCTGTCAAACCCATTCTCCATAGAGTTCCTTCATTGGCTTTTTGAGTAATTAGCCTGGCCACATAGACTGTTTTAGGTGTTAGGAACATGAGACCTTTACAGAACATAAATCTGATCGTTTTCTTTCAAGCTCAGTTCTTGCAATAGTTTCCTACCATCTTTAAGATAAAATCCAAATTCCTTAATTTGGTGCTGGACGCTTTCATGGTTTTCCCCTCTGCTTATATTTCCAGCCTCAACATTTGCCCTCTTTTACCATCAATCTGATTTCCAGCTATATTGGACTATTTATGTAGACCCTGATCCTCACCAAAGGGCCATTATATTCCTCATTTCCTGCCCCACCCCCGCAAACATGGCTTTTTGTTGTTGCAAGTCCAACTCTATGATCCCATGGACTGCAGTATTCCAGGCTTCCCTTCCTTCACTATCTCCCGGAGTTTGCTCAAACTCATGTCCACTGAGTTGGTGCTGCCATCCAACTGTTATGTACTTGACAGCATTAGTTATTCAAATATTTTTATTTTTCTTTGAAGAGCTTTCTTAGATATTTATATGTATTTACTTTTGTTTTTCTAAAAAGTCTTAATTTTTCTCTTACATGATGATTTAGCTGAATCCACGACTGGGGCTTCATGTATATTTTCCTTCAGCATTGTTCCCTTGATTTTGGTTTCCATTATTGCTGTTAAAAAGTGTATGAAAGTGAAAGCGTTAGTCGCTCAGTCGTGTCCAGTACTTTGGGAACCCATGGACTGTAGCCCACCAGGGACCTCTGTCCATGGAATTCTCCAGCCAAGAATGCTAGAGTGGGTAGCCATTCCCTTCTCCAGGAGATCTTCCTAACCCAGGAACCAAACCTGGGTCTCCTGCATTGCAGGAGCCACCGGGGAAACCCAGATAAAAAGTGTATGATCAATCTAATTATCATTTGTTTCTGAGTGGTCTGTCCTTTCTCTGTGGTTGCTTTTAGGATTTTTTTTTTTTCAATTAAACTTAATACAAATATTTTATTGAAGTTCAGGAACTTAGTGCTTCTAAAATTTCAAATCTCTGCACACAGATCATCACTATACTTTCTAGAATAGTAGAGGTTAGGACTTGAAGATTGTCACTCGTCTCCTTGTGTCACATAGCACAGAAATCTCAAGTCCTGACACGTCCCACCCCCTTCTGATGTGGCCTCACTTACTCTGTTGTTCTAGGAGAGGATGATGTGACGGGTGATGCATTTAAGGAGCTCAACTGTCTGATTGGAGACTCTACTGATGCAAGAAGATCAGTCCAAAGCCATGCACAGACACCTTGATACGTGTCACATCACTTAGATCACATGTGAGTTTCTCTTTTGTAATTTTGTCTGGTTCAGGGCGAAGCTGCTGAAGTGAAGTTTCTAGCCCCTGAGGAAGCTCAGAAGTTTGGCAAAGATCGAAGCAGAGACTTTTTGAAATGAGGCATTTAGGAACCACCAGTGGACAGCTGGGCAGGAGTTAAGTGCAATGTGACTGCTGATGTAGCACCTGGCATCGAGTGGGGCCTCAAGGACACAAGATTAGTGACTCCCAGGTGTTGAAGGGCTCCTGGCAATTCAGAGCTAAATTCAAACATTTTAAAAAGCGCCCAGGACATGGTAGTCTGTTAATCTATGTTTGTTTGTTTGTTTTTTCCTCTGCTTTCTTCTTGATATTCTTAAATTTCTGCTTGCCAACAAATGAGCCAACTAAGACAGCAGGAAAAAGGAAAGAGGATGCCCTGCCTTTGAAAAAGGCATGCTCTAGCTCCCAGCAGCAAAAGCTATCCTTCCGCCTTCTTTAGATTTGAGAACAGGGTGCTTTTCTTACCCATAGACCCAGCTGAAATCCCTCCAGACTCATAAAGTCTACCTTTTAGGCTCAAAAATAATCAGCTGATAGACTGGGCTCACACAGGGAAAAGCTACCGGGGTCTTTCTAGCTGGTGGTGGGGATGCATCTCCCGGACAACACCCGAGGCATTGCTTAGTGCCGCCTGAGCTGTCTCCCCACCGGGTGGTTTTATCCACTCACCTCCCCAGAGCTCACGGTTGGGGAACTCCCCAACTCACGGCTGGGGGGCTGAAGTGGCCATGACTGAAAGGTCTGGAGACTCAGTGGAGTGACCCAACCCCACATACGGGGTGGTAGGGGGACAGGACACAGCAAATCCAAATTATTTTTTAAATAGCAAACCTTCTGCACAAAAAGGCAAATAAAAATATACCTTCCAAGGTATCTGTAAAGTGTCTGGGAAATGCAGATTGCTGCCCTGGGGTGCTCTGATCCATCCATGCTTCAGTTTGCAAGTTAGATTTTGCTACTGTCCTGCACATGGTCTCATTCACATGATGATTTTACTTTTATTTTTTAAATGGTTGAGTTTAAATCCAGCTAGTGTGCAGTAATTTCATAATCTCAATATGCATTATCTGCAATACCATTGTGACATCTCCGTACCATGAATTGACACACAATGCTTAGAACAGATTTATCATATTTGGACTTCAGGTAAATAATAAATGTTTTAAAATTGCCTAAATATACCATTCTCAGCCATTTCATTCCATGAGGAAAATACAGGGTTTTTTCCTGTCTTTAAAAAATTAAATATCAAAATAACTACATTTAAATAAATAATGTTATGATGATGACATTTAAACATTCACAATAAGGCCTTATTGAGGAAGTTGGGCTGAGGCCAAGTGGGCCTCCTGCTTTTCATTCTCCCACCTTGTTCCCTTTCCTCTCACTTGATGTTCCATCAGGATGATCTTTAATTGAGGATTTCTTCTTATTCTCACTGGAGATCTGTTATGATCTGAATATTCATGTCTATCATCAGAGAGACTATTATTGTCTCTGTCACACTGTCTCTACTCTCTCTTCTTCTGGAAATCTAACTAGAAGTATGAAAGACCTTTTCATTTTATCCTTCATGTCTCTTAATTTCTATCTATTTCTCCTCTGGTCTACTTCTAGATTTCAGAGTGTCATAGGACCTAATCATTCTATCTTCTCTTTGTAGGTGAATTCATCTAAAATTCTAACTAGACTCCTTGCATTCACTTATTCTCATTGAATCATTTTCCACTCCAGTCCTAGAAATTTCCTTAAGATGTAAATTAAGTCATACACCTGCTTAATATTCTTTAGTACCTTAATATTGTCCTTAAAATAACAATTGATATGTCTTATAAGGATTTATGTGATTTTTGTGCATCACTCAACTCCTCTAATATCATTTAATGTCATTTGACTCACTTACTGTGTTATATCCTCCCAAGTGGCTCAGTGGTAAAGAATTTGCCATCCACTGTAGGAGGCACAGGAAACTCAGGTTTGATCCCTGGGTCGGGAATATCCTCTGGAGAAGGAAATGGCAACCCACTCCAATATTCTTGACAGAAAAATACCATAGATAGAAGAACCTGGTGTGCTATAGTCCATCAGGTTTCCAAAAAGTCAGACATGATTGAGCAACTGAGTGTACACACTATGCTATACATCCCATACTGACTTTCTTGGTCACCTTTAAACTTTATGTGCTGGTATCAGTTTCTTGATTCTTAGCTCCAACGTCACCCTTCATTGCACGCTCTGCAAAAAAGGAGAGACAGGTCCTTAAAATATTTTTCCTTTTCCAGCTGGCACAATGTTATATTCTATTAATAGAGGACAGAGGAGAGACTTTTCAGACAGGAAAGATTTTGCTTCCTGGTTCCCCCATGCTTTTTCTCCAGGCAAGCTCTTGCAGGTCCTTCAGCTTGTCTAGCATCTGTAGCTTCTGTACCTCCCAAATGCCCCGGATCTATAGTGTGGGCAATTTCTCCAGCACCAGGCTTCTGCACTGCTCCCAGCTTCTTTCCTGCCTGGCTCCTCCCATGACCAGTGACACTCAGCAGTCAGCAGTTTCTCTTTGAACATCTTTTGGGCAATTCTGTAGTGATGTGCCTCTAATGAAACACCTCCCCACGGACATTGTTTCTTGGCACTTTAGAAGGTAGATTTCTAGCAAGTTCTACCAGTGTAGCACCACAGTGGCTTGCCTAAAGGATCTGGATCTCAGCTATGAGCAAACTCCTTCTTGGGCACTCTGTCTCAGCCCTGGGGGGCGGAGGTGGGGTTAACCACTGCTCTTTACATCTGTTTTTCCTATATTCTTTGAAGTTTCTCTTTATTTTTACTAGCCAATGCCTTGTTACTCCAATTCTCAGTAATAGTTAATAATTTTTATATTAAACTTTTCCTATTCAAACCACAATGAGGTTTTCTATCTCTTGATTGGACCCCTAATTGATACAGAAATGGTACCAGCAGTGGTCTCAGGAGATAAACTGGCAATACAGGATCTTGAGTTTGCCCTGGTCATATCCCTGGGTTTGAGTGAATTACTGATCTTCCTTGCCAGTAGGAAATGGGATGATTGCAGTCTACATCATACAATGACCTCATGCCTAAGCTGTCATCTGTGGTTGATTGTGATGAAATTCCAACAGAAGCACTTGCCTTGAGACCCCACGTAGGTGCAGGTAACCGTTATAGCAAAAATGATGACTTGAACAACTGTGGTACGGAACGGATTTTTCTGAGTGCACTTGAGTGACAAGAAGAAGAAAATGTGAAGCTCAGATCCAGTAACTCTCAGCTCAGGTCATGGTCTGAGAATCAGAGTGTTCCCATGATCGCCATAAGGAGACTCATTTATTGTAATTAAGGACAGATACTGCTGAAAATCAAACACAAATTTAATTGTGTGATTTGCTAAATTTCAAAGACAGTTGAATTTGTGTCTCACCAAATTACTTAAGTGAAAGTTGTTAGGACATTAATTGGTAAAGAGAAGGATCCTGACATATGGAATCTGGTTGGATCCAGATGAAATTAACATTCTTAAAGCCCTAAATTACTATGAGCCTCCCTTAACAGTAGAATTAATTTTCTCTGTGTTGGTTTTTATTGCTTAAGCTTTTTAGTAAGTATTGAAGTCAGGTAGTAGAAATCTCCTATTCAGAATGTTTTGAATAGTCTAGGTTCTTTGTGTTTTCATATTAATTTTAGATTCAGCTTGTCACTTAAAAAAAAAACTTGCTGCAATTTTAGTTGAGTGGTGTTGAATATATAGATCAATTTGGGGGTAATATATATCTTAATATCTGTTATGGGTTGAATTGTGTCTCTCCAAATTCATATGTTGAAATCCTATGAAGTCTCTCATAACCTCAAGTTGTGATCTTATTTGGAAAAAGGAAAAGTGGAGATTTAATTAGTTAAGATGAGATCACGAGAAAGGCTAAATAAATATGACTGGTGTCCTTATAAAAAGGTAGAAATTTGGACCCAGAGACACATATATGGGGAAGAAGGTGGAAACTGGGGTCACGCTTCTAAAAGTCAAAGAACGGCAGATTGCCAGCAGCAACAGCTGAGGGAGAGGCAAGAAACACATTCTTCCTCACAATCCTAAGAAGAAAACAACCCTGCTGACACCTTGATTTCAAACTTCTAGCCTCCAGATCTGTGAGACAATAAATTGTTGTTGTGTAAGTCAATCAGTTGGCTGTTCTGTGTTATGGAAGCTCTAGTAAACTAATATGATTAACATTGGGTTCTTTAGTCCATGGACATGGTATTCTTTTCAGGTATTTAGGGATTAAAAAATTTCTCTCAGATCGTTATCTAATTTTCAGTGTATAGGTCTTTTGAACATTTGTTAAACGTATCCCTGAGTAGTCCATGTTTTTGATGCTATTATAATGGCATTGATTTTTAAATTTCCATTTCCATTTGTTTGTTGCTTATATGTAGAAACATTGATTTCTGTGTATTGACCTTGTATTATGTGATCATGTGAAATTTGTCTTATTGTTTCAAGCACCATTTTTGAAAATTCCTTAGAATTTTTAACGTACACAACTGTGGTTCTTCCTCTTTTTTTTTTTTTTTTTTCTTCCTGTATTGCTCTGGCTAGGCACTCCAGTACAAAGCTGAGTATTTGTGAGAGTGGGCAGCCTTGCCTTGTTCCCAATCTTATAGAGGAAGAATTCAGTCTTCTACTATGAAGGAGGATATTAGTTTCAGGTTTTCTGAAGTTATCCATTGTCTCAAGTTAGGAAGTTTCTTCCATTTCTCTTTTCCTGATATTTATTTTTAATCATGAATGAATGTTGAATTTTGTCAAATACTTTTATTGCATCTTAGAAAGAAAGATTGCTTGCTTTTCTCTTTCTAGTTTATTGATGTGGTGAATTTCATTTATTTATTTTTGAATCATATTGATTTAGCAATCCTGGCATGACCCCAACTTGGTCAAATGTACAATCTCTTTCATATATTGTTTGATTCTCTTTGCTAATATCTTGTTAAGGATTTTTGTGTTTTTGTAAATGAGAGATATTGGTCTGTAGTTTTTGTCATGTTTTGTCTCTGGTTGTTGCATTAAGAATTCACAGAATGAGTTGGGAAGTGTTTCTTCCTTTATTTTCTTTAAGAGTTTGTGTATGACTGACATAATTTGTTTCTTAAATGTTTGATAGAATTCACCAGAGAAACAAACTGGGTACGAAATTTTCTTGTGTGGAGGGTTTTAGTTATTATTTTAATGCATTTTATTTATATAGAGCTATTTAAGACTCTACTTCTTCTAATGTCAGCTTGGTAGTTCTTATCTTTCAAGGAATTTGTGCATTTCATCTAAGTTTTATAATTTATGACATAAAGTTCTTTGTAATTTCTATTATTGCCCATTTAATGTATGCATGATTTTTAATAATGTTTCCTCCATTTGCATAATTTTTCTTATTTTCAGTAAGTCTAGATAGAGTTTAATACATTTTATTAATCTTTTCACAGAACGAACTTTTGGGTTTATTGATTTCCTGTATTGTTTTCCCTGTGCTAATTTATTGATTTTCATTCTTACCTTTATTATTTTCTCTTTCTACTTACTTTGAGTTTAGTGTATTCTTCTTTTGCTAACTTCTTTTAGTAGAAGTTTAGATAATTGAGTTTAGACTGTTTTTGTCTTCCACTATATGCATATATATATTTTTTCTAAACTTTGACTTAATTACATCTTGAAAATTTGGATGTGTTGCATTATTATTTTCATTTATTCCAATATATTTTCTTACTTGTTGTGTGATTTCTTTTTTGATCCATTGGCATTTAAAGGTATGTTGTTTAATTCCCAAATATTTGAGTATTTTCCAAATATCTCTTTATTATTGATTAATAGCTTGATTTTATTGTGACAAGGGATAAATCCTTTAAAAATCATTGATTTTATGATTTAGCACATGGCCTAACTAAATCAATAGTCAACATACACTTGAAAAAAATTTGTATTCTGTTTCTGTTAATAAACATTCTGTACATTTAAATTGTATCAGTTTAGCTAGTTGTATTGTTTAAGTAATCTATATCTTTATTGATTTTCTATCACTCTATCAATTACTGAGAGGAGTTTTGAAATCAACTATAGGTGTGGATTTGTCTTTTTCTCTTTTCAGTTCTGTCAGCTTTTGCTTTAATGCAACTTGAAACTTGATTGGGTACACATATATTTAAGATAGTGATGTAATTTTAGTGAGTACACAAACATATAAAAAATGGTTATTATTATAAAATGACACTTTTTACCCTATGCATATTTTTTGTCCAGAGATATATTTTGTGTCATATTAATTTAGCTATTCTAAGTCATTCTGATAGGTATATTCTTGGTATGTGTATTTTTCACTATTAATTTTTACCTAATTCTGTCTTTATATATAACAAATGTTACTTGTAAGCAGCACATACTTGAGTCTTGATTTTTTATTTAGACTGATTAATCTCAGCATTTTATTTGTAATATGTAGATAATTTATATTAATGCAATTGTTAATATAGTTGTGTTTTAATATAACTTCTTACTATTTGTTTTCTGTTTTTCAATTTAGCTGATTTTTGTTTCCTCTTTTCTTACCTTCTTTTCAAGAAATTGACTATTTTTGAATATTCCATTTAATCTCTATCATTGGCTTATTATCATCTATGGCTTCCCAGGTGGCTCAGTGGTAAAGAATTTGCCTGCCAGTTCAGGAGACATGGTTTGATCCCTGGATTGAGAACATCACCTGGAGAAGAAATGGCAACCCACTCCAGTATACTTACCTGGAGAAATCCCATGGACAGAAGAGCCTGCTGGGCCACAGTCCATGGGATTGCAGAGTCAGACACGACAGAGTATACACACTTGCATCATTGGCTTATTGCTTATTAGCTACCAGGCTAATTATTAGCTAATTAGTTACCAGGGATCAAACTTGGATCTCCTACATTGCCAGCAGGGTAGCCCCACTTATTACAGTTCTTCATTTTATTGCTTTTAGTGATTGCTTTTGGGGTTGTCCTATGTAATTTAACTTATAGTCTACCTTCAAATACTATTTCACCATTTCATGCATTATGTAAGAATTATGTTTTCATTTATTCTTTGTTTCTTTTTACTATTTTGACATTTATTTTATCTGTACAAATGCCATAAATCCTATCAGTTCAGTTCAGTCAGTTCAGTCATTTAGTCATGTTTGACTCTTTGCGACCCCATGAACCTCAGCATGCCAGGCCTCCCTGTCCATCACCAACTCCCAGAGTCCACCCAAACCCATGTCCATTGAGTCGGTGATGCCATCCAACCATCTCATCCTCTGTTGTTCCCTTCTTCTCCTGCCCTCAATCTTTCCCAGCATCAGGGTCTTTTCAAGCGAGTCAGCTCTTCGCATCAGGTGGCCAAAGTATTGGAGTTTCAGCTTCAACATCAGTCCTTCCAATGCACACCCAGGACTGATTTCCTTTAGGATGAACTGGTTGGATCTCCTTGCAGTCCAAGGGACTCTCAAGAGTCTTCTCCAACACCACAGTTCAAAAGCATCAATTCTTCTGCACTCAGCTTTCTTTATAGTCCAACTCTCACATCCATACATGACCACTGGAAAAACCATAGCCTTGACTAGACGGACCTTTGTTGGCAAAGTAATGTCTCTGTTTTTTAATATGCTGTCTACGTTGGTCATAACTTTCCTTCCAAGGAGTAAGCGTCTTTTAATTTCATGGCTGCAGTCACCATCTGCAGTGATTTTGGAGCCCAGAAAAATAAAGTCTGACACTGTTTCCACTGTTTCCCCATCTATTTCCCATGAAGTGATGGGACCAGATGCCATGATCTTTGTTTTCTGAATGTTGAGCTTTAAGCCAACTTTTTCACTCTCCTCTTTCACTTTCATCAAGAGGCTCTTTAGTTCTTCACTTTCTACCATAAGAATGGTGTCATCTGCATATCTGAGGTTATTGATACTTCTCCTGGCAATCTTGATTCCAGCTTGTGCTTCTTCCAGCCCAGCATTTCTCATGATGTATTCTGCATATAAATTAAATAAGCAGGGTGACAATATACAGCCTTGACATACTCCTTGTCCTATTTGGAACCAGTCTGTTGTTCCATGTCCAGTTCTAACTGTGGCTTCCTGACCTGTATACAGATTTCTCAAGAGGCAGATCAGGTGGTCTGGTATTCCCATCTCTTTCAGAATTTGCCACAGTTTCTTGTGATTATAATGCATCTTAATTTTTATGAGCAGTCAATTATGTTGTAATGACATTAAAATATGAAAAAAAAATTTATATGTATTTGCACACTTATTGTCAACACTCTGTATCTCTATTCTGAAATACTTCCTTTTGTAAACCCCTTATTTCATCTTAATTTCTAAAAGTTGTTTTCACTGGACATAGAATTCTAGGTTAATAGATATTTTTCTTTCTGCACATTAAAAATGTCACCTTCCCTTAACTCTTATCTGTGTCTCCTCTATTCAGTTTGATCTCTGTGATCTCCTTTGGTACTCCTTCCTTGCACTGCAGTCCAGAAAATTCCTCTAGGAAGAAATCTGTTTATTTATTTTTTTTAACACAAGATCACACATTTGGTGCATGACAGAGTGCACATTCAAGCCAAGGGCTGTGAGTCTCCAGAGCCTATGCGCTTTCCCCCAACCTTATCACAGGGCAGTTCACATTAGTACTGTGGACTATAGGACTCAAATGGTCACCAGAATGAAATGCCTTTTAATCTGAATAAAGTGACTGAGCAAATTATCAAGGGTTCACTGTCCAAAGATCAAAGAATTGAGTTAACAGACAAACACAAAGTGAAAAGATAATAATGGGAAGGAATGGGAACGTACGTAATTGGTGGGATTACTGGATTACCTTTCAATTATGTAAATTCATAGCTTCATGCCTCAACTAATAGGCAACATAGACATATTAAGGTGGCAGGTGGAAAAAATAATGCTCTAGATATGTGCTTGGTAGATCAAAACGTGCATCCTGAAGTGCTTCTTCCCAAAATGTTTAAGACAATGATGCCTTTTTGATGGTCACTGACAATACATATTTTGCATTAAGAACCGTTACTGTTAATTCTCTATAGTTCAGTTGTTGCTGTTATTCTCTGTTTTAGACTGGCTGACTCAAATTGTACTGAAATAAGTCAGGCAGCCCTAACTGGAAAATTCTGATAATAGCAGAAATGTCTGTGTTAAAGTTTACTTTTATTGTATTTGTGAAGGATTTGTCGACCAGGTGGAAGAAACCCATTCTCTCTGCTAACTTCAAGTGATGTTCATCTACTCATTAGAGTCATTACTCAAATGACTTCTATTTGAACATTTCCATTAGAGCAAGCAACCAAAATATAATTTATTCTTACATGAAGTCTTTTCACTAGGTCCTACTGGTTTTTCTTCCTCGTCAGACCACATCCTGGTGCTTTACTATGTTTAGGGTCCTGCAGAAGTGATTTGAACTTCCATTATGACATAGTTTGTCTCTGAAGGCTGTCACCTCCCAGACAAAACCCCATTCTTTTGAAGGGGAGACTTCGATTGGTAAAGCTTACCATGGATGTTCAGAGTTTTGTTTTACTGGCTGTTTCTGGAAGCTTCAGACAGGTAGGAGTCTCAGTGTCTCCTGTCTCAGCAGAGACTGTTCTCTATTCCTCATTTCTTCCCTGTCACAATCACCGTATTGAATGTCATGACCATCCAGCAGGACTCACCTGCTGTGTTGCTGAATGGGCAAGTTTTTCAGAACTTTGCTGCTGAGAATTTCAAAGAGCTCTGGGAAAGAGAGATTTATCTGACTTTTCAAACTACCTAACAACTAAGACACCAAGTTTGCAGATACCTGAAGATCCAAAGGTGTTCTAGTTACCAGAAACATTTGATCAAGATATTGGAGGAAAAAAAGTGAGCAGAAAGAGAGGTCAAAGAAAACATTAGCATTTCTTTCTTTTAAACTGTAAAGAAATCATTGAAGATCATTTTCTAAATGTAGCTGCCCGTGTTCAAGGTCATGTGACTCATAAATATATCGGGCTTCTGTACCTATGTTTTCAGATCACTTTGGTTTTACCTTTGTAAGAATTGTCAAATTGTGCTGAAATTGAAAGTGGGATTTTTATGGGTGAACACTATTTTAAGCAGTATTGTGTGTAGATGGTGAACCATATTACCTATAAGGAAGGTGACCATGTATCTATTCAGTTCAGTTCGGATCAGTCACTCAGTTTTTGTCTGACTCTTTGCGACCCCATGGACTGCAGCACACCAAGCTTCCCTGTCCATCACCAACTCCTGGAGCTCGCTCAAACTCATGTCTATTGAGTTGGTGATGCCATCCAACCATCTCATCCTCTGTCATCCCCTTCTCCTCCTGCCTTCAATCTTTCCCAGCATCAGGGTCTTTTCAAATGAGTCAGTTCTTCATGTCAGGTGGCCAAAGTATTGGAGCGTCAACTTCAACATCAGTCCTTCCAATGAATATTTAGGACTGATTTCCTCTGGGATGGACTGGTTGGATCTCCTTGCAGTCCAAGGGACTCTCAAGAGTTTTCTCCAACAGCACAGTTCAAAAGCATCAATTCTTCAGTGCCCAGCTTTCTTTATGGTCCAACTCTTATATCCATACATGACTACTGGAAAAACCATAGCTTTGACTAGACAGTAATGTCTCTGCTTTTTAATATGCTGTCTATTGCTGCATAGCAAACCATCCCCAAAGGTAATATATAAGGAGAGTAATTTATTCTTTCTAGTAATTCTTTCATTTAGCAAGGTGGTTCTTCTGCTCTGTATGGTCTTCCCTGGGAATCACTCACATGCTTGGATCCCTCCAGGCCTGGACTTCTTTATGGCATGGCTACTGGGTTCCAAGAGAGCAAAGTTGAGTTTGGTTCCCAGCCAAACTCAAGCTGGGCCTGCGAATGATGTTACTTCCACTGCATTCTGTTGGGTAAAGAAAGTTGCAAGGCTAGCCCAGGATTCAAGGGAAGGGGAAACAGTTTCCATCTCTCAATAGGAAAGCAGCACATGCATAGGCTATGGAAGGGAGGCCGTCTTTAAAGGTTAACATTCATACACCCAGGAAACCACCTCGGTTGGCTGGATCATCCTGGTCTAGGTCCATTGTCCAGCAGTAATTAATAGCATCCCCTCCTTTACTCTGAAATTTGTTCAGATGATAAATTATATATGGTCACACTATCCATAAGATTATCTTTCAGACCTCAAATGCTATAATACAAATTCCAACTAGTAAGACCGTTCGACTATGGAATGTACTGTGAGAGCCAGGCCTCACTTGTGGTCTAATAAATAGCAAAGTTTTTCCTCAAATAAGGGCAGTGGTGGTTTAGTAAGTTAGTTTTTGTATTTCTGGGTCAACTGCTTGCTAGATGGCAATTGTGAAGAAGACTTTGAATCTGTGAGGGCCAGAGAATATAATGATCATCACTTGTCTATCTCTGTGAAGTGTTTTAGGTTATTTATATCAAAACTTTCCTATCAGAGAAGAATGGGAACAGCGGAAATTGGATGTAACATATTTTGAGATCGCCTCTGTTTTAGCTATGCCTTGCTCAAATCACCTGTAACATAACTAAAGGATAACGCCTTTTAAGATGTTCCTTGGCCTGAGACTGTGAGGTGGGCCAAGTGTGTGCTAACACCCTAGTCTGCCCACCTCTGCCTTTGTTGTCTCCTGGGCTCTTTGGCCACATCTGTGTTCACAGAGCGCTCTCGCCATCCTTCGCCCATCACAGCTTTCAGGACAGAGATCACCCAGACAGGCTTTTGATCTTGTCCGCTCCCAATAAATGGCAACATTTGCTTGTCACGCCTACCATCACAGGTTTAGGAACTGGTGAACATGGAAATGACTGTGAATACGTGCTATCTCTCAGGAAAATGCTTCAAATTTTGACAATAGGCTTCTTGCTAATCAGACTGAATGTTCTTCATTATGCTTTGATACCAGGTGAAATTTCTCAGTGCGGATTGGCCTTCTTAAAACTGTTTCTTGTCTAAAATCCTGAGGATCCTCAAGTTCTCCACTTACCCCCAAGTGTCCTCCGTGTTTCCCTGGGGCACACTGATTCACTCATTCTCTGTTTCCGCTCCTTCACCGTAGGCTTACCCCTGCACTCCAGTCCTGTCTGAAAACCTTTAGTAGGAGGTTTTATCTGCTCAGGAATAGGTCTGGAAATAATCGTGTTGCCCTAATCCAAACAGCTGTTTTTGACCCCTGCATTTAACAGCCACTCGGGTTTATGTTGTAGAGAAGTGGAGTCTATGGACTTGTGCCAGCCTACACAATGTTGGCTGCTGGTTAATGAGGAGAATAATACAGAAACTGAAGCAAGTGTGCCTGTGATGGGCACTTCTTCAGTCTCAGGAATTTGTCCTCCACTCTCATCAGCATCTAGTCTTTCCTGCCTGCTCTTAACCTGAAAGAAGGAAGGAAGGAGGTGAAGTTGCTCAGTCATGTCCAACTCTTTACGACCCCGTGGACTGTAGCCTACCAGGCTCCTCCGTTCATGGGATTTTCCAGGCAAGAATACTGGAGTGGGTTGCCATATCCTTCTCCAAAGGATCTTCCTGACCCAGGGATTGAACCTGGGCCTCCTGCATTGTAGGAAGATGCTACAATTTCCCTGAAAATCCAACCTGAAGGAACCTACTGTCAATTATATATATGTATACCAAAAGCAATAAAACAAATTGTTGCTATCTACAATGGACAATTCATAATGAGATGATGACCTTAGAGAGAGGCCCAGCATGGTCACAGCCTTGCCTTAGATGTCTGAGAGCAAAACTAAGTGTTTATTCTTTCTAGGAACTGAGATTGGGGGTTGTTTGTTGCTGACTGCTACAAGAGATTATGAGATGAAAAAGAAAATCATACGTGAAGCAGAAAAAGAAAATATTATGCAATCAACTAGATTGTGCAAGAAATAAAAATCATGTTGAAGATTTACATTTATTACATGGGATTGTTGAACGATCAAAGGAACAAAACAAGGGGATAAAAATAAATAAAAATTTCATTGATTTTATATCTGAAATATAAATTTAATTGAAGAACTGGAGAAAACATCGTTTTTTTTCTTCCATGTTTCAATTGGAGCATCTTGTCGTATTTTTAATTGACGTGTAGTTGATTTACAATGTTATGTTAATTTTTGCTGTACAAGCAAAGTCATTAGGTTATATATATATATACATTACTTTTCATGTTCTTTTCCATTATAGTTTATCACAGGATATTGAGCACAATTTCCTGTGCTACACAATAGGACCTTGTTGTTTATTCACTTTATATGGATGGTTTCCATCTGCTAACCCCAACCTCCCACTTCATCCCTCCGCAATCCCTTGGCAACCACAAACTTGTCCTCTAGGTTTGTGAGTCCGTTTCTGTTTCATAGGTAGATTTATTTGTGTCATATTTTAGATTCCACATATAAGTAGTATTGTATGGTATTCATCTTTCTGACTTACTTCACTTAGTATAATAATCTGCAGTTCCATCCATATTGCTGCAAATGGCATTCTTTCTTTCTTTTTATGGTTGAGTAGTATTCCATTTTATGTGTGTACCACATCTCTTTTGCTCATTCTTCTGCCGATGGACATTTAACTTGTTTTCATGTCTTGGCTCGTGTGAATAGTGATGCTATGAATACAGGGCTGCATGTAGCTTTTTGAATTACAATTTTGTTTGGATATATGACCAGGAGGGGGATTGCTGGATCGTTTGGTAATTCTATTTTTATTTTCTGAGGAACCTCCATACTGTCTTCTATAGTGATTATACTAACTTACATTCCAACCAACAGTGTAGGAGGGGTCTCTTTTAGAGAAAACATCTTTTAAAGTTAGGCACTGATTTAAAAGATTCACAAGGGGAAGCCCATTAGGACGGAACTAATATAGTTTTCTAGGAAAAAGTATACAAGCCAGTATTTTTGAAAATTCAAATGCATTCTGTATTGTGCAGTTTATATAGCTTGAATTTGTTTCTAAGAGACATGACCTCAGCTGATGACAATGATATTCTTTGAAACACTTCAAAGATTATGTACTATTAAATTTCTAGATGTCTGAAGATAAAACATCTTGGTAGAAAATATAAAATTTGGCCTAGATTTACTCTTAGACTCATGAAGGGAATGCTAACCAAATGCTGTTAAAGTAATTACATTTAATTTATACAGGATATAAGATTCACTAAAAGAATTGAGGAAGACAATACCAAATCCTCAAATGAAAAGCAAATTGTAGACTTTGGTAGAAAATGAAATTGATTTGAAATTTTTGCTAGGTATGGTTATTTGGTATAAATTATAAATTGCTATTACTGTCATAAAAGGTTACAAAACACTCAAATAGATATGCTTGGCTATTTCAGTTTTTAAATGGCTAAAAATATTTTTAATTACAGAGAAGAAATTTTTCTCCACATGGGAAACATGTAGAGAAACTACATGGGACATATGCAACAGAAGTGACATTTCAACTTAAAAACAGGGAAAATAGAACAGGAAAGGAAAATGTTTACCTGACTATGGAAAAGAAGAAACAAGATACAGTTGCAATTAAAAAATGACTTATATAAGTTGAGCAAAATATCAAATTTTTTTTAACTTCCAAAAAGTTTGATAGGACTTGAGAAATAACATCACTTCAGATACTACTCTAGGGAATGATGAAAATTGCACTATGAGTGATAAAAATCTATATGATAAACAATACATTTGATTATATACTCTGCAATGAAGACAGTTTCGTATATGACTCTGTCAAAATGTTTACATGCAATATGTAAAGCCCATCGTGCCTCTGAATCTAAGTTTGCATTAAGCATTTTTTACTGACAATCCCCCTTACTACTGTAGTTTCTCCAAAGTGAAATTAATTTAAAAATTATTTTAGAATAACAATGGCTTAAGAAAAGTTCTCTTATTTCATAATACTAAAAATAGAACATAGATTATGTGAAAATACTGACTTAGCAACTTGTGATTTTGCTGAATGATAAAAGTAAATTTTAGGGGTGAATATAAAGAATGTATGCAATATATATTTTTATTACTAATGCAAATATTTCTGGCTCCTCACTCTAGACATGCTCAAAAATAAGTTGCTATCTACTATGTATGTGTGTGTGCATAGAAATTTTAACTTTACATGTGTTTTTTGATGTCATTGTTATGAAGAAATGTGTGTCAAGAGGCTAGAACAAATTGCACTTAAAAGTTTGTTAGCTTGGGTCTTCTCTGGTGGTTCACTGGTTAAGAATCCACCTTGCAATGTGGGTTTGCTGCAGGTTCGATCCCTGGTCCCTGGGAAACCAAGCTCCCACACGCCGTGGAGAAACTGCTGAGCTTGTTTGCCACAACTAGAGAGTCTGTGCGCCCCAACGAAAGATCCCACATGACACAGCTAAGATCCTGCATGCTGCAACTAAGACCTGACCCAAGCAAATAAATTCAATTATAAGCCAAGCAAATAAATTCAATGAAAGTTTGTTGCCTTGACTTATAAAGTTTAAAATTTAGATTAGTGGTTCAGGGGCCTTCACTTATCCCAGGCTCTGCAGGCAAGAGAGGTGCCCTTAGTCAGAAGAATCGTTCTTGACAGAGTACTTTGCCTCTTACAAGCTGTGTCATCTTGAGCAAATCACTAACCAAATCATTAACCTTCCCTGAATCTCATCTCCCCCGTACATGGGTTTATGACACTATTCTGTCCACTTGTCTCTTAGGGTTGTTTTGAAAATCAGTGAGATGATGATGGTGGTGGTGGTGATGGTAAAGCAGCAACAACAGCAAGTACCTTTTATGTCAGTTGTGTGCTACTTATTAGCTCTTTTAGAACTGCAACAACCCTATGAGGTATCACTGTTATGTCCCCATTTTATACCCATTTTACAGATGCGGGAGCTGAGGCACATAAAGGTTAGTAACTTGCCCAAGACCACACAGCTAGTCAATGGTGGTAATGTGATTTGAACCTGGGCAGTCTGACTTGTATTTTGTAAACCACAAAGTATATCCTGGGTATCTTGCCATGTTTTTCCTATAGTCTGAGAAGGTTTCAACCTGTGGATAGTTGTTATACTGTATGTGGCATCTACATCATTAGCTTGATGGCAGAATTCTGGTCTTCCAACTCCTTACGTAAGAGTTGGGGCTATGTGAGTTTATGGTACCCTAGCTGTCTTGGCTGAGCTCATGGTGTGTATAGAAAATTAATCACGAAAACTTCAGTTATCATTACTGCCTTGTAAAAACTATTCAAAGGCTTGACTGGAGATGAATATGATCTATGTGTTAGTATAAATATCACAGATCATGTCGTTCAACAAGAAAATTCCTTTTAACTTTCAAGTGATCTCAAGGTCTACTAATTTGATTTGGTTTGTACAAGAAATAGAAAAATATTACAAGATGAACCAACGACAAATTAGATAAATACCAATTACAAATCAGATGAGTAGATCAAGAATTGTGAGGGATAGCGATCAGTAGTCCTTGAAAAAACCCCAAATGTACACAATACAGGGCCTAATTTTTCTAATAAAATGCAGCAATGAATAACGAAAACATTTAAGTTTCCCTTAGACCCTCAGTGATTTTAGAAATAGAAAAGTAATTTCTAAAGTTGTTTTAAAACTCTGTCCTTACAACTCTACATCACATCATATTGTTAGAGTAGTGAGCTGAAATATGAATTCATCTTAATCTGAAAATTTCCATATAATTTCTGCCTATGGAAGGAAGTGAAACAAACTTGGATGCTGGTGGTCATTTGTGCTCATTCATTAGAAATGAGTGCCTTTCAATGATTAATGTCTGCAACTCACTTATTAACAGGTCTTGGTGGATTGGAAAAGTACTAAATAGCACAGACCCATGGGGTCCCTTGTGTGTAGTAGAATTTGCTAGTCTTAAATCTGGGGAAATTCAATTTGCTAATCTTCAATCTAGTAATCATATCTATACATTGACCATTGGAGGTGTAAGTAAAAAGATGGGTAGAGGCTTTTAGGTAAATTAACCAGAGTTTATCCACTGGAATAAAATTTCTCCCTAGTGTCCTAAGTAAGTATCTTAGGGTACCTATTCTTAACTTTATTTAAAAGGTATTTCTCCGGGAAAATGATTCTGGAATTCTTCCATCATTTGGAGCCAGGTTTGGGGGACTTACTTTTGCTGATGTTTGAGAAGCTTGGGAAAATTGGTTAGTATTTCAGCCACACTGCCTCTTTAGACTACAATTGTTTTGAACAATGACACCCTCATTGCAGTAAATGTCAAGCTTCCCAACATGACTGCAGGAGCCACTGGGCTCTGTCAGTGCTGGAGCATTCATTAAAGGGAATTGAGAACATTCCTTCACATTGGCTGGGCTCTAATGGGGAGGTAATGGGTGTTACATGAAAAAAGGGTTTGTATACACTGCTTGAGAATGTCAAATGTGTACATTTTCCGATACTAGAAGACTTATCAGAACATTTAGTATGTTCACAGGCACTATGATCTTGGCAGGGAATTATTCAAAACTTCTAGCTGATGAATTTCCTGTGGAATGTATTTTGAGGTTTGAGGAAAGATGATTTGTAGTAACACTTCGCATTTCACAGGCCGTCGCCACAAAACAAAGCTGGTTGCTTGAAAAAATAGGGAGCATAAATATTAAAGCAGCACCTGTATGAGAAAGGGCTGGAATAGAATCATTGAGCCCCGCTGTTTGTCCCTTCCCTTCTCAGATACAGGAATGCGAGTAACTCCTCTCTCTTTCCATCACTTTCATTTTTTCCTCCAAGAACAAGAAGCAGGACACTTGGAACAAACAAAACTGCTTGTGCAAAGAATCAGGCACAGGGGTTCCAAGTTGCTCTGAGGCTCTCTCTTGAATTAAAGGCAAGGCCACATAAGAGGAAATGAAAGGGTTTGTGCAGAGATCAAATAAAGCATTTGTATAGAACCTTATTCAAAATGGATACAAGTGCATCAATTCTTCAGAATTATAGGTGAATCAAAGGAAAATTACATCCGAGGAGATAAAGCAGCAGCCAGCAGTCTAACCACGTACAGCACAGGAGATGCAACTTTGAAGCTTCGGGCCTGGCATGCCAAAGAGCCAGATGTGGCAGGTGGAATTATAGCAACTCCAGCTCAGCATCTGGAGCATATAAATCTGTCCCACAGAAAATTAGAGGTGTGCGAGGCGGTGGTGGGAATGACCAGCTGAATATATATTTTTGAAAGGAAAGTTGCTTTGAAGAACTAGAATATTCTTTTTTTTTTTTTAAATAAAAATTATATCTAGGCTCACTACTGCTCTAGGGCTTCCCCAGTGGCTCAGTGGTAAAGAATCCGCTTGCAATGCAGGAAATGCAGAGACGAGTTTCGATCTCTGGGTGGGGAAGCTCCCCTGGAACAGGGCATGGCAACCCACTGCAGTATTCTTGCCTGGAGAATCCCAGGACAGAGGAACCTGGCGGTCTACAGTCCATGGGGTAGCAAAAAGTCAGACATGACTGAAGTGACTGAGCAGGCATGCAGACACATTGTTCTATGTATTGGTGGTGGTGTGAAAGGATCATATATGGGGACTCTTCAGGCTCCCAAATAGCAAAATCCTCAAGATTTCTCTCTTTTCTGGCAGAGACAGAAAGAGAGGAGAGAGAGGGAAAGAGAGGTGAGGGCCCAAAGTAGCATTATGTTATTATGTAAACCTGAAGAAATGATGATGCTTCTAGGCTGAGCCAGTCATTCATAATGGGGACACTGATTCAGTCATGCTAGAGAACTGAACGTTTTCTGTGTGGCTATATTCCTCAAGGCTTCCTTCTACCAACTGGAAAATAGTGATTATTTTTTCTATTACCAAAAAGATGTGCAGTATCTGAAACAGTGTGATCGATAACAAACAATTTCGTAAAGACGATAGGCTGCAATGCAATTAGTGCGTTACTCGTAAGCATTTATCTAGATCACAGAATCTTCTGGCTTGAAGGGACCTGAGAGATACTCTAGTCAGCCCTAGAGTAGAAGGTTTTAGAAGCCACAACGAAGGGACAGCAAAGACAGTGACTTGTGTGAGGGAAGGTCCAGTGAGTCAGGGTGAGTGTCAGGGCCTCTGACCCCCAGTTTGGCGCTCACTGCCTTTTCCATGCTTCCTGTGTTACATCAAGATGTCAGAATTCTTGCCTAACATCCCACCCCAAGGTGGGAAGAGATGTGAATACAGGCACGTGACGTCTTCAGTTCCAACAAGCCCTCCTTTGGAGTGGCTAATAGCTGTTTCCCCCTTTTAAAAAAGATGGTTAGGGGCTTAAATCAAAGGGTTGGGGGAGAGTTAGGGTAATTATCAGAACATATTCTCCAAGGGATGTTCTTCTGAGAGGTGACAGTGACTCTTTCCCAAGCCATCTGCCATCACTAGGAAGATTCTAAGTGTGGAGAACAGATAACCAACGAGCTTGATATCTTGCACTAATTCACCATCTCCCTCGTACTTAGTGAAGACCAAAAAAGATGGGACCTCCAGCCTATGAATTACAATTTTGACCTGTAATCTCATCTGATTCGGTTCTCTTGCTATAGAATCCACTGCTGAAACCCTTAAAACATGCTCATAGTCAGATCTTTTGACCCTCACTACTGATCAGGGAGGTAGCCTTATGGGGCAGGTGTGATCATGCCCACTTGCAGGTAAGAAAGCAGAGATTCTGCGAAGTTAAATAACTTTTCCAGAGGCAGGGTGCAAACCTGGTCATCTGTCCCCCACACGTGTGTTGCCTGTTTCCATGAGCTGCTCCTGGGGCCACGAAGTGATGAAGGGTGGCTGGGGACCCCTAGGATGGTGCCGGCTCCAAGTCAAGTGCTCTGTGAGTGGGCGGTAGGTTAATAACCTGGCCACCTCTGCTGAAAAAGACTGGAAAAGACGTGTTGGATTATAAAGATGATAGAAGAGGTGGGCAACACGGGGTGGCAAAGTGATGGAGGGCTCTTGGAGACAGCTGAGAGATGGAGACGAGGTGTGACAGGCTGTAGAGACGGTGCAGAGGTCTTGACAGTGTGATGAACGCCGTGGCACTCGGGGAAGACGATTCCCTCAGATAACAGCAGCGACACGGTCCACAGTAACATCAACATCCTTCCCGAGCATCGTCTCTGGGGCTTCCAAATGCCGCCTGTCACCGTGAAAAAGATAAAAAGGCTTCTCCGTTGGAATCCGGCCAGCTAATCTCAGAGCTCCAGTTCAAGGAGCAGGCCAGATGTGTCCTAGCAAGGAAACGCTACAATGTTTGGACAAAGGCTTGTTCAGGTATAAAATACAGCTGTGGGGTAGGTGACAATTCCTACCACATGTGAAGGAAGAGAGACTTGCAAGCTGGTTAATGCTGTGGCTGCCTTTTCTTCCTATGGGAACAATATGCTTCCTGGCTCTGCACACCCCCTGGGGAGCTTGGTGTGCGCTCAGTTCTCAAAGCATCCAGGGATTAGCACATTTTTATTTGGGATCAGCATCCATTTCTTAACTTCTAGTTAAACCTTATTAACTGCAAGGTACATATACGCTTCCTCGATGTCATCTTGTACAGCATGTGGTGCAAAGGACAAAGGATTGAGTTTGGAACCAGGTATTCCAAATTCTGTCTGTGTAAGTTCTTAGGATTCCCCATCTGTAAGATCGTTTTAAACAAAATTCTTATGAGACAGATAGTATTCAATAAATTCCTGTGTTTGGCTAAGGTTGTGGGTAACAGTCAACGTGGGAACTTTGTCTACATGTTCAACCTCATCCTTTTCCTGTCCTTCTGCAAGTGTCCTTATGAAGGATGTTTGGAATGAGACTGGGTGTCTGTACTGTAACAAGACCTCGGGTAATTTTGCTGAACAGCTCTGGCTAAGAATCACTATGAAAATATTGCTGTTATTGCTTTGGGAAGAACGAAGTCCAACGACTTTGGACCTTAAATTGCCTGCATGCAAATACCATAATTGTTGTATATTATGATGTAGCCTTAGTTATTCATTGAAGCACACTATTTGAAAATCATTTAATATTTAGTTCCTTGCAACCATGGGTATTTTTTAAAAAAATCTTATTTGTCCCATTTCATTCCCCAAAAGATTAGAGGGGTTTTAATAAAACAACCTTTCTACCTAAAATCAATTATAATTCATATTGAGCTTTATATCTATTTCATTTAAAACAAGGAAGTTTTTCCATCTTTGAGTATTAATATTTCTGCCAGAGTTCATTTCTCTGAACCTGCTCCCCATCTTCTTTTAATTTCTCTCCAAGGGCAGATATGGCAGAAATGGTGATCCGTAATGGGACTTGGGATCACCTTAATAGAAAAACAGAAACCTCTGTATTGTGGATTCTGTGTCAGACTCTATCCAAAGGGTTTGGCTAAGAGTCCAAGACCAAGGCAGTGGAAGGCCGGGAGTGGGAATGCAAATGAGCTCACTGTCACGTCAATTTCCCGTCCTCTACGACTGCCTGATTTTTGCAGGTACCATAGATCCACCAAATATCCACCTTTCCCTCCTCAGTTGTAGAAGAGGTTACCAGGTAAAGCCATTTTCCCAGAATCTCATCTACCCACCTTTCCTGAAATATTACTCTGGAATTGAAGAAAAGAAAGAACAACCATTTATTGAGCACCAAGTATTCTAGAGGTTATCTTAATTTGAAACTATAAAAGAAATTAGAGCTCTTTGTGAGAAAGTAATACAATGGAACGAACCAGGGTAAATTATAAAAAGCAGCTTAAAGACTCAAACAAATAAAACACTCTGAATACACAAGATTCCAAATAACACTCAGGGCTTACCAGAGTGTGTCTTCTCTGATTTCCACTCCCTGCCCTCTTGCATACCGTCAAACCCCTCATTTGGCTATGACCTGCCCCTTTCTCAGACCCATTTATTATTTTGGTTCTGTGTGTGGCTGAAGCACAACATTGGTTATGATCCTTTCTAAGATATGGCTGATGAACTAATTACAGAGGGTGCACAGATCCTATGTTTACATGTGCTTGAAGTGCAGTGTGCTCGTCCTGAATTTCGAATTCTCCAGCTGTTTCTACTTCTTTCTACTAAGAGCAAGAAGCCTCATCATCTCCAGCTTATGGGGCAGAGGGTTGTTTTGGCTGCACGGCCATCCTGCAGCCAAGATTCTTAACTACTGCAGCTGCGTCTGGGATAGATCCTTTAAGGCAGTTCATAAACTTGGGGCTATGTGCATTTTTGAAAATGAGCTGTTATTATTATTAGAGATTTCTACACATGTATTGCTTCTACTGTAAGTATAGGGAAAGAGGTTCAATTTTAGACACTGTCTTTAAAAAGAATTGCAATACTTTCAGTATTCAAATTCCTTTGTACATCAACTAAACTTTTGCCAGAATTCATGACTCCTACTCAGTTGTCATTCAATTCTCTTTTATATGAATTATGAGATAGTTTGTGAATCACTAGCAAGATTTAGCCTTTCTTTCTCAGATCCTAAATGACTTACTTTTCTTTCTGACTTTGAAATTTTTTACAAATGACTTTTTAACAAATAAAGGATTGTTGAAAGGAACAGATCGCTTTACCTGGGTTAAACTTATTATTACAGTTTCTATGCCCTTCCTAGTTTCCCTTTTCATTGTATAATTACACAGCAAGTCAATTAGGTCTTCTATGTACTATTTCTCTCATTAGCACAGTTTAAGAAGTAGGAATTACTGTCCATCCATCGGGTGTCACTATTCATCCACACCCACCAAGGCCCCTGTTGCCACAGAGAGAATTCTAGAAGTGGGAGGCACAGCCCAATATTCAGCTCCTCCCATTCCAAGTTATTTTAGACAAGAAGTTGCACTGTTCTTAAGATTTCAAAAGTGACAAATCATAATCACAGACGGTTACCGGCTCCAATGAGTTACATTTACAGTGAAGAAATTTGCCATAATTTTTTGGCCAATTTTTATCCATCTAGTCTCAATATAGGCTTCCCAGGTGGTTCAGTGGTAAAGAATCCACCTGCCAATGCAGGAGACGCAGAGGACATGGGTTTGATCCCTGGCTCTGATCCCTGGGGTGGGAAGGCTCCCTGGAGTAGGAAATGACAACCTGCTCCAGTATTCTTGCCTGCAAAATTCCATGGACAGAGGAGCCTGGTGGGCTATAGTCCATGGGGTCGCAAAGAATCGGACACAACTGAAGCAACTGAGCACTCACACATGCATATTATTTATATACCCTAAACAGGAGCTTTAGAACCTTTTGACTGCCATTCAGTATGGATGAATACATACATGATCAAGTCCATATATAATGAAACAAATATTTCACAAAACAATATATATCCTTAAAACTACTGGGGCACTTTTTTCTTCTCAAACATCTTAGGTACATGTTTGGTGCTGTAGCACAGAATCCAAAACCCTTGCCTTAAATAAGATAGAAAGTCATGTCTTTCTCATGAAGTGATTCAGTGATGCGTCATTCAGGACTGACTGGCTGGTTATGCCAAACAAGGATATACAAGGGTATAGTTGCTTCTATTTTGTTGGTCTCCTAACTATAGGGGGTTGTCCTCATGCAAAGATGGGCTCGATAAAGGACAGAAATGGTATGGACCTAACAGAAGCAGAAGATATTAAGAAGAGGTCGCAAGAATACACAGAAGAACTGTACAAAAAAGATCTTCATGACCCAGATAATCACGATGGTGTGATCACTCACCTAGAGCCAGACATCCTGGAATGTGAAGTCAAGTGGGCCTTAGAAAGCATCACTACGAACAAAGCTAGTGGAGGTGATGGAATTCCAGTTGAGCTATTTCAAATCCTGAAAGATGATGCTGTGAAAGTGCTGCACTCAATATGCCAGCAAATTTGGAAAACTCAGCAGTGGCCACAGAACTGGAAAAGGTCAGTTTTCATTCCAATCCCAAAGAAAGGCAATGCCAAAGAGTGTTCAAACTACTGCACAATTGCACTCATCTCACACGCAAGTAAAGTAATGCTCAAAATTCTCCAAGCCAGGCTTCAGCAATAATATGTGAACTGTGAAATTCCAGATGTTCAAGCTGGTTTTAGAAAAGGCAGAGGTACCAGAGATCAAACTGCCAACATCTGCTGGATCATTGAAAAGGCAAGAGAGTTCCAGAAAAACATCTATTTCTGCTTTATTGACTATGCCAAAGCCTTTGACTGTGTGGATCACAGTAAACTGTGGAAAATCCTGAAAGAGATGGGAATACCAGACCACCTGACCTGCGTCTTGAGAAATTTGTATGCAGGTCAGGAAGCAACAGTTACAACTGGCCATGGAACAACAGACTGGTTCCAAATAGGAAAAGGAGGACGTCAAGGCTGTATATTGTCATCCTGCTTATTTAACTTCTATGCAGAGTACATCATGAGAAATGCTGGGCTGGAAGAAGCACAAGCTGGAATCAAGATTGCCGGGAGAAATATCAATAACCTCAGATATGCAGATGACACCACCCTTATGGCAGAAAGTGAAGAGGAACTAAAAAGCCTCTTGATGAAAGTGAAAGAGGAGAGTGAAAAAGTTGGCTTAAAGCTCAACATTCAGAAAACAAAGATGATGGCATCTGGTCCCATTACTTCATGGGAAATAGATGGGGAAACAGTGGAAACTGTGGCTGACTTTATTTTAGGGGGCTCCCAAATCACTGCAGATGGTGATTGCAGCCATGAAATTAAAAGATGCTTACTCCTTGGAAGGAAAGTTATGACCAACCTAGATAGCATATTGAAAAGCAGAGATATTACTATGCCAATAAAGGTCCGTCTAGTCAAGGCTATGGTTTTTCCAGTGGTCATGTATGGATGTGAAAATTGGACTGTGAAGAAAGCTGAGCACCAAAGAATTGATGCTTTTGAACTGTGGTGTTGGAGAAGACTCTTGAGAGTCCCTTGGACTGCAAGGAGATCCAACCAGTCCATTCTGAAGGAGATCAGGCCTGGGATTTCTTTGGAAGGAATGATGCTAAAGCTGAAACTCCAGGACTTTGGCCATCTCGTGCAAAGAGTTGACTCATTAGAAAAGACTCTGATGCTGGGAGGGATTGGGGGCAAGAGGAGAAGGGGGTGACAGAGGATGAGATGGCCGGATGGCATCACTGACTCGATGGACGTGAGTTTGAGTGAACTCCGGGAGTTGGTGATGGACAGGGAGGCCTGGCGTGCTACAGTTCATGGGGTCACAAAGAGTCAGACATGACTGAGTGACTGAACTGAACTGTACAGTTATCTAATTTAAATGTCATTTCTATAATGTTACCTTTGTCTTCTAGCGGAGCACCTGTTTTCTTTTTCTTTAGCTTTTTCTTTTATATGGGAGTTGATTACCAGTGTTGTGTTAGTTTCAGGTGTACAGCAAGGTGATTCAGTTATATTAATATATGTATATATACCTATTCTATTTCAAATTATTTTCCCATTTAGATTGTTAAATAATATTGAGCAGAGTTCCCTGTGCCATACCGTAGGACCTTGTTGGTTTTCCATGTTAAACATAGCAGTGTGTACATGTCAATCCCAAACTCCCCAATTATCCCTTCCTCCCACCCTTCCACACTGATCACCATAAGTTCATCCTCTAAGTCTAGCAAAGAACTTTTGAACTTTAAAAGTCAATGTGAGCCTTGTAGAGGGGAAGAAGAAGAAAATGGACAGGAACTAGTACGTCTCCAAACTCGATCATTTCTTGAGTTACTGAAAGCTGACTGTATCTAACATTTTAGAGGGTTAACAAGTGAAAAACAGACCCGAACACTGAAATTCGCATTGTTTGGTTTGCTGGCATTATGAAATATTTAGGAGGAAGAAACTTGAAAGCTCTGCTTTCTAAATGGTCTAACTTTGATTATTGGCCCTGAAAGTGAGTAAACAGAACTTGCTGTGTAGTTCCTGGGGCTGACAGATGCACGTCTATGGCTGTGTGGCTTTTCTCCTTAATTAGAAGGAAGGGTAAAAAACTCAAGACTATAGGAATAATAAAACTGCTAGATTAAGTGACGCCCAAATTTCCAGGATTCACACTCTCGATGAAAAGTCTCAAGGGAAATGACATCATCTCTCAACGTGCCCACCATCATTCTTTGGTCAAAAGGAGCAGCAAGGGAAGGGGGTGATCTTGAAAGGGTGTGAGATTTGGCATCACACAGACGTAGGGGGCCATAATTCAGCTTCAGCTCCATCAGCTTCCAGCTCCATCGACTTCCGACTTTACCAACTTCCGGCTCCAAGCCATGTGGTTAGTACCAACCACTTAGTGGTTCTGAGTTACACCTCCTGCTCTATATAATAAGAACAATGATATCTTCTCAGAAGGGTTAGAGATAAGGCTTCTAAGTCTCCCAGCATAATGCCTGACTCTTAATAAATGCCCAGGGAGAGGCAGTGGTTAGGTCATTTTGGTGGTGGCCAAACACATGGAGATGTCTCGCAAGAATATGAATAGGTTTCCTCATGGTGGGCTAGAGAAATACCAAGTAGCTTGGGGATGGGAGGTCTAGGAAGAAAAGAAAAAAAGAAAATGAATAAGAAAAGAAAGAGAGAGAGATCTCAGTTGGGAACGATGTCTTCTCCCTTCTGCATAAATGGTTCCATGTGAACTAGCCCAGATTAGTGAAGCAGGGAGGTGGTGAAGTGGGGCATATAATTCGTGCTGCAGCCCATTAGGATGGATCAGGTCTCTGCTTCATGGAAGCTCATCTCTTGAGCTTCATTTAAATAGTGCGCTGAGCCCTAGCGCCTGTGAACAATCCTGTCCCTCGTCACTGCAAACAAATAAACTTTTTTTTTTCCAGCAGTAAACTCCAAAGCCTTCAGAAATTAGCGTGGAGTTAATTTTAGCAGAGACATAACGAATGATGCTGCCTGAACTGAGGGGAGAAAGAGAGGGTACATGCAATCACATTAAGTAGGGCAGAAGAAGCAGTTAAATATGCCAAGAGATTTGAAACCTCTCAATGAAACGATGACTTTGGGTGTGCTGGCACATCTATGTGTAAACTCTGTGTGTGTGTGTGTGTGTGTGTGTGTGTGTGACACCCGTGAGGACATACTCATCCCTGCCACAGGCAGCTTTAGGAGAGACTGAGGAGGGAATGGGGTGTGGTGAGACTGTCACCCTGAATTGTAGACACCGGCCTAGAATGGAGACTTCATCCTCTTTTTCTCTCTCTTCCTCCTGCCCTTGACTTCCATTGCTTTAGATACAGAAAACTTATGTCTCCCACACTGTTTTAAACCATGAAAAGTAACAAGATTGCCTTGATCTTTTGTTCAGAAAGCCTTGAAAAACAATCCATTTATGAAGCTGAAAACCAGGAATTGAAAAGAAAAAAAAGAAAAGGAAAAGGGGGGAAAAAAAACCCACCCAAACCTTGGTGTTTCACTTGCCCAAATTGAAGTATTAAGTCTTGTTTCTCTTTTTTTTTCCTGATAGTTATGAAATAAGCTCCCTCTGGGTGGAAGTCCCTTTGCTCTGAAGCTTCTGGTTTCAACCACAGACAGCTGCCTTATAAAGAAAGCAGCCGCACTCTTCAAGAGTTTCACTTCTGTTTGTTTCTCTCTTATTGACCACTGCAAGCAGGTTGCTGTGTTCTACTGCTTACAACCTAAGGTTCTTGTGCAGCACGGAAGTTAACGTGGGTGGCTTCTGTCCCTGGAGTGATTGTAGACCATGACCACAGCGTGTGACCACGGGTTGAAGCACAAACTGTGGTCACTTGATTTCGAGTCATATATGAAGTTCTTTTTAAAGGCTGAAGCATTTATCAGAATAAGTGCAACCCCTATCTGATAAATGGGATCAATCTGGCTCCATCGCTAACACAAGCCTCCCAGTATTCATTACTCTGATAGTTAAAGCTGGGAAGGGGGTGGAACATTATTTATGGTGATCTTTGCTAAGTAAATCATTTAAAAAATGGCTTTCTAAATGCAATATTTCCCTTTTAAGAAGCCCTCCAGAATTAAAGGGGCTTTACAATGGAACATGAAACATATTGCAAGGCAGAGAGACAGAAGCCGTCTTGATTAATGCCCACGATTATCAGCGATGCAAATCACTTTCACTTATTAAGTCTTGTTTAATATCCTAATGAAGGCTTCTGAGCAGATTTGGTAATTCCGGAGAAAGTGACTGTGAACTAATGCCCTTTCAGCATGTTGAGAATGAGCAGTACTATAAAGAAAACCTCATTTACCATAATTCCTCCCCTGCCCAGGACCCTTTTCTCAGCTTCTACTTCGCAGCAGGAGACAATTAACCTTTTCAGTGCCAGAAGTGATTTCCAGCCCCTTCCAGCTGTGAAGGCCAGCAGGGTCAGAGGGAGATGGAAGTTCTCTTTGGTCGTCACTCCCCTAGAACAGTTCTAAGAAATCGGACTGTGGAGTAGTAGGGATTTAAAACATAGCCGCCGGTTCCGTGTGGGCACGTGTGGTATCTCTCACCAAAGTCTTTTCAAATGCCAACCCCGGGGCCTTGGCATTGCTTATTCAGCTTGAATCAAAGACGATCAGAAATGAAAGCAGACACGGATGAAGAAAAGCCCATTCCACCCTGAAACGCTGGTCTCCCTTTGTGATCTGTGGGGATGTAGGTTTTATTGAGGTTGGACGTTTGGGAGGTGGCGCCAGGGGTGGTGGATTCAGGGGTTGGCCTTGGGCCTCCTTTTACAGCCGGGCGCCCATTTCCTGGCTCTGCTTGTACTTGGGGCCACACGGATGGCCCAGGGCCGGGGATCAGGCTGAAGCCCTTCTCTGTCTGCGTAGGCGCACCCATCTGCGGATGCAGAGTGGCTTTCCAGCATCACCATTTCTTGTTTCCGGAGCAGCAGCACAGAGGCAAGGCAGAGAAGGACCCCGCTGGGGCAGACGAATGAGACCAAGGCCATGGGCTCTCTCCGCTCATGCACCTCCCAGCACATCCCCTCCCCGCCTCCTGGCTGAAGCCCCTCCAGGGAGCTGGTCCCTCTGACTTTCAGGGATGCCCTTTCAATCCTTTCCCTCCCTCTCTCAACCTGGATGTGTCAGCCCCTGTCCTGGTATAAACGGAGACTTTGGGTAAAGACAGAGGCAGAAGCCAGGCAATTTCCTGGCCCATCTTGGTATAGAAAACAGCTCCAAATGGACCATTTATGACCTTTCCCTTGTCCTAACTGGACTCACACCAAGATTGAACAGCCCCCGATGCAGGGACTCCCGTGGGCCAGAGGCAAAACCTTCTCACCTCCTGGCTCTAGTACGTGAAGCCTTGCTTCTTGTTGATGAAAGAAAGCCACCATTCCTGTCGCACCTCCCAAAGATTTCCAGGGCAGGGAACGATCGAGGGGAGCAATGGCTGAGAGAGGAGCGGGGTGAGGGTTTGGAGGGCGACATGCTGACTCTCTCTCAGGGAGGAGAACAAAGAGCCAGGGTGGGATTACAGACCACTTTGTACCCTACAGACCCCAGGTAGGAAGAGACACTGCCCGCCAAGTCCATCCCCGATGGGGGATGGAGGTGGGATCCATCCCCTGTGAGTGCTGGGGACGGGGTACAGGAAGGTCAGACAGAGGTAGGTTAGAACATGATCCTCAATGTTTTTGGCACCAGGAACCATTTCATGGAAGATGTTTCTCCCACAGCCCAGGGCTTGGGGAGATGGTTTCGGGATAATTCAAGGACATTGCATTTACTGCGCACTTTATTTCTGTTATTATTACATCAGCTCCCCCTCAGATCCTAAGGCATTAGATCTCAGAGGTTGGGGACCCCCAGGTTAGAACACAGATTTCAGAACTCAGTGGAACCTTGAGGAACCTCCTCCCCTTCCCCCCCCCCTCGGGCATATCCTAATTCGTGCTTCAGGCTGACCCACCCCTCTCTGCAATCCTTCATTTTGTTCCTCACATCACACATCTGGTCTCATCTTTCAGCACACTAGGGCCTTCACTCATTTAACTTCTTTGCTTCTTTTCAGTCTCCCCTACTAAGCGCCAAGATGGATCTCCATGCATGAATGTGCTTAGGGCAGCACCCTGGCAAGCGCTAAAGAGAGGAAAGAGTCTGCAGGTAGAAGGACTGTTTCTGTGGCACATTGGAAGGGTCTTAGACTGGAAGGTGAGGGAGGTAGGTCTGTGTTGGCTCAACCGTGTGGAAGAAGCCACCATACATTTAAGACCTTTGACCAACTGGTTCAACTCTCTGAGCCCACAGATCCTCAGCTCCAGGATGGGGATTGACATGACCTGGATGAGCAGCAGAAAGAGGGCTGTGGTAATGCTCTGAAAACCATGAGGGGTTAGATAAGTTTTGGATGTTGCCATTGGTGGGGACAGGCCGGTGGCTACTTCATTCTATTTAAGTCCCACTTACTCAGTGCTCATTGGCCCACCTCTCCATGAAAGGTTCCCTGATCTTCCCAGGCAGAATCCCTCCCCTTCTGTGTGTGTTCCTCTGCCCACAACCTCATTCAGCCTGTCCTGTCATCCTGCCTATGTTGCATGTTTCTGAATCCACAGCAATCATAACTCAACTAACACCCACTGAGGATACATTTCAGGCCAGGCACTGTTCTAGGGGAGTTACATTCATGAACTCATTTCAACCCCAAACAACCCATTTTACAGATAAGGAAGCTGAAGCATCGCTGATTAAATCAATAGAAGCCATGCAGCTGCGAGGCGAATGGTCAGGATCTGAATACAGTTAATTAACTCTGGTCCCACCATCTTCACCCATGGCCTCTCAGGCCTGTGTGATGCTTGCTTGATGGAGAGCACAGTAAATGTTGCAGAAATGGGCAACTCTGTGGATGGGGTTCTCTGCCTGTCCACCCACAATGAGGGTCGTTCTGAGAAGCGAGTCAAAATGGGTGTAAGGCTGCTTATAATGAAAAGCCACTAAGCACTTAGAGCTTAGTGTTACAATTAAATATTTTTAATGACAATGAAAGTAGAAATGTCTAGAACATAGTTAAAGAAGCATCTATGAAAATATTTGCCATCTGTTCCTGGGCAGTTTTGTAAATTCTCTATGAAATGGCTCACAGATTTCTAGACTTCTTTTTTGACCCCCTGCCAAAAGATTAATGATATCTGGACAATCTCTGCTTCTGAATTTTTTCTTTTTTTTTAAACATTGTATTTTATTTTTTTAAATTGTGGTAGAATAGACATAAAGTTTATAAAGTTTATTTTAGGTATAAAATTCAGTAGCAATAAGTACATCAGTAGTGTTATGCAACTGTTGGCTACCATCCATCTCCAAAAGTTTTCTCATCTTCCAAAATGGAGACTTTGTACCCATTAAACAACAACTCCCATTTTCCTCTTCTCAAAACTCTGGAAACCATCCTTTTAACCTCATAGAAGTGGAATCATCCAGTATTTATTCTTATGTGATTGGCTTGTTTCACTTAGCTTAATGTCTTCCAGATATGTCTATGTTGAGGGGACTTACCTGGTGGTCCAGTGGTTAAGACTCTGCCTTGCAATGCAGGGGACTCAGGTTCGATCCCTGATCTGGGAAAATCCACCTGGCGAGGAACAAATAAGCCCATGCACCATAACTATTGAGTCTGTGCTCTAGAGCCCGGAAGCCGTGGCTACTGAAGCTCAGGGAACTAAGATCCCACATGCTGCAGGGCAACCACGGCTGCCCACCACAACTAGAGAGCCCACTCACTGCAACAAAAGACTCGGGTAACGCAACAAAGGCCTGACACAGCCAAATTAATTACTCAAAAGATATTTTAAAAAGACTTATCCATGTTGTTGCATGTGTCAGAATTTCATCTTTTAAAGGCTGAATAATATCATGTGTGTGTGTGTGTGTCTGCAGGTGTGCATACCACACTTCACTTATCCATCCACCTGTCAACAGACACTTAGATTGCTTCCACTTCTGGCTACAGTGAATAACACTGTTATGAATATACATGTACAAATATCTGTGTGAGTCCCTGTTTCATTTCTTTGTGTCTTTACCTAGTACTGGAACTGATGGATCATATGGTAATTCTATTTTTAATTTTTTGAGGAACCATGAAAACATTTTCCACACCAGCTACACTATTTTACCTCCCCATCAGCAGTGAGCAAGAGTTCCCATATCTCCATATCTTCATCAACACCTGCTATTTTCTGTTTTTTCTTTCTTCTTTTTTTCTTTAAATAACCTTCCTAATGAATGTGAAGTAGGTCACTGAATTTTTGAATGGTTCCGTTTTTTATCTTCCTTAACTCTCAATTTTCATCTTCAAAACACAAATTTTGCCACATTAAATAGACTTGATTCTGTTATCTTGAATTTCTTCCTCCTTTACTTATCAGCCTTCAAGTAGATGGCTGAACGCATGCTGGCTACTGTCCTAGGTGCTGGAAAATTTTGTTGAGTAGGTCTATCACAGTTCTCTAGGATTCTAAGTTGAGTTTGATCACCTAGCATGTAATTATGGTGCTTTCTTACCTAAAAGTATAAATTATCCCATTTATAGCTACATTTGAAAATATCGTCATTTAAATTGTAAAAGACAAAAACTTAATTATGAAATTCTTTCTCCTAGAAACCCAAATTGTCTGGATACAAGAGGGCTTGACTCTATAGGCCCATTTTTAAATATATAAACTCTTTCTTTTTTTTAGGTAAGAAGTGGATTTATTTAGAGAGAAACAAACTCTACAGAGAGAGTGTGGGTCATTGCAGAGGGTGAGTCTTGCCTATAAACTCTTTTTAAATAAACGTTTTCTTTTAGATTTATTACAAAGTTAGAACTGACTCATTGGAAAAGGCCCTGATGCTGGGAAAGATTGAAAGCAGGAGGAGAAGGGGACAACAGAGGATGAGATGGTTGGATGGCATCACCAATTTGATGGGCATAAGTTTGAGCAAGCTCCAAGAGTTGGTGAGGACAGGAAGCATGGCATGCTGCAGTCTATGGGGTCACAAAGAGTTGAAAAGGACTGAGTGACTGAACTGAACTGAACAAAGTTAGTATAGCATATAAATCCCCAAACCTATTATTAGCATCTTTCATTCATATGGTATATTTGTCACAATTACTGAACAAATATTGATACATCGTTATTAACATTGGGGCTTCCCAGGTGGCTCAGTGGTAAAGAATCTGCCTGCCAATCCAGGAGATGCAGGAGACGCAGGTTCAATCCCTGAGTCAGTAAGATCCCTGGAAGAGGAAATGGCAACCCACCTCAGTATTCTTGCCTGGAGAATTCCATGGACAGAGGACCCTGGTGGGCTACAGCACATGATACAGCCAAGAGCTGGATACAACTGAGCAGGAGCTTACATTGCTTTCCCATTATTAATACTAGTCCATAGTCAGCTCAGATTTTCTTCAATTTTTACCCAATGTCTTTTTCTGTTCCAAAATCCCCGTCTAGGACAGCACATTGCATTTAATTGTCATGTTTCCTTAGGTTCTCCTTGATTCTCAGACAGTTTCTCAGACTTTCCTTGTTTTTGATGACCTTGATAATTTTAAGGAGTATCGGTCAGTTATTTTGTAGAATGTTTCTCAACTGCAACTTGTCTGATGATTTTCTCATGATTAGACTGGGGTTATGGGTTTGGGGAGGGAGATCAGAGAGGAAAAGTACATTTGCTTCCCATTACATCAAGGATGTGTATACATCAATATGATTCATCACTGCTGATGACCTAGATCGCTTGGCGGAGGTCATTTTGGTCATGTTTCTCTGCTGTAAAGTTGTTCTTTCTTCTTCTCTTTGTCTACTCTACTCTTAGGAAGGAAGAGTATCATATTACGTCCTCACCTCAACCACCTTCTTGAGGGTGGTTCTCTACATAAATTAATTGGAATTCTTCTACATGGGAGACTTGCCTCTTCTCTCAAATTTACTTTTCCAAGCACTTACTTATATCAGTGTGACTCATGGATATTTATCTTATACTTTGGATCATAATCTAGTACTATTTCGTTCATTTTGTTTCAGCTTTGGTCAGCAGGAGCTCTTTTAGCTGGCTCCAATGTCTCTTCACTGTCCTCACTCATCATTGTGGGTTTTTTTGGTTTGTTTCTGAGCTCTTCTTTACTTTCTGACTCTACAAATTGCTTCAGGCTTATCTTGTTTATTTCATGCCTGAGCCCTAGAACCAGCCATTCCTCCAAGCAACCTGGTTTTTTAAAATTGGCGAATGGTATTGGAAATCAGGATTTAGGTGCTGCCTGTGTTTGTTGCTACTTAGGTATCATTGCATTTAGAGCCTCTCAGCTACAAAGGAAATACATATGTAAAAATAGGTCCTTGATTTTGATGACTACTTAAGACATTTTGAATGAAAATGTGTACAAAATACACAATACACTTCACTGTATTCAGTTCAGTTCAGTCGCTCAGTCATGTCTGACTCTTTGCGACCCCATGAATTGCAGCACGCCAGGCCTCCCTGTCCATCACCAACTCCCGGAGTTCACTCAGACTCACGTCCATCAAGTCCGTGATGCCATCCAGCCATCTCATCCTCTGTCGTCCCCTTCTCTTCCTGCCACCAATTCCTCCCAGCATCAGAGTCTTTTCTAATGAGTCAACTCTTCCCATGAGGTGGCCAAAGTACTGGAGCTTCAGCTTCAGTATCAATCCTTCCAAAGAACACCCAGGACTGATCTCCTTCAGAATGGACTGGTTGGATCTCCTTGCAGTCCAAGGGACTCTCAAGAGTCTTCCAACACCACAGTTCAAAAGCATCAATTCTTCGGCGCTCAGCCTTCTTCATTGTCCAACTCTCGCATCCATACATGACCACAGGAAAAACCATAGCCTTGACTAGACGGACCTTTGTTGGCAAAGTAATGTCTCTGCTTTTCAATATGCTATCTAGGTTGGTCATAACTTTCCTTCCAAGGAGTAAGTGTCTTTTAATTTCATGGCTGCAGTCACCATCTGCAGTGATTTTGGAGCCCCAAAAAGATAAAGTCTGACACTGTTTCCACTGTTTTCCCATCTATTTCCCATAAAGTGATGGAACCAGAGTGATAAATACAATCAACATAATTTTTGGTGAAGTTAATATTTATTTTTGTATTGAAGTACAGCTGATTTATAATGTTTTAGGTCTATGTTTTAGCAAATATTTGCTAAATGTTTTAGCAAAGTGATTCAGTCATATACACACATACACATACATGTGCAGACATATGTAGATTCTTTTTCAGTTTTTTCCCACTTAGGTTATTACAAGATATTGAATATACTTCCCTATTTCATACAGTAAGTCTTTGTTGTTTACCTATTTTACATATGATGGTGTGTGTATCATCTGGAATCAAGATTACTGGGAGGAATTTCAACAACCTCAGATATGCAGATAATACCACTCTAATGGCAGAAAGAGCCTCTTGATGAGGGTGAAAAAGGAGAGTAAAAAAGCTGGCTTAAAAACTCAACATTCAAAAAACTAAGATTATGGCATCCAGCCCCATCACTTTATGGCAAATAGAAGAGGAAAAAGTGGAAGCAGTGATAGATTTTATTTTCTTGGCTTCAAAATCATTGTGTATGGTGATTGCAGTCATGAAATTAAAAGATGCTTGCTTCTTCAAAGGAAAGCTATGACAAAGCTAGACAGCATATTAAAAAGCAAAGACATCACTTTGCCAACAAAGGTCTATATAATCAAATCTATGGTTTATCCAGTAGTCCTGTACAGATATGAGAGTTGGACCATAAAGAAGGCTGAAAACTGAAGAATTGATGTCCTTCAACTGTGGTGCTTGAGGAGACTCTTGAGAGTCCCTTGGACAGCAAGGAGATCAAACCAGTCAATCCTAAAGGAAATGAACCCTAGATATTCATTGGAAGGGCTGGTGCTGATGCTGAAGCCGAAGCACCAATACTTTCACCACCTGATGCAAAGAGCCAACTCATTGGAAAAGACCCTGATGCTGGGAAAGATTGAAGACAGGAGAAGAGGGTAGCAGAGGATGAGATGGTTAGATAGCATCACAACTCAACAGAGATGAATTTGAGCAACTTCAGTAAAGAGTGATGGACAGGGAAGTCTGGCGTGCTACCGTCCATGGGGTAAAGAGTTGGACATAACTTAGCAACTGAACAACAGCAACAGTATCTGAATAAACAACATAGTTTAACCTGTTCTTGGGATCTCAGGTATTGTCTTGAATGACGGCTGTTTGGCCGTGACACAGTGATTGCCCACAGCCCACACCGAGCTTTGAGGACTGTTCACAGATCATGGTGCTATATTGTGTCATATGACTTCTGCTCTAGCTGTTCATAATCTTTCTAATGTTTTTCCTCCTCAGTTCAGTCACTCAGTTGTGTGTGACTCTTGTGTCTGACTGCAGCACGCCAGCCTTCCCTGTCCATCACCAGCTCCTGGAACTTGCTCAAACTCATGTCCATCGAGTTAGTGATGACATCCAGCCATCTCATCCTCTGTCATCCTCTTCTCCTCTCCCCTTCAATATTTCCCAGCATCAGGGTCTTTTCTAATGAGTCAGGTCTTTGCATCAGGTGGCCAAAGTATTGGAGTTTCAGCTTCAGCATCAGTTCTTCCAATGAATATTCAGGACTGATTTCTTTAGGATTGACGGGTTTGATCTCCTCACAGTTTAAGGGACTCTCAAGAGTCTTCTCCAACACTACAGTTCAAAAGCATCAATTCTTCAGGGCTCAGCTTTCTTTATAGTCCAACTCTCACATTCATACATGACTACTGGACAAACCACAGCTTTGACTAGATGGATCTTTGTTGGCAAAGTAATGCCCCTGGTTTTTAATATGCTATCTAGGATGGTCATAACCTTTCTTCCAAGCAGCAAGCATCTTTTAATTTCATGGCTGCAGTCACCATCTGCAGTGATTTTGGAGCTTCCAAAAATAAAGTCTGTCGCTGTTTCCATTATTTCCCCATCTATTTGCCATGAAGTGATGGGACCAGATGCCATGATCTTAGTTTTCTGAATATTGAGTGTTAAGTCAACTTTTTCACTCTCCTCTTTCACTTTAGTTCTTAATAACCTCCCCTCCTCACCTCTAGTTCACTGTTTGTAACCTGCTGTCTCCTAATAATAAGATAAACAAGTTTTATCAAACTGTTCATAATTTAAAAACAAAGATGTACTGAGTGAGGATCTGAGATGGGTCTTGCAACACCGGTGTTTTACTGTGTAGAAACATGTCCTTTCCCTCTGCTTTTCCTTCCTCCCTGTTTTTCACCTGTCCTCTAACTGGACAACAGTGCTGACTTGTTGAGGTCAAACATGTGTTTTAAATGTGAGCACCAAATGTATGGAGTGTGCAGGTTTTTCCATGTGTCTCTGTGTTCAGGCTCTCAAGTTCTATTTAAAAAACTCTAAGTGCAGGGAAAACAGGAGCAGACTTGAAATCACTAGACTTGAAGTGCATTTGAGCCCTGATTCTCTTGCTCTGATTCAGGCAAGTCACTCAGCTTCTCTGGGCCCCCTGTGTCAGAAAATAAAAGAATTCACCTAGAACCCTTAGGTTCCTTTCCAGCTTTAACATCCTGTGACTTCTGAGTGAGCTTTATTAATCTTAAAAGAACAATGTGAACAAATGGGCTGGAGAGCATCTAATCTCAGCTAAGCTGCCTTCAAACTGAGTGACCTTGGGAAAGTTGCTCTAAAAATACCTACCTCAGAGTCATCCATGTGTACACGTAGGCACTGATTATATAACAATGGCTGCTGCTGCTGCTGCTGCTGCTAAGTCGCTTCAGTCATGTCCGACTCTGTGCGACCCCATAGACGGCAGCCCACCAGGCTTCCCGTCCCTGGGATTCTCCAGGCAAGAACACTGGAGTGGGTTGCCATTTCCTTCTCCAATGCATGAAAGTGAAAAGTGAAAGTGAAGTCACTCAGTCATGTCCGGCTCTAGCAACCCAATGGACTGCAGCCTACCAGGCTCCTCCATCCATGGGATTTTCTAGGCAAAAGTACTTGAGTGGGGTGCCATCGCCTTCTCCGATATAATAATGGAGGTGCGACATATCCAGAGGGGAAGCATGGATTGTACACAGGCAACATGGGGAGACCTGGTTCAGTATATGAAGGAAAATAAAACTAGGTCTCTACATAAGTCATTAGAGGGATAAATTCCTAAATAAGAAAGATTAAGTTATAAATTTATAAGCAAGTTCAGGAGGATAGCCTTGTGATTAGGGATGAGAAAGGTCTTTAAACAAATGATGTCCAAACACGAACCGTAAAGCCCAACCCCCAAAGAGATGAAACTGACTTCATCCAGGTGAGATGTACGCCAACATCATGGATGGGTCTGGGAAGTGGGGAAAAGGTAGAAAACAGACTATGATCTGTAAGAATATCATTTGCAAAATTAGAGACATTCATAGGAACCTGCAAGGGACCTGCATATTTTGCAAGAACTCATTCAAATGAAAGGACAGACCTTAAGAAGGTGGACTACAGAGAGGAGAGAGAAAAGGCTTTGTGTTGTTCACGAATGATCATGTCAGTCCTGAAGAAAATCAACCCTGAATAGTCATTGGAAAGACTGATGATGAAGCTGAAGCTCCAGGACTGTCCACCTGATGCAAAGAACTGACTCATAGGAAAAGACCCTGATTCTGGGAAAGACTGAAGACAAAAGATGAATGAGTGGCAGAGGATGAGATGATTAGATAGCATCACTGACTCATGGACATGAATCTGAGCAAACTCTGGGAGATAGTGAAGAGCAGAGAAGCTTGGCATGCTGTAGTCCATGGGGTTGCAAAGAGTTAGACATGACTTAGTGACTGAACAACAAGAAGTATTTATATCTATGTATATATATATATATATATATATATATATATTTATATATATGTACTTGAATACACATATATTTTTAGTATATGTTTCCATAAAGATCACTTACCTGGGACTGTAGACTCTGAGAACCCTGAGGGCAGTAATTACTACTTAGCACACAGTAGGCATCTATCCTGGAAGGAAGAATAAGTGAATATACATGGACCATCTCCATACTAGCTGCTTCACTGGGATTTTATGGAGATTTAACAGTCCATGGGGTCCCAAAGAGTTGGACATGACTGAGCGACTTCACTTTCACTTTCATTTTTCAGGTAACAGGCATAATTGCTCACTTTAAAGTGCTTTAAAGGCTCTTGATCTAGAATAATCCTTAGGATTCATCTGGCCCAATGGTTACCGGACTTCTGGATTTCATAGATGGCTTTAAGAATAGGTGGGCAACCCTAAAACAATTAAATTAAAACAATTAAAAGGTTCATACTCTGGGTCAGCCCATGACCTTCTCCTTAACTCAGGTATGGACTAAAAAACCCAGTATTAGCATTTTATAGAAGAAAGGGCTTTTTAACATCATTAGGTAAGACAAATATCAAGTACTACAGGAATTAAAAGAGCTATTGAGATATGTTGAGAATATCAGAACAGGCTTCTGAGAGAAGCTAATTGTTGAACCAGGCTGTGAATGATGGGTTTTTTAATATCAGAGAAGCAGAATGTTTAAAATAAAGGAGAGCACCTCTGAGGAAATAGTTTAGCTTAATGAAAACTTGACTGCATGCCTCCCATTTTCTCGCTTATCCACGGCAACTTCAGTGCCATCTGGACCATGAGCCACTGGGCTGGTCCAGCTTCAGAGAGTTAATGTTTTCGCTCATCCTGATAGCCCTGGACCTCAACCCAAACTGAAAATCACCAGAAAGTTCTTTTCAACTCAACACACTAAATTCTTCGGAAAGAAGCTCCCAAGATCCTACCAAGTTCAGTTCTGGTGGAAATTCCCTCTTACTCTGGCCAGCTCTGGGCCAGCTGACAGATAGTTTAAAAGAAAGTTTCTTCTGATCCATTGAAGGGCAAGAGGTGCTTTGAACTCAGTCTGGAGAGGAACTTGAGTTCAGCATGGGCACAGCCCAGACCTGTTGCTGTAGCCCCTGAAACAGATGACTCACAGGGGAAACACAGTGGGGAATGGTGACAGCTATACGTGCAAACCGAGGCGTGGTCACCCAGCCAGCCAACAGTGATCAGTTTCCCTTCGGCCATAAAATTGACCCAGCTGTGGGGCGTTGCAAAGGGAGGGAGAAGGTTTATTTCCTATTGGCATGCAGTCCTTTTGAACCTTGACCTTCCTCAAATTGTCCTTCTTTGATAAATGCAGAGTCCCAGAAGCCGAAGAGAATAAGTAACAGAATGCTGTACATCAGCCATCTCAAACAACAGACCTCAGAATGAGATAGGCAACGATTCGACTATAAGAAAAACCATAGACAGATGCGCAGTTTAGAAAATGCATCAATTCTCAGTCCTCTGAAAGCATTGGATGAGGGTAAACAAATAGTGGAGGACATTCCTTCATCTCCTTTGAGTCACTTCTGAAAGTTCCAGTGCATCCACCATTTAAACAGATAAACACGCCAAACAGACCTTTAAGTGTTGTTCATGTTTCTGACACACCGTGATGGTGCTCGAGAAAGAAACCATGGCAGCCAAGTGAATGGTGTTATATCTGGTTCTTATCATCCTAACAGCTGCCCTAGTTCCAGCTGTGGAAAGTAGCAGAGTAGCCGACAGTTTTGAATTACTGGAAACCCTAGTAAGACCAAGCAAAACGTTTATAAAGAAGCACCAAGAACTTAGTAAAAGACAGAGGTAGGCACATGGGTGCACGTGTGCCCGCCCACCCCCAACACATGCGCGCGCACACACACACACACACACTCACACACACACACACACAGACTCACACACACACACACAGACTCACACACACACACACACACAGACTCACACAGACTCACACACACACACACACACAGACACACACACAGACTCACACACACACACACACAGACTCACACACACACACATAGACTCACACACACACAGACTCACACACACACACACACAGACTCACACACACACACACAGACTTATACTATGAGAGACCACTCACCAACAGAAACTGTGTGGACAGAGGCAAAGGGAAGGGGAAAGTTAAACTCGAAAGCAGAAAGAAAAACAATGCCGTTTTGGTGTTGCCTTATTGCCATTGGCTAATCATGGTTATAACTTTCCTCTGTTAGCTTACTAGGTTATTTTGAGAGAAGAATACATGTTTCTCACACTAAAAACTCTTAGGGCAGCCATGAAATTAAAAGATGCTTACTCCTTGGAAGGAAAATTATGACTAACCTAGATAATATATTAAAAAGCAGAGACATTACTTTGTCAACAAAACCTAGTCAAGGCTATGGTTTTTCCAGTGGTCATGTATGGATGTGAGAGTTGGACTATAAAGACAGCTGAGCGCTGAAGAATTGATGTTTTTGAACTGTGGTGTTAGAGGAGACTCTTGAGAGTCCCTTGGACTGCAAGGAGATCCAACCAGTCCATCCTAAAGGAAATCAGTCCTGGGTGTTTATTGGAAGGACTGATGCTGAAGCTGAAACTCCAATACTTTGGCCACCTGATGTGAAGAGATGGCTCATTGGAAAAGACCCTGATGCTGGGAGGGATTGAGGGCAGGAGGAGAAGGGGACGACAGAGGATGAGATGGCTGGATGGCATCACCGACTCGATGGACATGAGTTTGGGTAAACTCCGGGAGTTGGTGATGGACAGGGAGGCCTGGCGTGCTGTGATTCATGGGGTCGCCAAGAGTCGGACACGACTGAGCGACTGAACTGAACTGAACTGAACTGATAGGACTCACAGTAGGAACCCAGGAAAGATTCCAAGGGAGGTCAATGACATTAATGAGGAGATGATTTCAAGAGGGGCAAGCGGATGTGATGTGGTGGAAGGGATTCAGACCAGCATGGAGTTGGAGCCCCCAGTTCCCAACAGCCTCCAGGGGACCCCCTCCTCCTCCGTGGCCTTTGTGTTCCGAAGGCCAAGGATGAACTACATACCTAATGGCTCTCCTTTTGCTGTGCTCTCTTCCCTTGAGTTCACCCAGCAGATCATTGCCAGACTAACTCTCCTAGACACAGCGCTAGGGAAGAATGCTTTCTTGCTCGCAATTCTTCCAGGTTTCTCCTTTGTCCGCCAAGTAAAATACTTTTCTAGCTCTGTACATCCTACGCTTTAGTTAAACAGCCTGCTGTTCCTTGACTAAGGAGGTCTTCCCTCTACTCTTCCCTTGTGATCTTTCTTCCTGATCCACGTCCGCCTTCTAGGACCTCCAGCTCTGCTGTTGAATTCTCACCCATCTATCAAGGCCTATTTCTGTTATTGGCATTTGGTGTCTTATCTGAAAATCTTGATCTATCCTGATGGATCTTTGAATTCCTATTGTAATTTACACTTATTTAGAATTACCTAAAATTATTTATACTTATTAATGTAGAAAAATGGGGCTTCCCAGGTGGCTCAGAGGGAAAGAATTTGCTTGTCAATGCAGGAGACTTAGGTTCCATCCCTGGGTTGGGAAGACCCCACGGGGTTGCAAAGAGTCTGATATGACTGAGTGACTTAGCAGCAGCATGTAGATAAAGAATTATATTTATATAATTACATAATATGGATAAATGATTGTGTTTATCTATAATTATGTATCTACATTTAACTATAATTATTATTTCTATGTAAATTACAGCATCGATCACACCTCTTCTTCAATTATAAGCAAGATTGCTTTATATAGTACCTTTTCTACCCGATTGAAAACTGCTTGATTGGACCTTTCATATTTGTCTGTATTTTTTTCTTTCCCTTTTTGTTGTGAAATGTGGTTGTATTATGAAAATATGCACAACCAATATATATTATTTAATATATTACTATTATGCAAAGAAAACAGCAAGTAGCCAGCACCCCGGTCAAGAAATAAAACACTGCCAATACCTCTGAAGCCCCCTTCACTTACCCACATGTGTCCCTTTCTGCCTCTCTCCACCATATTCATTTGTTTCTTCTCTTTGGCACCTGCCATGGCAGCTTGGGCTTAACAAGTGGTCAGAAAATGCTTGAAGTATGGACAAACAGATGACAAGGGAGATGCCGCCTAAAGACACATCAGCTGAATTCATTATCCTCACTGGAGAACAGGTCTGAACTTTAGAGCCCTGCTCAGTGGTGGGTCAGAATTCTCTTCATATGTGAAAGAGGCATGTTCTGCTCTCATGGGTGTTTAAAGAGCACCTGCTTCCCTGGTGGCTCAGATGGTAAAGATTCTGCCTGCGATGCCGGAGACCCCGGTTTGATCCTTGGGTGGGGAAGATCCCCTGGAGGAAGGCATGGCAACCCACTCCAGTATTCTTGCCTGGAGAATTCCATGGACAGAGGAGTCTGGTGGGCTACAGTCCACTGGGGTCTCAAAGAGCTGGACACGACTGAGAGACTAACACACGGGTGAAGCACACTCAGCAACAGGGGATCGGAATCCTGAGACAGGAAACACTGGGTTTTGTAAAGTGGTGTTCTGAGCTGTCAGGAAGTAGGAGAGAAACAGTGGCTCCTTGCGGGTGGATTGGGGCTCTCAAGTGCCCCTACCAAGAGCCCTGCAGGCACCTGATTCTTGGGAATAGGGACAGGGAAGGATTCAGGCTGTAACTGTGCTCCTGGGAAAGTTGGCATGTTGAGATTGAATCTGATTTTCAGGATTTCTTGAAAGCCCCTAAGCAGGCAAACACCTAGAATGACCCAAGGGTGATAGAACCAGTGGTGATCACGGCGTCTCACGCCGTCTAGGAGCTGTGACCAGTCACCTTTTCAATATTTATGTTTTATTTTTATCTCTGTATTAGAGGGGCTTTATTTATGCACAGGCTGTTAAAAACAGTTCTGAGGGAAACACACTTCCAGCTGCTTCCTCCTGTTTTCCATCTGCTGCATTTATGCGTCTTTGTATGCATTTAACTGTTGCTTATCGGTGTAATTGGGATTTTACTGAGGACAGGGGAAAAAATTCCCTAAGGGTAGGTTGCCAGTTCAAATGATCTGAAAGAGATTATCTTGGTTAGTCTCTAATAAACCTTAAACTTCCAAGTAGAGCAATAAATAAATACCAAGTAACTTTAAGTTTTAAGAGTTAACTTGCTTCAGTTATATCTTCGTATTTCTATATTTATGCATCAGCTACTCTTTCTCTCATTTAATCTTAAATATGTAAATCCTCAATTTATCTGGAATTACTTAGTGAAAGGCTGATGTGTGAGTGTGGCAGATTATAATATTCCATCACCACCCCTGATCCTCTTTACCTCTTATTCTTTTCATAGCAGATCAAAAAAGCTGCGTGCGTGCCACAAGAATATATTATTTTAAGAGACTTGGACTTAGAAATTGATTTCCTTGATGAGAAAAAGAAAAGTCTCCTTCTGACCCAAAGGGTCACTTCATAATCCCATCACTCTACATCAAAAAACCTTTTTTTTTTTTTTTTTCCTTTTCGGAGAAGATGAGAATATTTCTGAAAAGGAATTAATTTTTCAGCTACAGTAAAAACACTGAGTTGCAGACTTAGCCATCCTGAGAAGAGAGGACTTATTCAGAACACATCTCTTGTGATTAGAACAAGCTCCTGATATATTTTAGGGTCAGGCGGTTTTCTATGGAAATTGGGATTTGTACCACAGAATGAAATTGATATTCTATTTTATTGATGATTTTAAGGCTTAAGTGTGAGTCTTTTTTTTTTGTAAAGGGATTTCACTACTTTCAAATATTTAATAGTGATGGTTACAGGGAGCAAGCTCTCCTTGTGTGTGGATTTAAATTAATAGGCTATTAAACAGCACGTGATTTTCATCACCTTCTGATTGAGGTTCAACTGACAACACTTCAGTCTGCATTTCAGGAATGCCTGTCCAGCAAGGAGGGTGGCTCTCGATCCTGGAGCACATTTGAACCACCTGGAGAGCTTTACCAACTGCTGGTGCCCCGGGCCACATTTCTGGAAATTTTGATTCAGTTTGTCTGGAGCCCAAGCCTCACAGTGTTTTAGAAGCTTACCCAAAGTAATTCTAATGATCATACAGGGCTGAGAACAACTGAAATATAGTCTATTCAGAAATCACATGGCATTCTTTTATCATTGAGTATCTGTTACAGCAGTCTAATATTTGCATTTCTAGACTCCATTGTTTGACTTGCTTGTTTATGGGTGTTCTGATGGAAGATTTCTAATCCCTTTGCTAATATGAGCCTCAGAGCATCTATTTGAATCTCTCAAATAAATATTTTAGTGTTCATTTTACTGGTGGATATTAATGAGGTTTGGCTTCCCTGGTAGCTCAGATAGTAAGGAATCCACCTGCAGTGCAGGAGATACAAGAGGGGTGGGTTTGATCCCTGGGTCGGGAAGATTGCCTAGAGAAGGGCATGGCAACCCACTCCAGTATTCTTGCCCAGGAAATTCCATGGACAGAGGAGTCTGGCAGGCTACTGTCCATGGGTTCGCAGAGTCGGACATGACTGAGCAACTAACACTCACTCATAATGAGGTTAGAAAAATATTTTTCTCAATTCAGGAGATATATACATATATATTCACATTCGTATATACAGTTGACCCTTGAATAATGGCGGTGGGGGGGCACCTAGAGGGATAGGGGGTGGATTTCAAATAGTCTAAAAATCTCATAACTTGACCATCAGCCCTCCATATCTGTGGTTCTGCATTCACAGATTCAACCAGTCATGGATTGTGTGGTACTGTAATTTTTATTTAGTGAAAAGAATCTGCGTATACATGAACCCACACAGTTCAAGTCCACATTATTCAAGGGTCCACTGTACTAAAAGACATATTTATGCTGAGGTATTAACAAAATAACGGAATTGAAGGTTCTTGCCTGCCCTTTGAATCTCATCCAAATTCTCTCTCCTCCAGGGACCAGAAATTCCACCATTACTGATTCACTTCTTTTTTTTGTTCTAAGTTCTAAGTTCTCACCCCAGTTGGTAATCTTTAAATGTCATTTGATATCCTGCCTCCGATAGCACTAGTTCCTAGAGCCCTAGCAGGAAAGAACGTTTCAGATCCTCAGGACACAGGGTCAAGGAGAAAGGCACGGCCAGGGTGTGTGACTTCACAGGAGAGTGACCTGTTCAGGGGGCTTCCCAGGCGTCACTAGTGGTTAAGAAGCTGCCTGTTCAGAACACTCGATGACATAAATCAAAGCAAGATCCTCTACGACCCACCTATTAGAGTAACGGAAATAAAAACAAAAGTAAACAAGTGGGACCTGATTAAACTTAAACTTTTGCACAGCAAAGGAAACTATAAGCAAGGTGAAAAGACATCGCTCAGAATGGGAAAAAATAATAGCAAATGAAACAACTGGCAAAGGATTAATTTCTGAAATATACTAGCAGCTCATACAACTCAATACCAGAAAAACAAACAACCCAATCAAAAAGTGGGGAAAAGACCTAAACAGACATTTCTCCAAACAAGACATACAGATGGCTAACAAACACATGAAAAGATGCTCAACATCGCTCATTATTAGAGAAATGCAAATCAAAACTACAATGAGATATCACCTCACACTGGTCAGAATGGCCATCATCAAAAAGTCTACAAACAATAAATACACGCTGGAGAGGGTGTGGAATAAAGGGAACACTCTTGAACTGTTGTTGGGAATGTAAATTAATACAGTCACTATGGAAGACGGTATGGAGATTCCTTAAAAAACTAGGAATAAAACCATCATATGACCCAGCAATCCCACTTCTAGGCACCTACTCTGAGGAAACCAAAATTGAAAAAGACACATGTATCCCATTGTCCATTGCAGCACTATTTACAATAGCTAGAACATGGAGGCAACCTAGATGCCCATCAACAGATGAATGGATAAAGAAGTTGTGGTACATATACACAATGGAATATTATTCAGTCATAAAATGGAATGCATTAGAGTCCGTTCTAATGAGGTAGATGAACCCAGAGCCTATTATACAGAGTGAAGTAAGTCAGAAAGAGAAAGATAAATATCGTATACAAATGCATATATATGGAATCTAGAAAAATGGTACTGAAGAATTTATTTTCAGAGCAGCAATGGAGAAACAGACATAGAGAATAGACTTATGGACATGGGGAGAGGGGAGAAGAGGGTAAGATGTATGGAGAGAGTAACGTGGAAACTTACATTACCATGTGCAAAACAGATTAACAACGGGAGTTTGTTGTATGGCTCAGGAAATTCAAACAGGGGCTCTGTATCAACCCAGAGGGGTGGGATGGGGAGGAAGATGGGAGGGAGATTCAAAAGGGAGGCTGATTCATGTTGAGGCTTGACAGAAAACAATAAGATTCTGTAAAGCAATTATGTTTCAATTAAAAAGTAAATAAAAATTTTTTAAAAAGGCAAAAACATGGTAAACAGTTATCTGTCATCACTTGAAAGTGGAAAGCAGCTCTTATAACCACCAGCACCACCAAAACATAGTAAGTTCATAATATAATAAAGATTTATTCATTTCAGAAAAAAAGTTAAGAATAGTTCTTTAAATAACTGTTTAAGAGCAGCATTTACTTTTAATCACTATGATTAAAGTTGTTGTTTAGCTGCTGAAGAAAAAAAAGAAACTGCCCGCTAAAGCAGGAGACATAAGAGACGCAGATTTGATTCCTGGGTCAGGAATATCCCCTGGAGGAGGGCCTGGCAACCCACTCCAGTGTTCTTACCTGGAGAATCCCATGGACAGAGGAGCCTGGTGGGCTACAGTCCATGGGGTTGCAAAGAGTCAGACACGACTGAAGCCGCTTAGCATGCTGGCATGTGACGTGTGCAGGAGCACAGGATTCTATGTTTAGAAGGACCCTGTGCTTGGCTTCATGTTCTGCTGTTACTGTTTTGACATTCTTGATAATAATTTTTTAACCAGGGTCCTGCTGGTCCTAGGTGTGGCCTCTAAGGAAAAACAGTGCACTGAAATCCAGTGTGGCCTCTGCCGGGGACTGAGAGGACTCAGAGCGGGTTAACAAGTTGTAAGACCCATGGAAGGACTAGAGTCCCTGTGGCTCTAGAGTCCCCCTGGCAACCAGAGATGAGGGGCTTAGGCAAATACCCACTATTACCAAGGGAACTGAGGAGGGCATATATGGTGCCCTCTCTACTCCACAATGACACTGTGGACAACTGCTCATTGACCAAGGACCAGCTATAAGCCTGGCCCTGGGCTAAGCACTGGGGATGCCATACTAAGCTATCATGGAGGATACGCCCAGCAGCAACACAGTCAGCCATAATCACCCAGGGAAAGGGCTCTGGCACAGAATGTACGAGAGAGGGATGTTCCTGGCCATGGGGACACCAGACAAGGATGCTCACTCAACTTGCCAGGGTCAGGAGAGCAGGATGGGTATGCTCAGGGAGAAGGACAGCTAGTAACTGGCTGCGTGAAGAGGAGGAATCAGATATCCTGGAGAGGAGGAGCAGCATGTGCAAAGGCGTGGGGCACAAGGGAGAAAACTGCCTTAGAGGAAATGAAATGGCGTGCAGCGTGGCTGGAAATGCCAGCCAAGGGGAGAGTGTTAAGAGATTACTTTGGAGAGGAAGATGGGAGTAAGGTGTTCGATGGGAGTAAGGTGTTCACAAGTCATAAAAGATAAGGTGTCATTGTGACATTTCACTACGCCACAGAACTAAGCAACGGCTTTGCATGCACTCTATCATTTAATATTCACAAAGACCTTATGGATATGAAAAGAGGCAGGGGTCAACCCCATTGACAGAGGAGGGAAACTGTGACTTAGGTGAAGTAACTTGCCGAAGGTAATTCAGCTAGTAAATTGCAGAATTAGGATTCAAATGCAGATGTGTCTCCTCAAAAGGCCAGAGTCCCAAACCACCGTATCACATAGTTACGACATTTGGACTTTACCTTTGAAGAAATGGGAAATTATTAAAGGATTTTAAATGCTAGGTGACACAGAGCACTTAGAATTTTAGGAGGCGAGTCTGCTATAACACTCTGAGTTTCATTAAGCACTTCTAGGGTTCATTTCATCAATTGAGGGGCTACTGCTTTTCCCTCTTCCTTCTCTGGCCTATTTTTTGGAGCCTGAAAGACTCAAAGAAACCCAAACTGGTCATCTTGACTTCTAATAGGGAAACTGGATAAAATTAGGTGGGGCAGACCGTGGAACTTAAGGCTGGAAATGAAGATTCCAGTTTGTCTGTGGGTTCAGTCTCATCATGGAGAATCATCTCTATGTGGCAGGCTGATATATGAAAGAAAAGAAATAAAATAATCCCAAATGGTAATTTTCCTTGTGTAATTAAAAGCAATACGTCTTTACACAGCCTGGCAAAATTTAGTAAAAATGAGCACATAAAACAAAACACACAAGTAAAAACCAACTAAAAACCTCTGCAATCTTGCCCCCCTGCCCTCTGTTTCTTACAGTCATTTTCTACCTGGCACTTCCCTTCCAAACCTCCTTGAAGGATTCTTCATCCACCACACCAGTCTCCTCCCCTATAACTTTCTCCACTGTCTTTTCATCTCTGAGCCCTTCTGTACCTGGTGTTCTCAACTTCTGTGCTTCCAGAGGAATAGTGTGATCAAACGGAAAAATGCTTTGGGGTCTGCCACTGATGGGTTCAAGTCCCAGGAAACTTTGACCCCCAAGGGCTCCATTTCCTTATTTTACAAAAATGTAAGTTCGTATCCACCCAGAAGGCTTGACCGAGACTAAATGAGACAAAGTATTTGAGAGGATTTGGTCTCTTGTAGGTTACCTTTTGGTTTGTTCCATTTCCTTCTTCCAATTGAGATCTCTTCCCTGTCACTCAGATGGTAAAAAATCTGTTCTGAATGCAGGAGACCCAGGTTCGATCCCTGGGTCAGGAAGATCCTCTGGAGAAGGGAATGGTTACCCACTCCAGTATTCTTGCCTGGAGAATCCCATGGACAGAGGAGCCTGGTGGGCTATAGTCCATGGGGTCTCATATAGTCAGACACAACTGAGCTGCTACTGCTACTAACTGAGACCTCAGCTCAAGTGCCTTGTCCATCTAACACTTCTCAAATCCATAGCCTGTCCTCACGAATGTCCCTGACCCAGATCCCTCTCCACTCTCTGTCCCTTCAGCAATCAGAGGCCCCATGGTAATACCTGGCTTTGCAAATTATTTACCCCTTTTTATGCGTATATTAGGAACTTCTCCAGTCAGGTTCCTTGGAGGCAGAAGTCAAGTCTAATCACTTTTTAAAACATCCTACAGTGTCCACTGCAGGGGTGTATATACAGAAAGAAAGTCACAAATGGAGCTTCATCAGCCTTCAGGAAAGGGCACATATAATGTGTAAGGGACGGGATAGTTTTCCACCATTAATGTTAATGAAATAATAATTTACTGGAATTCCTTAAGCTTTTTATTTTATGCTTATTCAGGGCTTATGACTTTGCCCATGGCTCTTATTTATCAGTTCATGTATCACCATTATCGAGTTCCTCAAAAGCTTGTTGAAATACAAGCTCATTGTTCTTTGTTCCAGAAGAGGCAGGTGTGGTTACACTTGATTTTTATAGAAGAGTTCTCTGTGAATCTCTCAGGATGTGGGGCTCTCATTAACTTCAAATGTAGAGAAGTGCAATTTTTTTCCTCTTTTTTCCTACTTGCACATAATTCTATTAGAAAGGAGAAACCCAAAGAGGGAGATTGGAAGGAGTGGGACTGTTCAGCTGTGTCCGACCAGGCCAGGTCCTCAGCAATAACCACCACAACAGCACCAATGACCACGCGTGAACACTAGTACTTGGTAGGAAGCCAGGCACCATGGCTTCCTTCCTTCTTTCAATTCTCCTCACCATCCAGTAAGTAGGTACTCTTCTCCCCACTTTACAGATGAGAAAACTGTGATGCAGAGAAGTTAGATATTTCACCTAATTTTACTCAGCCACAAATAGCACAGCCAGTGTGTAGCCCAGATATTTGGTTCCAGAACCTGAACGCCTCATCTCTCTGGTGTGCTGCCCAAGTAATCCAATGACGTCTAAGCCTGGCTCGTTGGGTTACATGAGTCTAGGTAGGCCGTGAGAGGGAAAGGCCAGGCTGAGGGAGCCACAGGCTCTCACAGGAGCGCGCTGACCACTTCTCGCATCATGCCCAGACTTCCATGTGTGTGCCTGTGTAAGGATCACAGGAGAGCACTTGAAAGCCCTTCGTACACTGCTGGGTATTTCCTTGTTGTTGCTGTTCAGTCGCTAAGTCATGTCCAGCTCTTGGCAACCCCACGTACTGTAGCACGCCAGGCCTCCCTATTCCTCACCATCTCCAGGAGTTCGCCCAAATTCACGTCCGTTGAATCTGTCCATTGAATCTGTACTTCCTGGTGTTCAACAAATAACCTGTGTGTGGGGAGGGGTCTCCGCTCAGGTCCGCCCCACCTTTATATATCCAGGAAAGCTCTGCTTTCTCTTGAACCAGAAAGTGGCCTCAGAAAGCTCTAGAAAGCCACCTTCAATGGATAACAGTAGGTATAGGGGATGAAAGCTGTTTGTTATGCTTGTCCTAGTTCCCAGGGTGTAGAAATCTTGTTATATTTGTATTTAGTGCTAAGTATATAGTTGGTCTTCACCAAATGAATGATTGAATGAATGAATCCTTATGGAACTCAAGCCCATTTGCATTTACCATGGATTCTACTGTGTGACTCCGATTAAAACCAATGGTTTTAATCAAGGCAGAATATCTTCTTTAAACACAAGGATTAGCCTCCATGAAAAGAGAAATGTAAACAGGACTCTAATTAGAGAATTTACTAATTATTCTTCCCTGCTGAGGACATTAGCTGGGGTTTAGTCTTCAGCTGTAACAGCCATACGACTTTCCCTTTATCTCCAGAAAGGGAAAAATTGACTGGAAAGATTCATTTCAATACCCTGATTCCTTTCCCGCTCTCTTTCACCCTCAAAAAAAAAAAAAAAAAAAAGATATTCCAGCATGAAAGATCACAGACTCAGCCCCAAACAGTGGACCCAGGTTGATGGCATTCAGGAAACTGCTCACTCTTGGAGCCCCAACTGCTGAGGCAAAGATAAATCGGCAGGAAGATTTCTTTGGAATGATGTGAATTTAATGAATCATGAAAAATATCCCCAGCTGTTCTTAAATTTAAGGGAGATTGAGTGATAACAAAAGATAGTTTCCCTCCCTCTTAGATGTAGGTTGGAGCGGAAAGAGCCGTGGTTAAAAAAAAAAACCCCGAGGCCAAAAGCTTGCCTTTTCTTTCCCATCTCTTCTATTGTTGAAGGGGAAAAAAGCTGTCTGCAGTCAGCAGCCACTGAAGGGCATGATGAAGAGTGTTTGCTATTACCAGACTTGAAGAATTCTCTACTCTAATTTCAAAGATCAGGCTGCCCTTGCAGGCAAACATTTAGAAAGTGACGGGCTTTTCTCTCACCCCTTCCCCACCCCCCAACCACCACCATCCTTACATTTTTATCCAACTCCTTTATTAACACATTGACTGGCTGAAATTAAAAATAATGATTTGTCCTTTCCTCATCCCAGCTGCTGCACCCCTGACTTCCCCAGCCCTCGAAATCCTTATTAACCCATTGATTAGTGTGGGCTCTGGGACTGTCCTCAGCTGGGAAATCTAAGCCAGGCCATTGTGGTGTTGGCTAAGCTTCAGGGATTCCCAATTTAGACCCCAGAGATCTGTACTGGAGGACTCGGAGGAGGGCTTGCAGGACATGTGTGACTTCCCTTCTTAGCCCTTCGTACCCTCCATCCCTCTGCCCTGTCTGTCATGGGCTGAACCTGCCATGGACCACCCAGGAGGCTGGCCCTGGGCACAGTGATCAGGTGCTCAGTTGGTTCTCCTTCCCTGAAAAAACACAAGGCAGGTGGGTAGTTGTGAAGGTCCGGAAGGAATGCCTGCTCACCTCTGCTACCCTGGGTCTGTTCCCTGTCTAGAGAAATTTTCCTTTCCTTCAAGGTGGGTGAAAAAGGCTAACAGATGATAAGCACGACCTTTTTTTTTTTCCTTAAGTCAATTTTTAACTTCTAAGAATAAGTGGGAGATGTACTTGAGAGGCAGAAAAGCTCGCTTCCCTGGGTTAGAAGGGGTTCAAATGGGTGATGAAGGTGGTGATATGCTGAATACTGAAGATGAACAATAAAACCGAAGCCTTACAATGTACTAGACACAATGTTAAATGCTTCTTATATGTGATGCATCGAAAAAAAAAAAGTAAACAAACTCAAAACAAACAACAAAATGAAAACACAATCCCTGCAAGAAGTGGATAATTGCAGTTGCCTGTTGAACAAAGTGAACCTGGCAAGATTTTGGCAATAGAAAACTTACTCTTCTTCATCACTCTTTCCAAACACTGTGGGATCACTTTTTGTTCCTACTGGGTGATGAGTTAGGCAGGTCCATAGCCTGGGCTAACCACCTTCACATATTAAAAAATAATATCAGTTAAGATGATACAGTACTTCGTAGATCAGTGAAGCAAAATAGTTAACCCAGAAAAGTCCTATAGAAGAACAAACAATTGATTTTTGAAGGTGCAAAAACAATTCATTGGGAGGAGAATCCTTTCAACAAGTGGTGCTGGAGCAACTGGACATTCACAGGCAAAAAAGAACTGGCCTGTTTCACACCTTATACAAATTAACTCATAATGGGTCATGTATTAAACATAAAACCGTAAAACTTTTCAAAGAAAACTTAGAAAGTCTTTGAGATCCAGGACTTGGTGAAGTCCTCTTACTTTTATTTATTCATTGCATCAAATGCATGAATTTATTTTTTTATAACTTGTTCTTTAATTGGAGGAAAATTGTTTTACAATATTGTGTTGGTTTCTGCCATATAACAATACAATTCAGCCATAATTTTATACATATATATATCACTTCCTCCTGAACCTCCCTCCCCTCATCCTCCACCCCTGAAGTCATCACAGAGTGCTAGGCTGGGCTTCCTGAGTTATATAGCAACTTCTCACCAGCTATCTATTTTGCATATGGGAGTTGGTCGCGACTGAGCAACTTCACTTTCATTTTCACTTTCATACATTGGAGAAGGAAATGGCAACCCACTCCAGTGTTCTTGCCTGGAGAATCCCAGGGATGGGGGAGCCTGGTGGGCTGCCATCTCTGGGGTCGCACAGAGTCGGACACGACTGAAGCGACTTAGCAGCAGCAGCAACAGCAGCAGTGTATATATGTCAATGCTATTTTCTCCATTCATTCTGTTCTTTAGCCATGACACCAAAGCCTGATCCATAAAAGAAAAACAATTGATAAACTGAATGAAAGTGCAGACTGCAAAAAAATATTTGCTAACCATGTATCTGAAAATGAACTTATATTTAGGATATATGGAGAATTCTCAGAGCTCAACAGTTAAAATGAAAACAAACCATTCAGTTGTAAAATGGACAAACAGCATGAAGAAACATTTACCAAAGATGTGATGGCAAATGAGCATATGAAAAGATATTCACCATCACCAGGGAAGTGAAAATTAAGATTATAATGAGATTTTACTATACACCTATTCTGATAGGTGTATAGTAAAGTTTAGTTGTTAGAACAACCAAAAAAAAAAAAAAATTGTAAAACTACAAAATGTTGGCAAGGTTGTGGAGAATCTGGATCTCTCACATATTGCTGGTAGGAACTTAAAATGTTACAGCCACTCTGGAAAATAGTTTGACCATTTCTCAAAAAAAAAAAAAAAAAAAAAATCCAAACCAAACCAAAACTAAAGATAAGACTTAAAGTACAATCACACCATCACACTCCTGGGCATTTATCTTGGAAAAATGAAACATGTCCACATAAAACCTATACATGATTGCTCATAATATAGTTTTATTTGTTTTTTAGTCCCAAAATGGAAACAATCAGTGCTCTACAATAAGTGAATGGTTAAACAAACGTGGTACATCCATCCCATGAATACTACTCTACAGTAAAAGGAAAGGAACTCTTGATATACCCAACAACTTGGATGGATCTCAAGGGCATTATACTGATTTTTTAAAAAGCCAGTCTCCAAAGGTCACAAGGTGTGTGATGTATTTCTGTAACAGTCTTAAAATTACAAAATTATGGAGATGGAGTACAAATGAGTGATTTTCAGGGGTTAGAAATGGTGGGGATGGGAGTGATGAGGGAGGAGGGTTTGACTAGGTAAGGGTAGCCCCCGGCAGATCTTTGTGGTGATGGAGCAGTTCTGTATCTTGATTTCCCCGGTAGTTGGTGTTTACATGAATCCACTGTATGATAAAATGATTCAGAACTATACAAACACAGGGCACCAGTGAAGTGTCCTGGTTTTGATATTGTCCTGTAATGTCACATGTAACTGTCAAAGGAAACTGGATAAAAAAAAAATCCTGAGAACTCTCTGTACTAACTTTACAACTTTCTCTGAGTCTACAATTATTTCAAAATTAAAAATAGAAGATAAAATAATGCATCTTGCAGTATGCAGCATTACTTTCCAGTGATATATGAAAACTTCAATGTCTCATCCTATATGCAGAGGGAGACGAGTCAGAAGCAGAGCTTCTTCCCTCCCCAGCCCTGCCAAGTCAGGAAGTCTGCCACATTATTAGGGCAGGCTAAGCCCTGCTGTTGAGCTTCCCTGGTGACTCAGACTGTAAAAGCCTCTGCGTGCAATGTGGGAGACCCAGGTTCAATCCCTGGGTGGGGAAGATTCCCTGGAGAAGGAAATGGCAACCCACTCCAGTACTCTTGCCTGGAAAATTTCATGGATGGAAGAGCCTCATAGGCTACAGTCCGTGAGGTTGCAAAAAGTCAGACATAACTGAGCGACTTCACTTTCACTTTCTTTCAAGCCCTGCCGTCCTACAAACAAAACAACAAATTGAAATTTTAGTATTTTAGTGTAAAACATCCTTTGCCACATATGTCCACTGATGGTAGGGCAACTCTCTTTCAGGCTGTGATCTGGGTATCCAGGCTCCTTCCATCTTGTGGCTCTGCCATCTTTAACCTATTTTCTCCATGATCATTCCTGCAAAGTGAAAGTTGCTCAGTCTGTCCGACTCTTTGCGACCCCATGGACTATACAATCCATGGAATTCTCCAGGCTAGAGAATTCATGGCTCCACTGGAGTGGGGAGCCAGTCCCTTCTCCAGGGAAGCCCGCTCATTCTTGGAGGAGAAGAAAAGAGTAGAGGATCAAGCAGGAGACTCTGGGGCTAGGCCCACATCACTCTCACATGTACTCTGTTGTCGAGAAGGTAGGCAGAATGCAGATTAACTGCAAGTGAAATTGGGAAAGACATTCTTCCTGCATGCCCAGGAATGGCATGCAGAGCTGCACTGAGGATTCTGTGGTAGAGTTTGTGCGTGGTGGGTGATGAGATGCTGCATTCCCACAGAGAGAGGTGACTTGGACAGCTTCTTTTCTTCTTCCGCATCACTCACATCTGCTAAGTCTGATCTCCTCAAGGAGGCAATCTGTGGTTGCCCGTGCCGGTCCCCGGCCCTGTCTCTTTTCCTCTCTAGGTATCTTGAGGGGTTGTCTGGAGACACTGTTTCCCCCAGCAGGGACCTCCTATGGTACCACTTCTTTACACGGTGAGTCACCATCCAGCTGACTCTGTGTGACGCTCACTCCCCTTCTGCGTCTACAGGCACACCCAAGCCTCTTTCTGTGGAGTTATGTCACCCCGCCATTTGAGACAGGATGGGGAGTCCTCTTGGGCAGGGTCCTTTGAGGTGACTCAAGCCTGAGCTGCAGGAAAACTCAGCATCTTTATTCCACCAGAAGCTGGAAGGGCTGGCTGCCCCTGTTTTGTCATGAGAGGAAGCTTTAACCGGACTCTTGTCTTAGGGCTTTTCAGGCAAGAGTCAGGCAACACAGGCTGTTTCCTCCCAAGCACTCTATCACTCTGCTCTTCACTACAGCCCATAGGGTCTCCTCACTTGGCTTGAGAAAGGAAAACCCCTTTTCTTATCTGTGTAATTGAGCAAGAAGGGGGAAAAAAATCCATCCTCTCCAGACTTACTCAACTCAGTGTCCTGGTCTCCTGTTACATATGGGCAGGAATGAGTGATGGATTGCAGTACATGTACTTAGCTTTGCCATCTGACAGCAAGCCCTGGTGGGCGACTGGACTCCTCTCTTCAGAATATGGGGCTGTTTAACCCCCGTTGTCCTCAGCTTTGAGGTCCCAGCCAAAATGCAGAGTGAACTGGGAATGTTGCACTGAATACCCTGTTAAATAACATTATTGCCTTGTTACAGGTGTTGGTCCTGAGGTTCAAAACAGATAAGGAGTTTGGGCAAAGCCCACAGCTATACAACGTATATGGATTTCAAAAGCTATAGACTATGGTGGCCAAGATACGGTAGCTGAATTGAAGAAAGGGAATGTAATTATATTTAATTTTGGTAAGTCGATGTGTTTACACAAAGTAGAGGAGAGTTGGTTTGATGTGAGTACATGTATGCATGCACGCTCAGTAGCATCCAACTCTTTGCAACTCCATGGACTGTAGCCTACCAGACTCCTTTGTCCAAGGAATGTTCCAAGCAAGAATACTGGAGTGGGTTGTCATTTATTCCTTTAGGGGAAGATCCAGGGATCAAACCCAAGTCTCCTGCATCTCCTACATTGATAGGCAGATTCTTTTCTGCCATGCCACCTGGGAAACCCAATGTGGTACTAGTCGTAGATTAGAAAGGCAACAAAACTAAGCTCTTTGAATAATTTGTTCCCATGAGTTTCTTTGCTCTCTCACTCTAACCTTCCGAGTTTCTGACACTTCATACCTCTAACCCACCCAGCAACATGGACCGACCTAAAGAATATTATGCTTAATGAAATGTCAGACAAAGAAAGACAAATACTGTATAATGCCACTTACATGTGGAACCTAAAAAATCATACAAACATGCAAAGAGACTCAAAGAAATAAACTATTGGTTTCCACAGAGAAGAGAGGACGGGGAAGGGGCAAATAAGGGGTATGGGACTAAGAGATACAAATCCCTGAGTAAGTGACAAAAATATATTGTATAGCACAGGGAGTTATAGCCATCATCTTGCAATAAGTTTTAATGGCATATAATCTGTAAAAATACTGAATCACAATGCTCTCTACCTGAAACTAAAATAATGTTGTAAATCAACTATACTTCAATAAAAATCCCTCAAATGATCATGGAAACAGCTGTGACCAGGGGGCTTTGTAAGGGAGGAAATTTGTTCAGAAAAACAATTTGAAAACTTTAACATGCGGGTTAAAAGACGCCTGCAAAACAGAACCGAACTGCCAAAGCATCACGTATAAGAACTGGAACATGCGTTTGGGGGAGGGAAGAGCAGGGACAAGGGGAGGGAGATGGAGAAGAAAGAGGGTGCATGAGCATCAAAGCGGGCACCTGGACCTGCAGAGGGGAGCCCTGGAGAAGGATTCTAAGAGCAAACGTGCCACGTTACGTGACTTGGGGTGTAAACATTGCCATCTCCCAACCTTCAGTTAAGGCTTCTGAGCCTCGATGCCTTTTGTACACACTGTTGGGGAGGAGTGAGATCAAGGACAGAGCAGCCTTTCTAAGTCCAGGTTGGTGAGGAGTCCAGAGGAGAGAAGCTGGGTAAAAAGAGGAGTAAGGTCAAGGGCTTATTGAACACAGGCTTGGAGGTCGCCGTGGTCCTGAGAGGTCCGCCCCTGGGAACGTGCAATCTTGAGGAGGGCGTTTGGCTTCCTGCAGGACATCGCATAGTCAGCTTGAGCTAATTTAGCCCAAGCCTCATGTGACGGGGTGATGGCAGCTGACATCTGGGTTGCACTCAAAGAGTCAAAAATCCTCTTAAGAATATGCTTTGTAACTCTTTCCTCACTAAACTTTTTACCCAGCTTGCTAAAAAGAATGGCTATGATACGGCTTCTACTTAACGTGCTCTCCCCAGGCTTTGTGAAGAGGCGCTCCGTGTGTATGCGTGTGTGCATGTGCTCCGTTGTTTCTGACGCTCTGCGACCCCAGCCCTTGTGAAGAGGTGCTCCGTGCGTGTGTGCGTGCTCAGTCATGTCTGACTCTTTGCGACTTCGTGGACTGTAGCCCGCCAGGCTCCTCTGTCCATGGGATTCTCCAGGCAAGAACACTGGAGTGGGGTGCTGTGCTAGAGAGGAACAAAATAAACACAAGAGAGAGAGTAAGGAAGAGAGACCCAAGTGGGGTGAGTAATAGGGTAAGCTGACCCTCAGCTCACAATAATTTAGTTTGATCAGTGAGTGAGCAAAGAGATAGTTCTGCGTGTGTGTGTGAGCACACGTGCACTGGGGAGCAGTGCTTCCCCAATTTTAGTGTGCCCACCAACCACTCAGGACTCTGATGGAGTGGACAGTGGTTGATGAGATTCTGCATTGCCAGCAGCTTGCAGGTGATACCGTGGCTTCTGGTCTGAGCAACACTGTTTCAGAGATTTTGGTGCATGAGGCAGTAACCAGCTAACCCAGAAGGACGTTAACGGGGTCAAAGGAAAAAGGGAGAGATGAAAAATACCAGAGTGTACACGAGGGGCTAAGAGTGAAGGGAAAATAGAAGGAGAGAAGATGAAAACAACCACAACAATGAGCCAGGAATCTCCAGAAAGGGACATAGGAAGTCACCAGTAACTGTTCCAAAACTCTTTGATTTTTATCTCAGTGATATACGTGGCTTTGCCCCCTATTAAGTAGCACACATTCTTTGTGTCCTAACAGTGCTTAAGTTTCAAGGCTGATTCTCTAGTCATTCGCCAGGATTTATTCATAAGAGTTATAGAACGCCAGTACTAGCATCAATATATATCCCACCAGTAGGGATAGAGCCAGTGCTATGATACACCCGTTTCCTGTATGGATGGACCTTACAGTCTGGTGGAGAACATCAGACACAACACTCAAGAAATTAAATTTCAAGTCACCTAAATTAGGTATGGAGCCTAATACTGCATATTTTATATTTAAGAAGAAAATTTTCATCCATTTCACCTTTTTCCTATCATTTGTTGATTCAGGGAAGACAGACTTGTCATGATTTCATGGAGGAAGAAAGGGAAGCTCAGAGAGGTCAGGTGACTTATCCAAGGTCACGTGGCTGCTAAGCCACAGAGCCTGCCCAAGGAGTCCTCTCTGCAGAGCCTGCCCCAGGAGTCCTCTCTTCTTCCTGTTCTTTCCATTAACCTCCCCACTGAGGGCAATGAAGCTTCCCGTGTTCCACTTCACCCACCATCCTGTTTCTCTCTAGCTTCAGGAGTCAAGGTTCTCAATAGCTCAGCACTTAATTGGTTTTGAATTCACAGTTAACCTCCCTCGTTCAAAATCTAAACCAGCTAAACAAATTTCCCAGAAAACCAAAATAATCTTTAAGCAAAGTTCACTGCCGAGTCATATCTGTCTAAGTAGAAGTTGTTTTCAGGATACAAGTCATTAATAGCAGTGGCGAATAATGAAAGCCTCTTTCCAAGCTAATTTCTCCATTGCCTACTGCTTGGGTTCCAAAAAGCCCATACAGCCCAACTTCTCTAACAGATATGTATGTTTATGTGAAATGTGTATTTATACACATGTGTACATATTGAGAAGATCATTTTGCTAATCACTTGCAAAGAGCTAACAAGTTCTTCCACTAATGTCATCACATTAATTTGACTCTACTGTTATTGTAACTTTATAATGAAGTTTAACTTTAAACAATTCTGTAAACTGACAAGTTTAAAAAGGGTAATGCCACTGAATTTTCACCTACATGGCTCACACTGGGCAATGCCTGCTTACAATAACTTATAGTGTGCATACAAGTTAACTAGTCAATTGGAATTTGCTTTGGAAGGGAGTCTGGTGGTGATGGGAGTGGTGATAGAAAGGTGACAGTGAGCCAAGTTTCGCCCTTAGTGGCGTTTTCTCATGCTCCCGTGGGACCCACCAACAGAACCGACCAGGGTCACAGTTCCCCTGTTGCCTCTTGACCTCATGGTAGAGAACAGAACCTGCAGAGGATGTGCTAGAGATTCTGGCTCTCAGTTCTTAATCCTGTTCCCATCCACCAAATACATTTCCATTTGCTCTTTAATGTTTTTTCCTCCATTTTTCCATTTCCTAGTCTTTTCATCATCTTAACACCTTCACATTCAAGAGTAGGTATGACTGAAGTAAACAGTTTAGAAAAAAACCAGATAGTGATATTTCTTTCCCATTCCCCACCTGATGAAGTACTTCTTGGAAGGATCTTCCACTTGGCTCGTCTCCTCCGGGCTCTGAAATGTATAGTTCAGAAGGGGGCAAGGTGGGGGGAGCTAAAGATGTGAATTCTTGAAAGTTGCTTGTTGCTGGAGATTTGAGGGTGCTAATCAATCCTCATTGTCATCAACAGTATCATCACCACCACCACCCATCATCATCACTACCACCACCATGACCGCTATCACAGTCATTGCTATTATTATCATCATGACCATCTCTGAGGAACCAATGGAGATGGCTCTGTTATCTACAGGAGATAGAAAACTAAGGCCTGGGTAACTGAAGTGGTGTTTTGGATAGGGGAGCCTGGTGGGCTGCTGTCTCTGGGGTCACACAGAGTCAGACATAACTGAAGTGACTTAGCAGCAGCAGCAACAATTCAGTGATAGCTGTGTGTTTGAACTTGGACTTATGACTCCTGTTGGGGAACTATGATGGAGTTGTTTGGGGATATTGTAAGGAATGTATTAAAGGTCATGTATTAAAAGAGCATGGATAATCCTGGATATCAGTCTCTGTTTTTGTTGTTATTATTATTATTATTTTTTTTTGGCCAAGAGGCTTACAGGATCTTCATTTCCCTACAGGAGATTGAAACTGCACCCTCAGCAGTAGGCAATGGCACCCCACTCCAGGACTCTTGCCTGGAAAATCCCATGGATGGAGGAGCCTGGTGGGCTGCAGTCCATGGGGTCGCTAAGAGTCAGACACGACTGAGCGACTTCACTTTCACTTTTCACTTTTCACTTTCATGCACTGGAGAAGGAAATGGCAACCCACTCTAGTGTTCTTGCCTGGAGAATCCCAGGGACGGGGGAGCCTGGTGGGCTGCCATCTATGGGGTCACACAGAGTCGGCCACGACTGAGGGGACTTAGCATAGCATTATTATTATTATTTTTTGGCCAAGAGGCTTACAGGATCTTCATTTCCCTATAGGAGATTGAAACTGCACCCTCAGCAGTAGAAGTGCCTGGTCCTAACCACTGAACCACCAGGGAATCCCCCATTCATTGCTTTTGTTTGTCAGGTGCTAATGACTCCAGAGGAGATTTAGTCAGTAGATTTCTCAAGTATTCTTTCAAAAAATAAAACAGCAAGTAATTTTAAAACTAATAACCATAAAACTTCAGTAATAAGATATCTGCTAATTTGGATAATTTATATTAAAAAATCAGACGTTTTTTATTTCGAGACAATGTCTTCTAAGCCAATTAGCAAAACAAGTTTGTAGGGGATGATGTTTAATTACCTGAGGAGCCAAACCTTATCTATACAAATATTATGTGTATGGAATGAAACATTTATAAGATTTTGTCACTTGTTCATTAAAACTAATCTCCAAAAACTCATTTGGCAACACTCTTATTTGATGGTGTTTAAATATTTGAAAAGTAAACAATTTCTTTAAAGAACTCTTCTGTAATCACTCTAGCCAGCTTTTTGCAAACTTATTTTTCCCATAAAAATCTGAAATTATAAGTGTCTAGCTTATGTGTTTTGCTTTGTTTCATTTGGGTTGATGGTGGGAGAGCTGGTCTTCTCTTGAAGGAACACGGGTAGCAAAATCAAATCAGCCAATATCCACTGATTCTCAGCCAAGCTGGGCTAACGGCAGGGCATCTGAGGCTAACAGCGGATCGAACATCAGTTTGTGCTTCTCTCCCAGTGAATATCTGGGTTTGCCCTGGAGATCCAGAAGCGACTTAGGGTGTCGAGAATATAGGTCAGCACTGCTTTATGTAACCGTCCCCCTTTTTTGTTTTCAGTTGGGAGACCAGGGCAAGGGTAACTGTCCATAGAGGTCATCCCTCCATACTGAGCCTGGGGCCCGTCCAAGGAGACAGAGTCCAGTTGATGTTGGATGTTCACTGGCTGGTGTCAGCAAATGAGAGGGAATGTGATGAAATCTCCCATTCAAGTGTTTTAAGCAAAAATGGCAGCCCAGCTATTTAGTCCCACCTTCTTTTCTGAGGAAGTGTCTAGAGCCAGACAATCTGGGTTCACCATCACTAACTATGTGATCATGGATGCGTGTGTCTCCATTTCCTCACGAGTATAAAGCAAGAATAAGGACAGCATTTACTACATAGAATTCTCATGAGGAAAAATGAGGAATGTCAGCAAAGAACTTAACACAGTGTCTTACTTGTAGCTGGTCCTTACTAAATTGTTTCTCTACCCCCAACCCCCAATACCAATAGCAACCATTTACTGAAAATTTGCTATGTGGCAGGCACCATATTAAACTTCTTATGGATATTTTATCTTGACAACAACTCTATGTGGTAGCTATTTTCACCCTCTTTTCATAGATGAGATAAGGGAGGCACAGAATTTCCGCAGCTGGGTCAAAGTGAAAGTGAAAATCGCTTAGTCATGTCCAACTCTTTGCAGCCCCATGGACTATACAGTCCATGGAATTCTCCAGGCCAGATATTGGAGTGGGTAGGTAGCCTTTCCCTTCTCCAGGGTATCTTCCCAACTCAGGGATAGAATCCAGGTCTCCTACATTGCAGGCTGATTCTTTACCAGCTGAGCCACCAGGGAAGCCCAAGAATCCTGGAGTGGGTAGCCTATCCCTTCTCCAGGGGATCTTCACGACCCAGGAATTCGAACTGGAGTCTCCTGCATTGCAGGTGGATTCTTTACCAACTGAGCTACCAGGGAACTGAGTTACAGTTGGTTTAAGGTCACACATTAATGAATGAAAGAACTGGGATTCTAACCTGGTTTTGTCTGACACAAAAACCTGTGACCTTCCCCTCCCCTCTTCACCACAATGGTGAAAACAAAGAAAACAACAATAACCTTGTCATTAGCACACTTGATGTCCCCCGAGAAGGCTGGTAGGTTATTCTGAGACCATAAACTCTAATGTGACAGAGCGGTGGCTGTGTGCAGAAGGCACTTACTTAACAAAGGCCTTCCGGTGTCCTTACGACCCTTGCTGATGACGCTCTAAGTTCCTGCCTCAGGTGTGGCGTGTAGGCTGAGACCCTGCACACAAGCACCGCCTAAGGATTCCAGGAAGCTCCATGGTGGTGTGGGTGGTGTTTTGGGTTGCGGGAGACTCAGGGAGTCCCCACAAATCCTCATACACTCAATTCCATCCAGTGCTCAGGAAGAGTCAGACCAAGTCACTTATTTCAAGGTCTGCTGAAACAGTGGAGTTACCTACGGATTACACCTCCCTTTTCCTGTACTTCTCTTTTTCTCTTTCAAACCACAAACAAGGAACGATTGATAGCTGGAGTGGAAAAACCCATGGTGTGGCCTCACCATGTGGGGGAGATCCTCCTTCCTCATCTGTTTGTTTAAAGATAAAGAGGCCCTTTCAGTCCACATGGGATCCAGCAATGCAACCATAAACTATATTAATGCATATCAGAAAGTACCGGCTTTGCTGGGCTATGTGGGGAAGGAACATAATCCCTGGGTCTTGATCGCTTTGGGCTAAGATTCGCCAAACCCTTCAATTCAAAAATGTTATTCTTGAAGTGTTTTGTTCTAGTGTCTCATACCCCATGTTTAAAATTAAAAAAAAAAAAAAAATTCAGAGCCTTTTGTATTTCTAATACACATGGAGCCTGGAATTTCAGATCTGCCAATAACTCCCTGTTTCAAAGGGAAAAAAGTCATTTTTTTTTCCTTACTGGAATTTTTTCATTCCTTCCCACCCACCCCATCTCCATTTCTCATTTCCTCAGGAAACCATTTAGCTGGAGACAGAGGGAAAGTTTTCCAACACTCTTCCCCAAGCCCCCACAGACTCATGCATACCCAGAGAGCTATTCAGCACTGAGAACCTATGTTGCAATGTACTCAGCCTTGCCCCTAAAGACGTCTGCCTTTAGTTCTCTGGAGCATTTGGAAGGTCCTGTGGTGAAGGCAGTCTTCACTCTTGCTAACACTAGTCATCCTTCAGGAACCCTTGGAGGTGCTCAGGTTGGCCTCTGGGTATCTGCCCTTTGCTCCAGACTGTCAATCAAAGGGGCAGATCTAGAGTCATTATGGCAATTGCATGGTATCTCCGGACATGACCATCTCTGGGCTTTCTAAAGTAAAGGAGGGTAAGGTAGGCACTCCTGACTGATTTTAAGAGAAATTATGGGAGTATGTTGTCTTTCTTTCCATTGAACAAATGTTTGGAAATTTTACCATGTACTAAATAGTGTTTCTTGGACTGCAAGGATATCAAACCAGTCAATCCTAAAAGAAATCAACCCTGAATATTAATTGGAAGGAGTAGTGGTGAAGCTGAAGCTCCAACACTTTGGCCACCTGATGCAGAGAGCTGACTCATTGGAAAAGACCCTGATGCTGGGAAAGATCGGAGGCGAGAGGAGAAGCGGGTGGAAGAGGATGAGACGGATACATAGCATCACTGACTCAATGGACTTGAATTTGAGCAAACTCTGGGAAATAGTGCAGAACAGGGGAGCCTGGCGTGCTGCCATCCGTGGGGTCACAGAGGGTCAGACATGACTTAGCAACTGAACAACAACCACAAAAACAGTGTTTCAGATGCTGGAATATAAATGGTGAACGAGGCAAAGCTCCTGCTCTCAAGTTTACTTTCTAGCTTAAAGGGCAGGTGTGATGAGTAAAGAGGGCAAAATCAAGAGAAGATAATGCAAAAACCAAGAAAGCAAATAAATGAACAAAATACATCTCTTTCATGATGAGCTATGAAGCACTCAAATGTCATTTTCGAAAAGTGACTAATCTCCTTTCTGCCTGCAGTTCCTGGGACCCCTTCCTCTCCAGTATGATTCTGGAGTTACTGACATGCCTCTGGGCTCTGGGAGTCTTGTTGGTGGATGATTTCATCCCATCCAGAACAAAGATTCCACCTGACCTCTCTGAAGATGGAGTTCAAACACTTTTGTGAGCAGGATCTGAGGTCCATTCCACTTCACCAGCTCCTGGTCTCACTCAGTGTGCTGAGAAACAGGAGAGCAGAAGAATTCAGAATGCTCTGGAAGCCACTTTCTACTCTATGGCCACAGACAAATGAAGGGCTGTTTAAAATAGTTGAGCAACAAAGGAAAAGAAGCAGAATTATTTCCAGCTGCAACAAAAATGTTACTTTCAACCAAAAAGGAATCCCACCTTCTAGGACTCATCGGGTACGCTGTTGTGGTTTAGTCGCTCAATGGTGTTTGACTCTTTGCGACCCCATGGCCTATATAGTCCACCAGGCTCCTCTGTCCGTGGGATTTCCCAGGCAAGAATACTGAAGTGGGTTACCATTTCCTACTCCAGGGGATTTTTGCCATCAAACCCTGGGTACACTGGGGCCAAGTTAAATCTTTGTTCAAATCCCGGAAGTCACTTCCAGAGAAGGTAAGTTTTCACTTTTCATTCTGGTAGCCAACATGCCTCTTCTCAATGCATTGTATCTTTTGCTTCTTAGTTTGCATTCTTGCTTTCCCTTTGGATACAAAAGTGTTCTTAGTTGGAGGGGAGGCCTCTAAGAACTGGAGGTTGGGGAGTTTATCGTAATCTGAGGTAGAAGTCCTTCTAAGACCCAGCTTACACTCTGCTTAGCAACCACCAGATGTCAGCAACTCATCTGATTTCACTTCTTCAGCAAAGGGAAAGACGGCCTATGACGAATGACAGCCTTTGGTCGACATCAGCTTTTTCGGTTGCAGATGTAACTTCAGAAAGTTGTCTCCTCTTAGGAAAAGTGCTAATGGCTGAAGCCGGATTCCAGACTGAGGATGAAAAAGCCATTCAAACACATTCAGGTGATGGAATTCTGGGACTAACACTTTAATTTGATTTTCCTTTGTCAGCACCATTTACAGAGAGCAAAGAATTTTGTCGGGGAATCAGCGAAGATTCATTGGGAAGGGTTTTTTAAGGGCCAAGGCAACTAAATGGGTGAGTTTGCTCTTAAACTTTGTTTTTAAAGGAATTGTTCTAGACTCTTAAGAAAAACTCTGTAGGAAGGAAAAAGAAGTCTGAAAGTGCCAACTTCATTTAAAAGAAGGGTCATAGATGAGCTACTCAAAGGGCAAGTGGTCATTAGGATCAGCTCCTGTGATGGTTCTTTGTTTTGCAAAATCAGGTAACGCAGCGATCAGTACAATAAAGTGTACTGAGACAAAACGGCTTGGGCGCATTAAAAGTCAATATAGCTAAAGCTTCCTCTAATTTTGTGGGGGAAGCCTGCTCATTAGTTCCTGGGTTTCACTGTCCTGCATGATGTTCTCTTCAGGAGACCATGCCCAGGGTGCAAATGCAATAAGATGAGATTTATTAAAAAGTTCCCAGATTACCAAGAAGCCTAGTGGCCATGATTCTTTTCTTAGTCAACTTTCATTCTCCCACTTATCATTTTTATTCATCATGTTACTCTTATTGAGTCTGTACTTCAAGGTCAAGTCTGCATCACTTACTCCACTGTTGGGCAAGTCTCTGTGTGGCTAGAAGTGCGAGAAGAAAGGTCGGGTGTCCCAGTGCAAAGGCTGGTACCAGAAAATCAAAATGCATTACCATACCTCTGAAGCCTGGCTTTCATTCAGGCTGGGGCAGCAGCCTTGTGGGGGCTTTGCAAGCCACTCCCTCTCCAAGGCCAAGCATGGAAGGGATGCTGAAACCAGCTAAGGAAGGACTGGGCATGGAGGGGCTGGTGAAGCCACCCATTGGCAAAACATGGTACCACCCCGTCTCCAGTGTACTCGCCACCCCCACTTGCCATCAGCCTTCCCCATCTCTTCCATCATCACCATCACCACCACGCCCCACCCTGCCTTCCACGACTTTCCTTCCTTTGATCTTCGCCCCTAGTCTCTCCACACACTCCCCTGGAATCCCCTTCGATTTCATTTAAACTCAATTGATGTTTCAAACTCTGCCTCCTTCCTAAAGATTTTACCTGGGTCTTTGGTCTTGTAAAAATCTCCCAACCCATCCACCCATTAAATGATAACTGTTTACACCAACTCCAACCCCTGGCAACCACCATTCTGTCTGTATAGACTGGACTCCCCTAAGTATCTGTGTAAGTGGGATCATGGAAGTTTTTTTTTCCTTTTGAGACCTGCTTTATGTCACTTAGCATAATATCTTCAAGGTTCATGCATTTTATAGCCTGTGTCCAAATTCCCTTCCTGTTTAAAAGCCGAAGACCTTGTAATTTATAAATATATCACTTCTGATAGATTGGAAACAAAAACAAAAACCCCTCCAGCCCGATGTCATTTCACACCTCTTCATAGCTAAGTGCTGTGGCTTCAGATATTCAGTCTTCTTAATGAACAATCTAATACTGCAGTAGTAATTACATAGGTAACAAATATAAGCCAATACTTGATATCATACATGATACATAATATATCATGTTGCCATCTACATGACATAAACCCACTTCTTCCATATTTTCTTTCAAAATAGATTGTAAATTTCTTGATATTTAAAAATGATTTTTGACCAAGTATTTCACAAATGATAGGGCATCTAAAGACACCTATTAAGTGAAAGTAAAATATTCTATTTGCTGATCTCTGTTTATGCTCCAGTTTCCAGAGCACGCGTCCTTGGAAGTAAGTTTTTAAGAAAAAGGAGAAGCAGAGCCTGGAACTCTGTGCGCCTCTCTTGTGTATTGCTCCCTTTGAGATCCTTAAATGAAGAAAGGCCCAAAGAAGTGTAGTTGGTTGTCTCCACCCCCTTTCTCTGAAGGCTGTGGTTCTTCTTGACAATGAGGAATGCCAAGCCTCAGTTCCCCGAGGGTAATTTGATCTGCTAATTATATGCAAAGACTCAGATCCCTAAAAGAGGGCTTGGCTTTGTTGTCACCTGGGAAATGTCAACAAATGGCATTATCTCCTTTTGAGCAAGCACTGTGGCTTCTGGTTGGGCAGGAAGGGTCAATGGGGAAGCCAGGTGAGTCAGGGCTCCAAGGGTCACCAGGGACTTGGATGGGCGGGGGTGTTTAATGACATTCTCCCTATAACTATTCTTCTTGCTGAAATTTTAAACATTCATCACGGTACTTTTACAAAGAGAATCTTGAAAGGAAAATCAACTTTCTGTTGTCTAACTTGGGACTTCCCTGGTGGCTCAGAGGGTAAAGAATCTGCCTGCAATGCTGGAGACCTGGGTTTGATCCCTGGGTTGGGAAGATCCCCTGGAGAAGGGAATGACTATCCACTCCAGTATTCTTGCCTGAAGTATCCTATGGATAGAAGAGCCTGGTGGGCTACAGTCCATGGGGTCACATAGAATCAGACACAACTGAATGACTAACACTTTCACTGTCTAATTTGGAAACATGGGAAGAGCTGTGCTAACGCTTTGATGGGCACATGTAGTACCATGCCCTTGCTCTTGCTGGCTAGACTAATCCCACACCCAAAGCCAGTGGTGTGCAACGGGAGCTGCCCTTCTCTGCTTCCTGATAAAAGATGAAAGGAAATGCTGTTGGTGAAGTCCAATATGATAACTTAGTACTCGGCACCCCACTCCAGTACTCTGGCCTGGAAAATTCCATGGATGGAGGAGCCTGGTAGGCTGCAGTCCATGGGGTCGCTAGTAGTCAGACACGATTGAGCGACTTCACTTTCACTTTTCACTTTCATGCATTGGAGAAGGAAATGGCAACCCACTCCGGTGTTCTTGCCTGGAGAATCCCAGGAAAAGGGGAGCCTGGTGGGCTGCCGTCTATGGGGTCACACAGAGTCAGACACGACTGAAGCGACTTAGCAGCACTATGGGCTAAGTGCTTTACATCCATTCCCTTACTTAATCCTTAGTACAGCTCTTGACAATGTATTATTATTTCTATTTTATAGAAAAAGAAGTTGAAGCTCAGAAAGGTAAGGAAATTTGCCCTGAGTCACACAGCTAATCAAGGGCAGAGTTGGGCTTATGCTCAGGTATCACATACCTTGGATTCTGGCACTGATTTTATGAATTAGAAAGAATAACTCAAAATTCTTTGGGGATTCTGTGCCCTCTGCTTAAAATGAGGGGGGCTGAGCTAGACGGGTTACTTGGCACGCATGGCTTTTGAGCACTTGATGGGGCTGGCCTGCATCAAGAAAGGTTGTAAGTATATAATACTTGCTGAATTTCAAAGACCAGAAAGAAGAATGTGAGCTATCTCAATAGTATTTTAAATATTAATTACATTTTAAGTGATAATTTTTATATATGGCATATATATGTTTAAATTAACTATATTATTAAAAATAATTTTACTTGTTACCTTTAAAAATATGGCTAGGAGGGCTTCCCTCGTGGCTCAGTGGTAAAGAATCCACGTGCCAATGCAGGAGACATGGGTCTGATACCTGGTCCAGGAAGATCCCACATTGCGCAGAGCAACGAAGCCCATGCACCACAACCATTGAGCTTGTGCCCTAAAGCCTGGGAGCTGCAGTTCCTGAAGGCTGCCTACCCTAAAGCCCATGTGCCACCACTAGAGAATAGCCTCCGCTCACCACAACTAGAGCAAAGTTCGTGCACAGCCAAATATATATATATATATACGGCTAGTACTCTTGCCTGGAAAATCCCATGGATGGAGGAGCCTGGTGGGCTGCAGTCCATGGGGTCGCTAAGAGTCGGACACGACTGAGCGACTTCACTTTCACTTTCCACGTTCATGCACTGGAGAAGGAAATGGCAACCCACTCCAGTGTTCTTGCCTGGAGAATCCCAGGGACAGAGGAGCCTGGTGGGCTGTTGTCTATGGGGTCGCACAGAGTCGGACATGACTGAAGCGACTTAGCAGCAGCAGCAGCAGCAGCAGTAGAATATTTAAAGTTACTTGTATGGTTCACATTATTTTTCTACCAAGCAGTGATTTCTAAATTTTTCTGATTAATTGTCTTCAGAGGACATCTGTCTCAAAGATTGATATTTCTTTATAACTTGTCAGATCTGGAGTTGGTGACCGCAACAAAAAATAAATTAAAAAAAAACAATTTATAGGTCATATATCTAATCCAAGTGGACTCAATTTCTCCAAATGTAAACAGGTAAAAAAATACAAAAAAGCATCTGGGATATAAAAAAGCAAAAGGATATTGATACTGGAAGAACCTCCAGAAGGTCCTTGATTCTGCTCAGGGATTATTTATACATCCTGAAGGGCTTGTCTGTCATTATCTTCCCCTCAGGCAGAAGTAACCCTGCTAGGCTCTACATCCTGGCAGTTTGGAAAGACTTTGCTTTCTAGGTTCTTCTAGTTGAAGACAAATAGCAGTGAGGCAGAGATCATTGTTTACCATGCACAAAACTCTACCAAGAAGCTGGGTGAAAACTGGGAAGTTTGACTCCATTATCCAATTATTTCCAAATATTCAAGTTTGGCAATGTAGAGATTGGGTTTTTAAATTTCCTTCCAGATGACTGATGCTGTGTGTATCAGGGTTCAATCAGGAAAGAGAATCTCCAGAGTAATTTAAGCCTGAAAAAGTTAATTAAAAAATTAGTAACGACACTTACTCCTTGGAAGAAAAGTTATGACCAACCTAGATAGCATATTGAAAAGCAGAGACATTACTTTGCCAACAAAGGTCCGTCTAGTCAAGGCTATGGTTTTTCCAGTCGTCATGTATGGATGTGAGAGTTGGACTGTGAAGAAGGCTGAGCGCCAAAGAATTGATGCTTTTGAACTGTGGTGTTGGAGAAGACTCTTGAGAGTCCCTTGGACTGCAAGGAGATCCAACCAGTTCATTCTGAAGGAGATCAGCCCTGGGATTTCTTTGGAAGGAATGATGCTAAAGCTGAAACTCCAGTACTTTGGTCACCTCATGCGAAGAGTTGACTCATTGGAAAAGACTCTGATGCTGGGAGGGATTGGGGGCAGGAGGAGAAGGGGACGACAGAGGATGAGATGGTGGGATGGCATCACTGACTTGATGGACGTGAGTTTGAATGAACTCCAGGAGTTGGTGATGGACAGGGAGGCCTGGCATGCTGTGATTCATGGGGTCGCAAAGAGTCAGACACGACTGAGCGACTGACCTAACTGACTGGGACTTCCCTGGTGGTCCAGTAGATAAGACTCCATGCTCCCTGGTCAACCCTCTCCAGTATTCATGCCTGGAGAATTCCATGGACAGAGGAGCCTGGCGGGCTATACAGCCCACAGGGTTGCATAGAGTCAAACGTGACTGAGTGACTAAACAACACCACCTCCAGGGAACTAGGTCCCACACGCGGCAACCGAGAGTTCTCATGCTGCAACTAAAGACTGAAGATCCCATGTGTTTCGACTAAGACCAGGTGCAGTCAAATAAATAAATATTTTTTAAAAACAGACATTTATTTAAGAAAATATTAACTATAACAGGGTTGTTTAGAAATAAGTAAAAGTGAACTCTAAGATATAGGAAAGGTAGATATAAGGCACAGCTCTCACACCCAGGACTGAGATAGAAGCCCTAGAAAGATCACTTGTCCCCTACTGCCCTCTCCTTCTACCCTCCCCCAAGCTGAGATCTGGACATACTTGGAGAATGGACTGTCGGTTGGGGCTAGAGCCCACTGGACTGAAGAGCAGTAACTGCATCTGTGGAATTGGGGGTAAATGAGTTCTCTAAAATGCAGGGAACGTTGCACAGGAGGTGGAGTCTCTGGAGGCACTTCATATGAAGTCGCCTCATGCTGGGGAAGCTGCTGGATGGGAGGGGGGCATCCTGCCGTCTGGCCATGCACTGAAGGAAATGGGTGCTTGAAGCCGCCTGTGCTTCAGCAGCTGGCTGCTCGCAAAGCTGCCAGTATGCCCAGAGCCTGGCACTGAAGAAGCTGCCCACTGCAGAAACTGGTGCTGGGAAAGCCACATGCTCTCTAAGAGCCTGGTGCTGGAGCCAGTGTCCGCGTCACAGGAGCTGGCTCCCGGGGAAACCCTGCGTGCTGGAGGAATGGGACATGGAGAGCATGCTGGTGTCTCAGGCGGCTGCCGAGCCAGAACCCCAGAACCAGGAAGGAAGCCTTCTTCCTACTGCAGCGTCTCTCCAGGGCTCTCTGCTGACAAAGCTGAACACTGTGACAGCTACTGAAGGACACATATTTAAAGGGCCCAGATCTATTTTTTGCAAAGCAGACAGTGAAGGATCAATTTGGAGCTGAGAGGCAATAAATTGACAGCTGGAACATTACAGAAGAATGGTTTTTAAACTCTAGCATACTTAAACAATACCTAGAGAGTACTTGTAAAAACTTCAGCGTTCTGGGAACCCTCATCCTTGATTAGTGGGTCTAAGTTTGACTCTGAGGTTTGTAGTTTGCATAGGCATTCTATAATTTAATAGAGTTCTGCTAGACTTAATAGAGTGATTTGTAGTTTGCATAGGCATTCTATAATTTAATAGAGTGATCTGCTACCATCAGTATTTACTTGGATTATGGCTGTAGTCTCTTAATTGGTGGCCCTGGTATCTATTTTTCACACAGTAGCTGAGTGTGAAATATAAATTAGAATGTAAATTGCAATTGAAATATAAGTTAGAATATGTCATTCAGTTTCTTAAATTCCTCCAGTGGGTCCCCATCTCATTACAGCAAAAGCTCCAATCCCTACAAAGAAAGGCGTGAATGATTTGGGCTCTACGACCCCTTTCCTACTACTCACTCCCTCGTTCACTTTACCTGGCCTGCACTGGCCTTCCTATTGGACTTTGAACATCTCAGGGATTTCCCTCCCAACGCAAGGGGGCTGGGTTTGATCCCTAGTCATCAAACTAGATCCCGCAAGCTGCGACTAAGAGTTTGAAATGCTGCAGCCAAAGATCCTCCATGCTGCAGTGAAGATGGAAGATCTAGCATGCTATAACTAAGACAAAGCACAGTCAAACAAATAAATAATATTTAACAAGAAAAAAAAAAAAAAAGAACATCCCAGGCACACCCCAGCCTCAGAACTTGTGCTACTGTTCTTCCTTCTCTCTAATGGGCTCTTCTCCCAGATTTCTGCAGCTCACACAATCACCGTCTTCTGGTCTTTGTTCAAATGACACTTTTTAACACACTCTTTCCTGACCCTCCCCTCTTCCCATTGCAAATTACAACCCTCTTTCCACCCCTTCATCCAGGGTACCCCTTTCCCCCTTCCCTGATGGTTTTTCTCCTTAGCACTTAGCACTGTCTAACTAACTATATTTCCACTTATTTAATTTGTTTGTTTTCAGTCTTGTCCCAGTGGAAGGTAAACTCCACGAGGAAAATGATTTGTATCTGCTTTATTCACCGTTATGCCCTCCTGGGCCTGGAACGACACCTTGGACAAAATGACTATTTTGTGATTATTTGTTGAATGAATCGATGCCGAGCACACTTTGAGAAACTTCTTTGCAGAGCATCGAGACTGTGAAGCTGTACTAATGGGCAGCCAAGGCCCATAGCGGTTCTCAAACATTTCAAAAGCTTCACATTTGCAGACACTAACCTGGACCTTTTAAAGGAGCTGCCCGTTATGAAAAAGAGCCTTCTAGAGCAGTGTAGATGCAATGGATAAAGAGAGCACTCCTGCACCTCTTCTGGCGGCTGGAAAAGCAGCCCAGTTCATTGAAAGAGCATGTGGAGTTTCAGAGAGAGAAAACTGTAATTATTTTAAATGATGAGAAAGGTCTATATTCTTAGTCCTGTTGCTTCTGGGAAGTTTCTGGAAGCCTCTGGATTGAGAAGACAAGGCTCCAGAAACAAACAGAGCAGATCTGTCTGGGGTTTTCCCAGAGCCAACTTTTCTTGTTCTTAGAGGAAGGAAGCATGCCTATGATCGGCACTTCCTTCAGGCTCTGGAAATTGTCCTTCAGATCAAACCTCTCCTGCCCACTCTTAACACTGAAGGACTGAGTGAATTCCAAGTGTGGCCTTGCTGAGTGAGTCACATCCCAATTTCACATGATCTGGAACTTATATAGTCAAGGACAATAACAAGCTTGTAGATGAATTACATAAGAAGATGGCAAAAGAAGACCGAAAGGTAGATCTGGAGAGTCAAGCTGGACTCTGCAAAATGGGTTAGATGCAAAAACATAGGCTTGACACATAATATATACATGTAATTGGCAGGCCAACAGTTTATAAGTCTACCAGTCAACCCTAAAGGAAATCAATGCTGAATATTCACTGGAAGGACTGATACTGAAGCTCCAATACTTTGGCCACCTGATGCGAAGAGCCGACTGATTGGAAAAGACCCTGATCCTGGGAAAGACTGAGAGCAGGAGGAGAAGGGAGCGACAGAGGATGAGATGGTTTGGATGGCATCACCGACTCAATGGACACGCGTTTGAGCAAACTCTGGTAGATGGTGAAGGACAGGGAAGCCTGGCATGCTGCAGTCCGTGGGGTTGCAAAGAGTCAGACACAACTTAGTGACCGAACAACAAAGATGTGTTTTTAAAATGGAATTTGACAGAAAAGGACCAGCTTGTTATTGTCAGAAGACAGTGAAAAAAAGGAGACAATTCAAGTTAATTCAGAGTTGTTGAGGTTAGTAATTGCTTGGAGTCCAAGCAATTTAGTCCTGTTATGACTGCTTCTAACGTTAATGCTTGCTAACAAGGCATCAGTCACATACATGTTGTAATACTCTGCTGTTGTGATGAATCCTCTCCCGGGAATAGGCATGATAACCTGAGAATATTCTGCATTGTAAGTTCATGAAAGGCTAGAAAATGTATTCCTTCTTCCAAGAGCTGCCAACTCATCACAGTTTGCAAGGTACATTGGGTCCTGAGACATTCAAATAGGAAACTCACCACCAATCATCATTAGCTTTTCAAAAAGTATCACTTAGGGATTTCCCTGGTGGTCCAGTGGTTAAGAATCTACCTGGCTCATGCAATGGACACAGTTTGATCCCTGGTCCGGGAAGATTCCATGTGCCTTGGAACAACTAAGCCTTTGTTCCACAGCTCCTGAAGCCCTCATGCCCTAGAGCCCATGCTCTGCAACAAGAGAAGCCCCCTGCAATGAGAAGCCCAGGCACCACAACTGGAGCTTAGCCCCCACTTGCCAAAACCAGAGGAGCCCTCACGCAGCAATAAAGACCCAGAGCAGCCAAAGATAAAAGAAAATTAAAAAAATAAAAAGTATCACTTGCTCATCATTTTGTCACCAATATTTCAAAGATGAGAGTGAGAGAAGCCAAATTAGACTAGTAAGAACGGTTTAAAGAAGTTAACTGACCCGCTGGTGTCCCTAAGAACCGTGAGACAAGGATGGAAGGGTGTAGGCTCACGGCCTCCCATGCCCTAGGCCCTTTACCGTGATCTCTTGGTGTATTGCACTTGCTTATATTGGTAATATATGTGCTCTCCATATTGCTAAATCCAATGGCCAATTCTCAGTCTGTATCTTACTCTATCAGGAGCAGCTGACAGGGTTGCTCACTTCCATCAACTTGCAAAGTTTTTCTCACCAGCCTGGTCACCCCTCTCTTCTGGTTATTTATTTATTTATTTCATTGGCTTTCCCCTCCCAGTCTTCCTTACTGTTCCCTTTTCACCTCTGTAAGGTCTTCCAACTGAAAGCAAGGTCCAAGGATTTAGTCTGTAGATCTCATCCCTGCTGTAGAAAGTTCTTCTCCCAAGTAATTTGATAGCTTACTTCCTCACTTCTTTCAAAGTCTCTGCTCAAATGTTACATTATCTGCAAAGTCCTCCCTGGCCACCCTAACAAAACAGCAATCTATTTTAGCCAGGTTGTTCTATGCAAGTCAGGAATAATTACAAATAATAATAATGCAGTCTACACCGTGATGCTTCCCACCACTCTGTCCCCGTCACTGTGTTTCCCTCTCATACTACTCAGTTCTCTCTTTGTACTGGTTTGTCTCACTACCTGACGTCATGTGTATTTGCTTGTTAATTTATTGTCTGTCTCCCTAAACTGAAATACAAGCTCCGCAAGAGTGACTTTGTCCCTGTGTTCATTGCTGTTTTCCAGTTGCCCAGAGTATCACCTGGCACAAAGTGAGTGTCCAATGAGTATCTGTTGAGTAAATGAATATACAAATAAAAAGCAGTTAGAAGTGGACGAGAACACGCATAAAGGATGGCACTGCTAGAGACTGAATGGTTGTGTTCCTCTAAAATTCGTGCGATGAAGCCTAGCTCCCAGTGTGATGGTATTTGGAAGTGGGGCCTCTGGGAGTTGAATAGGTCATGAGGGCAGAGACTTCATGGTGGCTTAGTGCTCCTTCCTAAAGAGTCCCCAGAAGGCTCCCCAGCCCTTCGTCCATGTAAGGACACAGGGAGAAGGTGGCCATCTATGAACCAGGAAGTGGGTTCTCACCAGACCCTGAATCTGCTGGTGTCTTGCTCTTCCCAACCTCCAGAACTGTGAAAAAGAACATTCTATTATTTCTAAGCCTCTCAGCCTATGGTACTCTGTTATCACAGCCTGAATGGACAGAAGCATGCACTGAGAGTTTAGGAAGATTAGGAGGAGATGGATGCCTTCAATAAAACAAGTTTATGAGGGAGGTGATAGCATATCTCTCCTTGCAGAACTGCAGTCAGAGGCAGGGGTCTGAGGACTTCCTGCCCAAGGCCTTTGGACCTGTGTTTAACTCTTCCCATCACTATGATCTGGACTATCATCATCATCACTATGAGCTGGACTGCAAGGAGACCCAACGAGTCAACCCTAAAGGAGATCAGTCCTGAATCTACATTGGAAGGACTGATGTCGAAGCTGAAACTCCAATACATTGGGCACCTGATGCAAAGAACTGACTCATTGGAAAAGACCGTGATGCTGGAAAAGATTGAAGGCAGGAGGAGAAGGGGACAACAGAGGATGAGATGGTTGGATGGCATCACCAACTCGATGGACATGAATTTGAGCAAGCTCCAGGTGTTGGTGATGAACAGGGAAGCCTGGCACGCTGCAGTCCATGGGGTCACAAAGAGTTGGGCACGACTGAGCAACTAAATAGAACTGATCACTACGAGCTGTCTTTGGACATGATATTTAACTTTGCTAAGTCTCAGTTTTTCTCAACAGTAATACAAGGATAATAATAGAATCTACTTTAGGATTCGTACAAAGAAAACTATCTTAAAAACACTTATCACAGTGCCTGGGCATAATAAGTGCTCAATAAATGTTACAGTTATTTTTGTTGTAAACAATAAAATTTAATTAGGATGTACCCTCAAAAATCAATAATGGCTAACTCGAGGCTTGGATTTGTAGATGATTTCTATTTTCTTCTTTTGGCTTCTATTTCATCATTTTTCTACAATGGATAAGCATTATTTACTACATGAAAACAAATGAGAATTATTGCTTTTTAAAAAAGAATTAGACCAATGCAGCTGTGTTTCGCTGGGGTTGGGTCAAGTGGACCAGTTTGAATGGGTTTGATGGTCTCCTCGGGTTCTTATCAGCCTTTTTATCCTGCTATTTCTAAACCTAAAGGCCAGCACGTAAGAGCCAGTGTTCCGAGGGCGAGTGTGGGAAGCAGCAAGGGTAAGAGATGATGGGAAGAGGCAGAGAGCTTAGCAAATGAAACAGGTCCAGATGCAGAAGCGAGGAGCTTCTAAGTCTAGCTTTCCATTTCATGACTTGGGATGAATGTAACTTTAGGGGCCCTGGGGAAAAAGAAAACCTGGGGAAAAAACTCCACAATCTGAAAACATGCTCTTGAGAGAAACTGGATTCAAATATGTTGAAGCTAAAGATTCCCTGGAGGGGCACTAGCCAATGAAAACAGAATATGAGCCTTGTGCAACTTTATAGTGGCATTAATTTAAATAAGATATTTTATTCAACCCAATGCACATATTCAAAATATCATTTCCATACGTAATCGGTATACAAAGATTGTTAATGAGATGGTTCACATCCTTCTTTTGTACTAAGCCTTCAAACTTCAGTGTGTATTTTACATTTGCAGGAAATCTCACTCAACTCAGGCAGGCCACCTTTCACATGCTCGATAGCTGCTGTGGGCAGTGGCCACAGTCCTGGAGAGCACAGCTCTCCACCATGCCATTGCCATTCCAGGAAGGAACATTTCAGAGGCTCAGCCAAAGCTTTCCTCTTTCTTCTATCTTATCTCTATTTCTTCTTAGAGGCCCTCAGATGTGACTGGCCATTTCCTGCCAGGATCATTCTCTGATGTTGCCAACCTTTCCCAGAAAAGGAGTGTTTCCTGGAAAAGACAGTCCCTGTTGAGAAATACTGGGGGCAGGCAGTGAGCCATCTTGAGGGCGCCCTGCGTCACTCTGCGCTGTTGGAGTCTCCGAGGACATTGGAGGGGACGGCTGGTGGCCAGCACACCTGGGCTGAGAAACCCTCAAGCCTAGCAGAAAGCCTGGGCAGAGCCAGGCAAGGAGGGGAGGCGTTAGTTGTGGTTTGGCAACCTGGCTGAGAAGGTGCCCTTCACCAGCCTGTCCTACCTCCCACTGTGGCCCCCTCCCACCCTTCTCGGTAGCCCTTGTGTTATTCTTCTCTCACCTAAAGGGGATTCAAGATAAAGAAACCCGTCTTGCCTGGTGGGGTGGCTCAAGTAACACATTTGTCAGTGTTGGAGCTGGGGTTTAAATGGGACGGCTAGTTCATTTGTCACTGGGAGGTATTTATCTGTGTTTGGAAGATTTAATTTTTCCCAATGAAGAATTGTATAAATAGGTCTAATGAGGCTTGAGGGCTCTCATTTGCTTTCAGAGTTTCCTGCAAGCTGCCTCTCGCGGTTCTGTGCTGCCCAGCACGTGGGGGACGAGGCTTAAGGCCAGCGCCCTCCTCATCCTGCAGGGCACTCGTGGCCTTGAGAAGTCCAAGTCTTCCCATTCAAGGGCTTATGTTTGGGGACGTTTAGTTAAGACAATTTCTTTCTTTATACGTACGATAATCTGCATAATCTTTTGTTTGAATGGCTGGCAAAGTGGTCTCTAGATGAAAGAGAAGGGCAGAGTTAATATCTATGAAGAGAAGAGTAACACTGGGAAGCTGAGTGCTCCGAAGGAGATCCGCCTTTCCGTGGAGGTGGTGTCTGCTACCAGCTCTCCCAGTTTCTTTCTTTGTTTTCTGTTTGTTTTGTAATTGTATTTGTCTATTTATTGGCCATGCTGTGCAGCTTGTGGGATCTTACTTCCCCAACCACAGGTTGAAGCCAGCCCATCGAAGTGAAAGCTTTCAGTCCTAACCACTAGACTGTCAGGGAATTCCCTCTTTCGTTGTTTTATTGAGACAGTTTCTAATTCATGGCCAGTGTTAGTCCCAGCAGTATGTGTGTGTATGTGAATGTTTGAGGGGAGGGGGCGAGGGTAGAGAGAGTGAGGAGAGAGAAGTGAGTCTGTGATACTGAAAGCCTGGGGAGAGAGACAGAAGGGGAAGGGAATGGGGAAATAGGATTTTTTAAAACTGTTATTTTATTTATTTATTTATTTTACAAAAAGGAAGATAATGAGGAAAGGAGATGAGACTAAGAAGATGGAGGAAGGGCAAAGTGGGGATTCAGAGAGAATATCAATGATGTCACTGCTGGGAAAGGCTCCCCAAATCAACCTTTTGTTTCATAGCTGGGGAAACATAGGCAAGAGTATTTGCGCCATGGAAATAGGCTACTGTATATTAAAGCACTTTGTTTTTCCTTGACAAGTCAGTCTTTAGACTTTACCAGCACACAGATGGGACTGACCTTTCTCTTTAATTTAGATGTACTCTGATTTGTCTGAATTTTGAGCATATTATTCATTCGTGCAGCAACTACTTGAGCTAGAGTTTGAGCCTACTCTACATGAGGGCTATGGATAGGGTTGCTAGATAAAATAAAAGACACTAGTTAAATCTGGGGGCTTTCCTGATAGCTCAGATGGTCAATAATCTGTCTGAAATGTAGGCACCCCTGGTTCAATCCCTGGGTCAGGAAGATCCCCTGGAGGAGGGCATGGCAACCCTCTCCAGTATTCTTGCCGGGAGAATTCCACGGACAGAGGAGCCTGGTGGGCTATAGTCCAGGGGGTCACAAAGAGTCGGACACTACTAAGCGACTCACACTTTCACTTTCAGTTAAATTTTAATTTTAGATAAACAGCAAATAACATGTTTTCCTATAACTAGGTAGTATGGAATATTTGGAATGTGCTTATACTAGAAAAATTAAATTTAGCTGAATGTCCTGTATTTTTATTTGCTAAATTTGTCAACCTTAGCTTTGGAGAATCCAGATACATAAGATACCATTCCTGCCTTGTTGTTTATGACCTAGTAGAAGTATCAACTTTATGAAATTTGAAGTCAGGAGATTAACCTGAGTCTTTTGACACTCTGATCCTTGTCTTCATCATTATTACCATTTATCCTTTATTTAAGGATAAATGGTGATGACATTTGTGTTCCTGAATGCTAAGTTGCTTCAGTTGTGTCCGACTCTGCAACCCTACGAACTATAGCCTGCCAGGCTCCTTTGTCCATGGGATTTTCCAGGCAAGAATACTGGAGTGGGTTGCCATTTCCTCCTCCAGGGGATCTTCCCCACCCAGGGATTGATCCCACGTCTCCTGCAGCTCTTGCATTGCCGAGAGATTCTTTACCTCTCAGCCACTGGGGAAGCCCATTTAATGTTTATTGAGCACTTACTATATGCTTCTTTCTACTATATGCTAGGCATGAGTCCAGATTCTGGGAATTCAGCAATAACAAGCACACACATCTTTATTCTCACAGAGCATCCCTCTGGTTTTGAAAATACAGTAAAGAAGATAAAAATGTAAAAGTCATCATATATTAGATACCGGTAGACAGTATATCAGACAGCACTGTGGAGACAGATAAACTGGGGAAGGGACCTGTTGGAGGAAAGGCAACCAGTCTTTCTAAAAGAGTGTTCCAGGTAGAGGGAACAGCAAGTACAAAGACCCTTGACTTAATGCCAGCCATGTGCCAGGCGTGCGCTGAAAGCACTTCGCTTTGGTGATCTCACTCGGTCCAGCCAGTGGCCCTGAGTGGCAGGTATTATCATTCCCCTCTTACTTGGGAATAAACTGAGACTTTTTGGAGAGGTTAAATCTCTTTGCACGAGGTTACCCAGCTACTCAGTGGCAGAGCCTGCGTCTTCCTCAGGACTGGCTGGTAACCCCTGGGATTTTCTTTCCCAGTGAGAACAAGTTTTAGAAGAGCACTTCTGAACCCTCTCCACTCCCAACCTGCTCTGGCTCTGGGGAGGGCCAGGGGGTGTGGTTGGGGGGGGATAGGGCGGGGGGCTGGTTCTGCAGCAGCTCTGAGTCTTCCCAGCCTGGGCCGAGGGCTGCTGCCCATAGTCCCTGAAGCGAGTGGGCAGAGGACCACAGAACCATCCTCCTTCCACGTGGTGGGCCTTGGTGCCACACGGCACAAGGGCATGAGGTGTTCTCTCTGCAGTCTCTGTCCCGTGCCCCCCCCCCAGAGGGGCAGAGGAGCCCCTCGCAGGCCTCCTTGGGCCCTGTGTCCGGGGGTGGGGGGTTTCCCGCAGGATGGCGAGGGTGGCACCTCGCCTCCCGCATGGCTGGCTCAGCGCGCTTCTCTCCGCCCAGGAAGCGCCTTGGCCGGCCTCTGGAGCCTTCTCCCAGTCGGCGGGGGGCTGGCAGACACCCCGAGGGCCAACAGAGGCTGACCTTGCACCTAAAAAGAATATATTGTTTTCCAACACGGCTTCCTATTCCTGCCAGATAAAGCAGCACATTAACAATGCGTCCAGGTTGTAAAATGTTGGCCAGGGTTTCTTTTTTAGCAGCAAACTTTTTGTCAAGAGATTGGCATTTTCCTCCCCATTCACGCCCTGGCCGGCTCTGCTTTCAGGGCTGGGCGCTGGCCCCCGGGTACCCAGAGACACACACACACTCTGCCCGGCTCAGCCTTGCAGCGTTGATAACATTGTTATTATTAGACGTGGCCTCTGGAATCCCGGAGGTCATTCCCAAACAACGGCCCTTCTGGTGCAATGAAAAAGCAGCTCCGGTTATCACGGTGGGGGCCCGGATCCATTACCTCCTGGGCCCACAGGTGCAGACGGCTCCTGTACAACCAGCCCGGAAAAGTTATCCCCAGAACCAGGCTGGAACCCATGTCTGGGACAAGGCACCTGTCCCTCCTCCTCCCTGGTCCTAGCACCCTTCACATCCCACCTCCTGCTGAGCTTGGGGGATCCCCCACCTCGGACCAGGCCTGACACCGGGTTCATTTGCCTCAAGCTGAGCTGGCTGGTTCCCTGGCTCCCAGCTTCTATCCTGTGCCATCTTCGGTGCCCTCAAATGTCCCCTCTTTCACCCACACGCACCCCTGAGCACTGACTGCAAAAATCCACCGCCTCCTTCCTGTTTGTCGGTTTTCTTCCTCCTGACCCTCTAAGAACCTATGCGTGTGATTACAGCCAGGACGTAAATGGAATCTCCTGGGGCCCACTTTGCCTCTTGCGTTCCCAATAATACCAGACTGTGGCATCCTTGTGGGCAAAAAATCGTCTCTTTTACAACCTAGATAGCATATGCAAAAGCAGAGACATTACTTTGCCAATAAAAGTCCGTCTAGTCAAGGCTATGGTTTTTCCAGTGGTCATGTATGGATGTGAGAGTTGGACTGTGAAGAAGGCTGAACACTGAAGAATTGATGCTTTTGAACTGTGGTGTTGGAGAAGACTCTTGAGAGTCCCTCGGACTGCAAGGAGATCCAACCAGTCCATTCTAAAGGAGATCAGTTCTGGGTGTTCATTGGAAGGACTGATGCTAAAGCTGAAACTCCAATACTTTGGCCACCTCATGCAAAGAGTTGACTCATTGGAAAAGACTCTGATGCTGGGAGGGATTGGAGGCAGGAGGAGAAGGGGACAACAGAGGTTGAGATAGCTGGATGGCATCACCGAGTCGATGGATATGAGTTTGAGTGAACTCCAGGAGTTGGTGACTTACAGGGAGGCCTGGAGTGTTGCGGTTCATGGGGTCGCAAAGAGTCGGACACGACTGAGCGACTGAACCAAACTGCCACTGAGGTATGAAATATTTGCAGTCTACTGCTTAAAGTACACTAACCTTATGTATATGTATACATTGAGTACAGGTCAGTATGTTTGTTTCATCTGTGTGTGTGTCTATATGTACACATATTTGTCTATGATACATATACATATGTATGTGTATATATGTATCTCCAGGTCAAGTCAAGAGACCTGGGTTTGACCCCTGGGTCAGGAAGATGCCATGGAGTAGGAAATTTCAACCCATTCCAGTATTCTTGCCTGGAAAAGTCCCTGGACAGAGGACTGTCCATGGGGTCTCAGAGTCCATGGGGTCCATGGGGTCTCAGAGTCGGACACAACTAAGTGACCTGAGCACACACACACACGATACCAGGTCAAGATACAGTGTTTCCAGTTTCTTCATACCTCTCTTCAGTCCATGCCCTTCCTCAACTGTTTTGATATCTAAGAGATGTCTTAAATATCTTTTCATCCCACTTAGCAAATGTTTGATGAACATATTTTTTTCAAGTTAAACATATTACGCTTTGTACCCGGTGAACACTGTAGAGTGCTATACTCCCTTGCCTGCCTAAGAGGGGCCCTTGGCTCTTAACGGGTTAATCAAGTAAGCCTGAGGTTGTATTTTAGTAGCTTTGCTCAGTGCTGGATTTAAACACAGTGGAAACCAAGTTAAGGGCAGTGCTGTTCTGTATATCAGTATGCCCACTGAGCCAAGGAGACCCATTTATTTTTAATTGAATTAAATTGCTCACAAAATGAAAGTAGCATACTTTCATTAATATTTAATTACATACAGTGTTAAATAATGATCACAAAGAAAACTTTGCAGCTTTTTTTGTCTCTGCTTTTTTTTTATTACTTTGTTAAACAAGATACTCTTATTAGCTGTTTTATGCTTGGAATTTTAAGGGCCTTGCTCTTATCCCACTCCAGAAGTACTTAATTGGCAGGACTCAGCTGAGTGAGGTGGTAGCTTGGCTGTGATGTTGGCCACTGGCGTGTGTGTACAAATATATATACTCTAACTTCAGTCACTTGGCCTCAGAGAGATATTTGTGGGGGCAATCAGGGTCTCCAGAAAAGAGATAAAAGACCACTTTCTGGACATCTTGAGGTCAACCCACCATGCCTACTCCTTCAAAAATTTCTGTATATAAAGTCAGCCCTCTGTATCTATATTCTCACTGGTGGCTCAGACAGTAAATCGTCTGCCTACAATTTTGGAGACCCAGGTTCGATCCCTGGATTGGGAAGATCCCCTGGAGAAGGAAATGGCAACCCACTCCAGTATTCTTCTCTGGAGAATCCCATGGATGGAGGAGTGTGGTAGGCTACAGTCCATGGGGTCGAAAACAGTTGGACATGACTGAGCAGCTTCACTTTCTTTGTCTTTATTTTCTGTATCTATGGATTCTGTCTCTGCGACTACAGGGGGTAGATGGTACTACACCATTTTATACAAGGGACTTGAGCACTTGTGGATTTTTGTATCTGAGTCGGGGGTGGGTCCTGGAACCAATCCCTTGGGTATATGGATGAATGACTGTACTGAGAAAAGACATTACATTTTGCAAGAGGTCATCCCAAAGGAAAAAGAATTCTTCTTTGCATGATTACTCATTTCTGTATTTTATTAGATAGTTCTCACATCATAGAGCAGTGATTCTCAAACTTCTGACCACTTAAGAAGCCTTGAGGTGCTTGTTAATAGATTCCTTGGCCCTAGAACTTCCCTTGTGGCTCAGTTGGTAAAGAATCTGCCTGCAGTGTGGGAGACCTGGGTTCGATCCCTGAGTTGGGAAGATCCCCCTGGAGAAGGGAAAGAATACCCACTCTGCTATTCTGGCCTGGAGAATTCCATGGACTGTATAGTCCATCGGGTCCCAAAGAGTTGGACATGACTGGGTGATTTTCACTTCACTGGCCTTAGAACCGAAATTGTAACTCATAGGGGACAGGGAATCTGCATTTTCTGCAAATATCCAAAGTGTTGATTCTGACATAGGGGATTAGAAGAGCATACCGTGAGAAATGTCATGATGGTATAGAACCGAGTCAAAGAGACTATTTAGATTTTTTAGCAATGGAACTGTTTTTCAAACTAAGTCTTATGTAGATCCTCAATAGGTGACTAGAGGTCTCTTCAAGAAAATTAGAGATACCAAGGGAACTTTTCATGCAAAGATGGGCACAATTAAGATATGGACCTAACAGAAGCAGAAGTTATTAAGAAGAGGTGGCAAGAATACACAGAAGAACTGTACAAAAAAGATCTTCATGACCAAGATAATCACGATGGTGTGATCACTGACCTAGAGCCAGACATCCTGGAATGTGAAGTCAAGTGGGCCTTAGAAAGCATCACTACGAACAAAGCTACTGGAGGTGATGGAATTCTAGTTGAGCTATTCCAAATCCTAAAAGATGATGCTGTGAAAGTGCTGCACTCAATATGCCAGCAAATTTGGAAAACTCAGCAGTGGCCACAGGACTGGAAAAAGTCAGTTTTCATTTCAATCCCAAAGAAAGGCAATGCCAAAGAATGCTCAAACTACTGCACAATTACACTCATCTTACACGCTAGTGAAGTAATGCTCAAAATTCTCTAATCGAGGCTTCAACAATATATGAACCGTGAATTTCCAGATATTCAAGCTGGATTTAGAAAAGGCAGAGGTACCAGAGATCAAATTGCCAACATCTGTTGGATCATCAAGAAAGCAAGAGAGTTCCAGAAAAACATCTACCTCTGCTTTATTGACTATGCCAAAGCCTTTGACTCTGTGGATCACAATAAACTGTGGAAAATTCTGAAAGAGATGGGAATACCAGACCACCTGACCTGGCTCCTGAGGAATCTGTATTCAGGTCAAGAAGCAACAGTTAGAACTGGACATGGAACAACAGACTGGTTACAAATTGGGAAAGGAGTACATCAAGGCTGTATATTGTCACCTTGCTTATTTAACTATACACAGAGTACTTCATGAGAAATGCTGGGCTGGATGAGGCTGGAATCAAGATTGCTGGGAGAAATATCAATAACTTCAGATATGCAGATGACACCACCCTATGGCAGAAAGTGAAGAAGAACTAAAGAGCCTCTTGATGAAAGTGAAAGAGGAGAGTGAAAAAGTTGGCTTAAAACTCAACATTCAGAAAATGAAGATCATGGCATCTGGTCCCATCACTTTATGGCAAATAGATGGGGAAACAGTGGAAACAGTGACAGACTTTATTTTTTGGAATTCCAAAATCACTGCAGATGGTGACTGTAGCCATGAAATTAAAAGATGCTTGCTCCTTGGAAGAAAAATTATGACCAACCTAGACAGCATATTAAAAAGCAGAGACATTACTGTCAACAAAGGTCCATCTAGTCCAGGCTATGGTTTTTCTAATAACCATGTATGGATGTGAGAGTTGGACTATAAAGAAAGCTGAATGCAGAAGAATTGATGCTTTTGAACCGTGGTGTTGGAGAAGACTCTTGAGAGTCCCTTGGACTGCAAGGAGATCCAATCAGTCCACCCTAAAGGAGATCAGTCCGGGGTGTTCATTGGAAGGACTGATGTTGAAACTCCAATACTTTGGCCACCTGAAGCGAAGAGCTGAGTCACTGGAAAAGACCCCGATGTTGGGAAAGATTGAAGGGGAGAGAAGGGGATGACAGAGGATGAGATGGTTGGATGGCATCACCGACTCAATGGACATGAGTTAGAGTAAACTCCAGGAGCTGGTGATGGACAGGGAGGCCTGGCATGTTGCAGTCCATGGGGTTGCAAATAATTGGACACGACTGAGCGACTGAACTGAACAATAGGTAAAATAAAATGATTATCACTGGGATTAAAGTGATGGTGGGGTCCCTTGTCTTTCCTTTTCCCTTTCGTTTCCCCTTAGCTTTTTCCTGGGGATTGGAGCCACAGAGCTATAGCACTTGAGGTTATAGTTTGGAAACCCCTGAATTAGTTTTAGTCAATAAATTAAAGAGTCTTTTGACTAGTTAGGTAAATTCATAATACCATGCAGGAATTTGTAAGATGTGTCCAAAGATAAAATAACTTCCCAGAGAAGTAGTATAGAATAATCGGTCAGGAGAAGAGTGTAGGCTGTCGTTGACTACTGTTTGAAAGGATAGTGTCTCCTTTCTTTATTCATTCATTCATTGAAGGTTGACTGGATGATCACTCTGCAGTGGAGACCAGTGTGAGCCCTAGGCATATGCTGTGGGCAAAATAGACCAGGTCACTGCTCTCACAGGGTGTGTGCTGCACTGGGGGGACACAGATGGTGGAAGAGAAAGCAAGCATGTGAGGGTTAGGACGGATGTAAACAGAGTCATGTGGTAGCCAGAGAAGGTCTCTCAGAAGAGGAGATATTTGAGTTGAGACTTCAATGATAATAGGCAAGCCTCCACGGGAAGAGCTGGGGAAAAGGATAGTTTGTGCAGAGTCAGTCCTGACACTGAGGTAGAAATAAAGAAAAAGAGAGAAACGTGGGATAGCTGGAACACAGAAGCCAATGGTGTGAGAGGTAAGCAGATAGTCTGGCGGGGGGTAGGAGTTTAACTATATAGAGGTCATTCTAACATTGGATATGTCATCGGATAATGACTGTAGCTGGTTCTGTTTTCCACAGATGAGGACGACAGCGTCTCCTATCCCCTGCTCTATTGTGCAATGTGACTTTGCCTCTTCTTCATCATAAGGTATTTACTTCTCTGTCCTCTTGAAATCTGGGTGAGATCTGTGACTGCTTTGACCAATAGAATACAGCAGAAGCAAAGTTCTGCCAGTTCTAGGCATAACTCAATGCTGAGCTGACAGCTTCTGTCTCCTACTCCTTAGAACGTATGCTCTTGGGCACGCCCTCTTGGAATCTAGCCACCATAATGTGAGAAGCCCAAACCACATGAAAAGACCATGTGCAGGCACTCTGCTTAACAGTGCTAAGGGAACTTCTTTGCCTTTTTGGCTCAAAACTCAACATTCAGAAAACTAAGATCGTGGCATCCGGTCCCATCACTTCATGGCAAATAGATGGGGAAACAGTGGAAACAGTGACAGACTTTATTTTCTTGGGCTCGAAAATCACTGCAGATGGTGACTGTGGCTATGAAATTAAAAGACGCTTGCTCCTTGAAAGAAAAGCTATGACCAACCTAGATAGCTTACTAAAAAGCAGAAACATTATTTTGCCAACAAAGATCTGTCTAGTCAGAGCTATGGTTTTTCCAGTAGTCATGTATAGATGTGAGAGTTGGACTACAAAGAAAACTGAGCACTGAGAATTGATGTTTTTGAACTGTGGTGTTAGAGAAGATTGTTGAGAGTCCCTTGGACTGCAAGGAGATCCAACCAGTCAATTCTAAAGGGAATCAGTCCTGAATATTAATCGGAAGGACTGATGCTGAAAGTGAAGCTTTGGCCAGCTCATGAGAATATTCATTGGAAGAACTGATGCTGAAACTGAGGCTTTGGCCACCTGATGGAAAGAACTGACTCATTGGAAAAGACCCTGATGCTGGGAAAAATTGAATGCAGGCAGAGAAGGGGATGAGATGGTTGGATGGCATCACTGATTTGATGGACATGAGTTTGAGCAAGCTCTGGGAGTTGATGACAGACAGGGAAGCCTGGCGTGCTGCAGTCCATGGGGTTGCAAAGAGTCGGACACGACTGAGAGTGACCTGAACTGAACTGAAGTGAACTTCCGGTCATCAACCAGCATTAGATGCCAACCAGAAGGGGGAGCCCTTTTGGGTGTTAGTGTGGAGAGAAGTCCTAAGCAAGATCCACCCAGTAGAACTCAATCAGTGCTCCCAAACCATGACAGACAGTAACAAGCTGTTGTTTTAAGCCATTGTGTTTTGGAATGGATACTTTTTCAGGAACAGATAATCAGATCAGTAAACAACGAAAACAGAGATGTCCTGATAACGTGTCCGGGATGCATATTCAGTTCTCTTTGACCCTCTATTGTGTTGTCATGGACCTCTTAGCAAAGAAGTTCTGAACCAATGAGAAGTTAAGGAGTGTTTTTAAGACAGCCTTCTTTCAAAATCTAAGTTGTTTTCACTTTACTGTGATTAACTCTTTGTCCCCAGAATTTTAGAAGTGTTGCCCCAAGATCGTTAGTAACTTTAGAATTCCAAAATCCTTCTCTTCTTTGAGAGCATCTCCTCTTATTCTAGGAGCTTGAATATCACAGAGCAAATGAGAATCCGAGTTCAGAAAACTCTCCCAAATGAGGGGGAAAGAGCTGCTCAGGTCTGGCATGGCATCCAAATAGGACAGGGTGGACCATCTGAAGGCAACAGATCAGGAGTGGTCTGGAGCTCTGTGCAGTGGGACCATCGCATGCCCTTTCGCACACTGAGCACACACCCTGGCCTCTCTCGTTCCTGCGCTGCTTCCCTCGGGGCCAAAGGTGCCGTTGCTGGCAAGGGGTAGAACGCACACTCAGAGGGAACAGAATCAGCTTGAATCCGACCCTCAGGGCTTCTGTTTCAGTGCGCTGGGCCCTGACCCCAACCCGATAGGGTGGACAGCCACTGAGCGTGGGAGAAGCCCCAGCTCACATCTGGCAAAAGCTCTAGCCTCTTTCATCCAGCCCCACCTCTCACCAAAGTGATAGCTGCCTGCCTACCTTGGGGGAAGAGGTGATCCATACTTGCTCCAGATCCAGCTTTACCAGCAGAACCATTGCACGTTCATAGACTGCACAGGGATGCTCCCATACAAGAAACTGCCTTCAAGACCAGGAGAGGTTACTTTCTCACCTAAGTACACACAGACAGATAAAGTTAAACAAAATGAGAAGACAGAGGAATTTGTTCCAAATGAAAGAACAAGAAGAAAACCTGAAAATACAACTAATGAAACAGATATAAATAATTTACCAGATAATGCTCAGAGCATTCATAATAGAATGCTAACTGAACTAGAGAGAAGAACAGATGAACACAATATGAATCTTAACAAGGAATTATAAAATATAAAAAAGAACCAAGTCAGAGTTGAAGAACTTAATAACTGAAATAAAGAATACATTAGAAGGTGATTTTAGTAGACTAGGTGATAAAGAAGAGCACATAAGTGATTTGGAAGATAGAATAATGGAAATCACCAAATCAGAACAGCAACAAGAAGAGCAACAATAAAAAGGAGAACAGTTTAATGACCTCTGGGACAACATCAAGCATATCAGCATTTGCATTATACAGGTCCCAGGAGAGAGAAAGTGGTCAAAAATATATTTGGTAAAATTATGGCTGAAAAATTCATGAAGCTCAAGAAGGAAACAGATATTCAGATATAGGAAGCACAGAAAAACCCCAAACAAGATGAACCCAAAAAGAAAGAGACCTATACCAAAGCATATCATAATTAAAATGGCAAAAGTCAGAGATAAAGAATTCTAAAGGCAGCAAGAGAAAAATAAAGAGTCATATACAAGGAACCCCCATAAGGCTATCAGCTGATTTTTCTGCAGAAATTTTGTAGGCAAGAAGGGAGTGGCATGATATATTTAAAGTGCTGAGTGGGAAAAACCTACAACCTAGGATACTCTACCCAGCATATTTATCATTCAGAATTGAAGGAGAGATCAAGAACTTCTCAAATGAGCAAAAGCTAAGAGTTCATCAGTACTAAATTTATCCCAAAAGAAATGCTAAAGAGTCTTCTCTAAGTGGAAAAGAATACAAGAAGAAGTAAGAATTTATAGGAGGGACTTCCCTGGTGATACAGTGGTTAAGACTCTGTGCCTCCAATGCAGGGAGTGAGGATTCAGTCCCTGCAGGGAAATTAAATATTTAGTTTTGTTGTCTGCTCTGAGGGCAAGCGCATGGGCCCCTTGCTGTTACCATTGCAATCTTCAGTTACATTTACTCAAAGGGCATTGCTGGGGAAGAGGTGTTTGGGGTAAAATTAACCAAAGCTATTTTGGGGTCCATTTGAGGTAGGCAGTGTGAACAGCCTCAAAGAGGAGTTGTCAGGGAGACCGAAAACTCACTAGAAAGCAGCAAATAGGAGCCAGAATGACCAGTGGAAATGGAAGATCTCCAGAAAACTCTGGAAACATTGGAAGAGACCCTAAGATTTCCCTTAAATGGAGAAAGGTATTTGAGTCAAGCTTAAAGGACCACACAACCTCATTAAGCTGAGGGTTTGGGACAAGGAAGGTTGCTGAAATATTGTTTCATAAAGAAAACAGAAATACAATTTGGTAAAGCACTCAGAGGCAAGTAGAGGAATCAGAAAGAATAATTCAAAGCTATCATCAAAGTTTCCTTTGTAGGATTGAAAGACAATAGTAATGGTATTGATGCTGATAGTGAGAGAAGGCTTTGGACCAAACTGAATTAGCAATGATGGCAGAATGTTTTAGAGGAGACATCCTGGAGGACTAGAAACTATAGGATCAAAGCTAAGTAAAATTTGGAAATGTGAAATAGGAGCATTAGGTTAGAGGTGATAATGGGAGCAAGGAAAAGGAAAGCTTCAGAAAGACTGATGTGTAATATTCAAAATTAAGAGGTGAGAGAAAGCCAAAGATACCTGGGGGCAATGAGGAAGCAGGGAGCTAGGAGGAGAGCCAAGAACTTAATATAATGGCAGCCCATGAAGAAGCGTCATTCAATAAGTGATTGATTGACAGTACCAAATGAAGCGAAGACACAAGTGAAAGAAACAGATAGGGGGAAGCCGACTGGAGTTGTATTAACGTGTATAAATATTTTACTTTTGTACACAGACTTCAGGATTCAAACATCACGATCATAATCAATAATAATTTTCTTGTGACAAATGCAGGGGCTACAGAAATATTTATATTTTAGAGTTACTCCTAAAGGCTTTACAATCTGAAGGGTCAGATTTGACCAGTCCAAACACACAGACACAGATCGAACAATTCGGACAGTGTTTGCACAGCACAAGATATATTCAAGTTCTGGCTTATAAATATTCTAAAAGAATATATGATCAAGATAAATTTGAATTTGACAAAAAAATTGGGGTTGCTCCTTAGAGCTCAGTGTAACCAAATGTCCACTGGAGACAAGGCAAAAAGAACTCAATTGTAGTATCTAAGAGATATATTTTAGAGAGGAACTAGTATTGATCTCTCTTTCCCCCAAATCTAGCACTTATAAACCTAGTAAATATTGGCAATTTGTATATCTGATGCTGATGCTTTGCATAAAATAACTGTTCTTCTGATGATTGGACATTCTTATTGTTCAATATCCTTCACCCAGCTTTTTGTGGAGTTTCTCCCAGGCCACCTGCCTCAGGATTTCTAGGATTCCTCTGTCTTTTCCTCTTCCTTCTTCTTTGCTCTTCTACATCCCACAATTCCTGTGGATTTTTTTGTTTCTTGCTCACAGTATTCCAGCTGCTTCTCTGTTCCAAGTCTTCACCTTTTACCTGTGGGACTTAGGAAAGTTGTGCAATCATTAACCAGATAGAAAGACTTTAATTTATTTGGAAACAAGGCAAGCAATTGCATAGAACTTATGGAAGCAAGAAACCAAAAATGGAGCACAAATTCCCTCTCTATTTTCTACTGTTATAATTCTACTGAGGCTCTGTCTGCAGACTAACTCATTGAGAATGTGCAGCGGTGGACATGACAACGTGCTTAGGAGGCCTCCAGTTCTATGAAGTACAGTTGACGGAGGCCTCCAGCTTCTGTGCTTTAAAATCAACCACCCCATTCACACCAGGGCTGTGCTTCCTCTGAGCCTCTCTTGGCCAATGATTGAGTGTGTCAAGAATACTGAGGCAGATTGCACTCTGGGAGACACTGGACTCTTCCAATGGCTGGCCTTTGGTTTGAGGGTTTCCTGAAGTCTTGCTGAAACTTCCTGAGATTGCAGGGAAGTCTATCATGCTTCTGGACAATTTCTCCTTCTTTTCTCCTTCCCTTGGGCTCAGACTTGTATCACTGCCTGGCAGCTCCAGCTTTCCCTTGTTCCTTCACCATCTTCATTTTCTTTCTTTCTCTTCTTGTTTTACATTTGTCTGGTGGTACCAGGTCTTAGTTTCAGCACTCGGGATCTTGAGCTGTGGTTTGCAGCATCTTAGTTAGCATGCGGGCTCTTAGTTTGGCATGTGGGATCTAGTTCCCTGACCAGCGATCAAGCCCCCTGCACTGGGAGCCCAGATTCTTAACCACTGGACCGCCAGGGAGCTCCCTCCTTTTCTACCACAGAGTTTTCCCCTAATAAAATTCTTATGTATGTCTGCTTCCCAGAGCACTTAGCCTAACATACTCTCCTAGTAGAAGCACAAGGCTTACAGTCACGTGGGGCCTAAGCCCAGACATTCTGACTAGCGTTTGTTTCTGCCCACATAACCTACATCAAAACAGCTGAATGAAAGTGATCTTATTTGCAAAAGGGCTGGTGGTGGCTGCTAAACAAGCAAATCAGGTGAAGAGTCAATAAAATTTTTATTGAGACGTGATCAGAAAGTCAAATGCCGGAAGACCTTTGCTGAAATTCTACACTTCACTACCCTCACTTGGCATTGTATTTCTCTCTTCTCACATTTCACATAAGAGATAGGATTGAGGGAACAGACGTTGGTTAAGTAAGGTCTGATTCTCTGATCTCTAACAGATTTATTCAACATTGCCTGCATATTTGTGGGAAAAGATTGACTCGGTATTACTAGGAAATGGTCCTGACTCAGAGTCAGAAAGTTAGGAATATTTGGCTTCCTACAAATGATCTGTAAAACTGAGATAAAATTTTTTACTTATCAGATTGCAAATATTTAAAAGATTGATCTCATCCAGTGTTAGTGAAGGGCTAAGGAAATAGGCCACTTCTTTATACTTGCTCCCTAGAGAAGGAAATGGCAACCCACTTCTGTATTCTTGCCTGGAGAATCCCAAGGACAGAGGATCCAGGGCGGCTACAGTCCACAGGGTTGCAAAGAGTCAGATATGACTGAGCAACTAACACTACTACTTATACTTGGAGTACAAACAAGGTGAAAACCTTTTGTAAGGTTAATTTGTCAGAATCTATCAAAATTCAAGATGGACATAATCTATGTCCATCTTGAATCCCATTTTGGAATCTTTTCTACAGAAATGTTTGTACCCAGAAATGCAACTGTATATGAAGATGTTCACTGCAGTTTATTATATGATTATTATTATTACTGCAATTACAACACAGGAGGTGATCTAAATGGCCACCAAGATGAGGTTGGTTAAAGAAATTAAAGTATATCCACACCATGGAATATTATGCGGCCATTAACAGGGTTCCACTAGCACAGAGAGCGCATTTATGCAAATAAGAAAAAAATACCCCTCTCCTCTGGTTAAATAAAGCAAATGCTGGGAAGCACACTTTGGTGAATAGATCACGGGCTAGATTTTAACTCCCATTGTCCCCCTCTGCCAAATGCTCCTTTGCAATGCTGAATCTGAACGACAGTTAACACTGAATGTTAAAAATAATGAAGCAATGTTTTACATGATAATATGAAAAATTCTCTATGATACTATAACCTCCTCCCCTACAAGAAAGGAAAAAAAAATATATATAAGAAGTTGGCAAAAGTATTGCTTATTTCTGCATAATAAAATTCCTCCAGTCTTAGTGTCTTAGAGAAGCAATTATCTTACAGTTTCTGTGGGTCAGGATTCCTCGTACAGCTTAACAGGGCCCTCTGGTTCAGGACCTCTAAAGGCTGCTGTCCAGGTGTTGGCCAGGGCTGCAGTTATCTTAAGGTTCAACTGAGAAAGGATCAGCTTCCAAGTTGACTTGTGGGTTGGTGGCACAATTGAGTTCCTTGTCTGCTGTTGCATCGAGGGCCTCAGATCCTCAATAGCTGTTGGCTGGAGACCACCCTTAGTTGCCAGATGAACCTCTCCTTAAGGCAACTTGAAACATGGCAGCCGACTTTCCTGAGAGTGAACAAGTGAGTCGAACCAGAGAGAGTGTGAGCAAGATGGACATCGCAGACCTTTCCAGCTGAATTTCAGAAGTGACATCCATCACTTTTGCAGCATTCTATTCTTTACAAACAAGTCACTAGCTTCCGCCCACACACAGCTGGGAGGGGATCAGGCAAGGACTTGACTACCAGGAGGTTGGGTGCATTTGGAAACATTTTAGAATCTGCATACCACAGAATATGCATTGAACTGTAAATATGTAAATAGTTAACTCCAAGGCAGGAAATGGGAGACAATTTTGCTTTTTAAAATATTATTCCAAACAAGGGAAAGTTGTAAGAATATTCCAAGGAACTCCCATACGCAATCTGGGGTTTGCTCAGATTAACCAATTGTTTCCATTTTACTCCCTTGCTTTATCATTCTTTCTCTCTATGTTCATCTATGTATGCATATTGTCTTTTCTTTCTGAACCATTGGAAAGTTAAGTTAGAAATATAAAGTCCCTTTACCTCTTAATACCTCAGTGTTATTTTCTAAGAACTGAGATATTTCTTATACAACTATAGTAAAATGTTAAAATGAATCAGAAAATTAAACATTAAAATTATACTATTATAGAATCCCTATTCAGTCTTTATCAAATTTCTAGGACTTTCTTCATAGCTATCTTTTAGTGATCATGACTGTTTGGTCTCATTTATCCTAGAGTAGGTCCTCAGGCTTTCTGTGTCTTTCTTAACCTTGACATTTTTTGAAGAGTACAGATCAATTATTTTGTAGAAAATCCTTTAATTTGGATTTGTTTGCTCATAGTTAAATTTAAGTTACATATTTTCTGCAGGAATACCACAAAAGTACTATTACCATTAAAAACACTGTGCTTTTTATAAACATGTTATTGAAATTTGCTCCATTTCAGTTATTATTATTGAATGATCATTATTTGGGTTTGTTGTAATGACGATGTACTTTTGTGTATAAAATGGAAGATTTTAATATGGGAAAAAGAGAAACCCTATTTTCCATTTTTACCAATTGCACCATGATAAATGATAGAACACGCTTTGGGTGTTTACAATGGACACTGACCATGGGTTTATTTATTCTCACTATCCTTCTGGTCATGGCATTCTCTTGAACACTCCAAATAAAAAGCCAGGCAGGGGTGGCAGTCATCAGTGAAATGAATAAATACCTTGGAAATGAAGTCTTAACACAGGGAATGACCTACTAATCTTTAATGGCTATAACTGTGATGTGGATTTCAGCTGGGGATGCCAGCAAAAATTCAATTCAGGTTCATGCCAACATTACCTGGCCAATGATAACATTAGTTAGAGATTCAGCTAATCTTCAAAGGACAAGGAGAACTTTCTAATTTTAGCACCAGCATTTATTAGCACTTCAAATGAATGGATGATTACTTTAAAACACCTCTGCTAGAAGAATGATAACCAAACTTACGGCAGCATTTCTTCACAGCAAGTGGAAGAAAGGAAAGAATGGAGTTGAAAGAGGAGGTAATCCCATTAGAGACTGAATCTGAGAACATGTCTCCTTCGAAGATGTGTTGTTTCTCCATGATCCTCAAATGTCTCAAATAAAGATATTACCGCTGTTCATGCCCTGTTTATAAACCCAGGCTATGGGACCTCGGCCTTCTGAACACAAATCTCTCAGGCAGATGTAACATGACAGATAAGCGGTGTGACTCTCAGTCTTTCTGTACATGAGCACATGGTCTTATTAAGAGGACAGATAAACAAAGTCACTTATGCCTCCACGTGTGCCTTATGCTCAGTCTTGTCTCACTCTTCGTGACCCCACGGACTGTAGCCCACCAGGCTCCTCTGTCCATGGGATTTTCCAGGCAAGAATACTGGAATGGGTTGCCATTTCCTTCTCCAGGGGATCTTCCCCACCCAGGGATTGAACTATATCTCCTGTGTCTCCTGCATTGCAGGTGGATTCTTTACCCACTGAACCATCAGGGAAGCCCCAGAAGGGATGCACCTGGGGAGCATTAAACCTCTAGATAGCTTTTTGACTTTACAGTTGGAAAGGGCAGAGGGATCCTTTCTGGAATATTCCCAAGTATTTATTTGAACTTGTGCCCCCTCTTCTTGCACCATTTGCCTCAGTGATCCAGACCTCAGCCTTGATGCTGCAAAGCTCTGCCCATTGGGAGAGCTGGATTCTCAGCATGGCCCGTCTAGCTCCATCTCACAGTTGTTACTCTCTTTCTCTCTCAAGAACACAGCGCCTAATTTTTTACCTCCGTTGGCACAACTTCCCAATATTCTCTTCCCCCACTGGCTTAGGGCTTGGTCTGGAGCCACTCGACTCACTTTCCACCCCCTTGATTCTCATCTTATTACCAGATTTTCTCCCCTTCTCTTGAACGGGAGGCTTGGGGGAAGGGATTGTTTTGGCTGGAATTTGACAAGGCACAGGTGGTTTTACCAGCTGCAAGTTCTTTAGTTCTTGTTGGCTGCCCACCAACTCTTGGTCTTTTCACAGTTCTTTCAGGGGTGGCGGCGGCGGAGGAGGGGCAGGAAGGGACAGTAGGTCCTTGATGTTGTTGTTCCCCATCAGCAGCTGTCTCAGGTTGGCATTGAGTCCAGGGCGGTCCTTCAGGAAGAGCTGTTTTGTTTTTCTCCCCCCGGCCCCAGAATTTTTCCCCCCTGGAAATTGGAGAGACCTAAAGGGCACAGCCATAAAAATGGCAGCTCACCCTGCGTCTCGGCTGTGTCCCTGCAGAGGCCGAGGGCCACGAGCTCTCCCTTGCACACGTCCTGGCTGCCGTCGTGCCTGGCTTCCGGGCACAGATCGCTGTCAGTTTCAGCCTCAGAAATCCAGGCTTGGACTCGGTTACTCACATCTCCTCTCCCTGGCTGGTTGGAGTGCAATGACACCAGCATCATCTCCCAAAATAGACGAAAATAACCCTCAGCTCCATCGCTCACATGCCTCTTTTTGAGGAAAGAAAAAAGGAACTTAAAACTTAAAAGCGTTTTCCCTTCCTCCTTTTCCTTTCCAAGCATCTTTTTGATAGCGACAATAAAACCCTTGAATGTGCCGGCTGACCTCTGGTGCCACCCCCGTTCACTGTTCTCTTCTCAGCCTTTTTTATTTTGAAAACACTCATTGACCCCTTTCCTTAGTAAGGTTTCAGGCCCCTGCTCACGTTTCCTCAGACTTTCCTTCCCGCGAGCCTCTGCTGCAAAAGCTTGGTTCTGCACTCTCCTTGATGTGTGTGGGCGCTCGCCTCCCCCATTAAGCTGAGCCCCCGTGAAGGGGGACGCTAAAATGGCCCTTTATTGGTTAATTCCTCTCCCTCTTCTTTCCTCTGATCCTTCTGCTTCGTTTCTCCTGCCCTCCTCCTCCTCCTCGATCGCCTCATCCATCGGATAAACACTGCGATCTTCATGTTGGCCCTTGCTGATTCAAACTTAGGACTGCCTCGAAAACCCTCCAGGGATGCGGGGCTGAAGTCCAGTGTGGCCCTGTCAGTACTTCCAGGGTCTCTGGCGTCTCACGCCCCTGCCCCTTCACAGCTGCACAAAGTGCTCATTCCTCTCCCAGCCCCTGACTAAATCACCTGCTCGTCTCCTGGGACTCTGACCCCACCCCTCCTACCTCACCTCTGTGGTCCCCACGTGCTGTCTTCATCTGTTACCTGATGATTCTGTGTCCTTCCCAGTCCCGACTTGGAAAAGGAAGCTCTGGGAGACATATCCTGCTGTGTGTGTGCACGGAGTCGGGCTCTCCCAGCCTAGCTCACTGGTTCCTGCAGAGTAGAAGCCCATTAGCTGTTTAATAAAGCTTTGTTGATATTCCACCTTTTTCTGTTTGCTTTGCACACAGAGCATTACTTTGAAACCCAAATAGCCTGGAATGAGGTGTGGAAAGATATTAAGGTGGAAGTGTGGGGGTGTGTTTGTGGATGGTGGGGCAAGGTTAGCAAAGCTGAAATATCAGTAGTGGGGAAGGAGGCATGAAGAGGAAAAATGGGGAGTTTTCCTGCTTCCCAGATTTTCCAGGGGGAGGACACAGTGGTATTGCTACGTTGGTACGGAAGGATTCCCAGAACCTCTGCGACACCCATCATCAGATAAGTATAAACACGCATTCTAAAACCCAGTCTAAATGAGTTTTAGATTACCCGTTGCTTTGAATTTTCCATACCTCTTTTTTTATCTTCTTCAGCCAGAACAACCAGGAATGGACATTATTTGATTTGGCCAGCACCAGCAATTTTTTTTTTTAAACCATAGCTCTGTTTTATATGTCATTTCAAAGTATCCATCATATAGGAAATGCTGCACACACCTGTCAATTCAACAGAGAAAATATGCTTCTTTCCTATTTGTCTCTCTTTGCTTCAAGGACCAGGCAACACTAATCTTCCGCAATATTCTTTTCCCAATAAGAGCTCACATCCAATCTGAATGCTAAATAATGTTGTCACGAGGTTGCATGGGCACTGGTTAAGATCTATGCCCAAACTATAATGAATCTCTCTTCTACATAACTGTGATTGTGGCCAAAATTGGTGAGCAACCCATCCTCAAGGGAGCAGTGGGAGGAGACCAGAATATTGTGTTGGATTCTGTCCTGGACACATCTTCGGCTAGACTCCTGGAGCAGTTTAAATCAAGGGCTGGGCTGAGCAGGCCTGAATGGCTTGCAAATGACAGATTTATGGAGGGAGGCCTAATTAGATCACGGTAATTTGTAGTACGACAGTATCTTTTGCTCAAGATCTCAAAGCAAATGTCTGCCTTGATAGGTGGGCAAAACAAAGACCCACAAATGTCAAGGGAAAGTCTCAATTTCACAAAATAAATCCTGGGACAGCCCGGGATAAGAGTCGCACATCGCATTTGGAAAACATTTTACAGTTTTGCTCTGCATTCATATAATTTTGCCTCCTTTGAGTGGCCCAAATTCCTGCCATAAAAGTAGGAGTGGTGGTCGGTGTTTCTCTCGTTTTAGAAAAGGGGAAGATGGAGACACTGACTGGCTGAGTGGCCTGCCCAAGATCAGAGTCAGTAGTGGGGTTGACTTTTGGATTCCCTGTGTGGAGAAATGAAGTGACTTTTAGCAGGAAAAGAAGAAGAAGGTCTTGAGATAATGAGATTCTGTTTCTAACGACTTGGCAGAAAGGAGCATGGTTGAGGAATACAAGTCCCAGCAAAGATTCATTTAGGTCAAAGGCTTAGAATGGATTGCAAACCTGTTTGGGGAGTAGTTGTCCCCTGGTAGCCTTGAAAGATTAGTTCCAGGATCCCTGAGGATACCAAATCTGTGGATGCTCAAAGTCCCTTATGTCAAATGGTGTAGTGCTAACACACAGCCTAGGCACATGCTTTAAATCATAGTTCAGTTGAGTCGCTCAGTCGTGTCTGACTCTTTGCGACCCCATGAACCACAGCACGCCAGGCCTCCCTGTCCATCACCAACTCCCGAGTCCACCCAAATCCACATCCATTGAGTTGGTGATGCCATCCAACCATCCCATCCTCTGTCGTCTCCTTCTCCTCCTGCCCTCAATCTTTCCTAGCATCAGGATCTTTTCAAATGAGTCAGCTCTTCACATCAGGTGGCCAAAGTATTAGAGTTTCAGCTTCAAAATCAGTCCTTCCCATGAACACCCAGGACTGATCTCCTTTAGGAACACCTACTATGACGTAAATACTATGTAAATCATTGTAAACACAATGTAAATGATATATAAATAGTTGCCAGCATGGGAAGTTAGGTTTTGCTTTTTGGAAATTTCTGAATTTTTTTTCCAAATATTTTTAACCTTCCAGCTGGTGGAATCTGAAGATGTGGAATCCGCAGATGTGGAGTCCCAACTGTATGCAGAAGACTTGAGTTTGTCCATCATGGTGTTGCCTTGCCCCAAAGTGTTATTTTGTGTATACAGCCCTGAGGGGACTGTGTGTCGGGGGTGGTGGAGGTGGATGTCATTCATTTTATAGCTGCTGACAGAGGGATGCAGGAACTATAGTGGATGGAATTCCTGAGTGTTCTCCCCCTGACCTCCCCTCCATAGGATCACAGAGAGTGACTTGACCTGCCTGATGAGCTTGTCCATTCCAGGGGACCATTCATTCATCTGAATTCACTAGGAATCCATTTCCTCTTGGTCCCTACCATCTAGGTTAAAGTGATGATGGATTTTGCCTTCAAGGAGTTTATCTTCCAGTGAGAGGGCTAAAACATGTGCCTCTATAATAAGGAGCAAGGGAGAAGGTGATACCTGTAACAAAAAAGTCTTGTCTTGGTCCCTAGTTTCTATGCTGGCTTGTAGTGAGCACCACCTAGGTCTTTTGTAAGGGACAGACTGAGTCTTATCCTTTTTGGTTTCCCCAGTAGAACTTTGCACATGGCCGATGTGTACTGACATCGGGATGATGGGTTTCTCTTCCCATGTGGTTCTTTAAGATCTTTTACTGAGAATGGTAACTGGCCTACCTCAGTAGTTTTGAGTGTTCATTTTCCTTTCTCATTTCTCTGTCTCTCCATCCTGCCCTCTTTCTCTCTCTGTCTTTGCCTCTCTCACTCACTCTAAATATAAATATTTTGCCATTTGGAGATGGAGCCAATACCCATCATGACTAAAAGCAAATGGCATAATTTGAAGCCACATGGATGGACTTAGAGATGATCATGTTAAATGAAGTAAGTCAGACAAACATCATATGATATATGGAATCTTAAAAAAAATGATATAAATGAGCTTATTTACAAACAGAAATAAACGCAGACATAGAAAACAAAAATGATTATCAGAGGAGCTAGTGGGGCGGGTGATGGAGATAAATTAGGGGTTTGGGATTAACATATACACACACTACTATATATAAAAGAGATAACCACCAAGGACCTACTTTATAGCACAGGGAACTCTATTCAATGTCTTGTGATAACATATAATGGAAAAGAATCTGAAAAAGAATGTATAGACTGAGTCACTTTGCTGTATACCTGAAACAACCACAATGTTGTAAATTAACTGTATTTCAATAAAAAGTGGTTATGCTTTTTTTTTAATAAAAGCAAGTGGCAGAATTTTATTTTCTTATATTTGTATCCCCAGCATATTAGGGCAAATTTTAAATATAGTTTTATACATTTTTAGCAAATCCAAATATCTTCATTCCTAGTGGATAATGAGAAGAAAAGAGTGAGCTTCTTATTCTCACCAAGGTCACACCACATGGTGCTCAGCCCAGGCTTACCCTGCTGCCTCCTTGGAATTAAACCTGAGCGGGCAGAGAGAGGGTGGAAGGCAGCTTTGGGGACCTGAAGTATCTTGAGACAGTCTCTCCTGACTGTTTCAGCACATGGATTATGACAAAAATCACAAACTGCGGACTTGGCAGATTGTCCCAGAGCAGGAGGGGAAGGTGATAGCCTTTTCCAAAGTCAGAGGAGGGATGGGTATTGAATACATCACAACAAATATGTGATATGTCCTGCGAATGATATGAAAAATTAAATACAAAGAAAAGTGAAGACGGGGCTTCTCAAATGACAGAGCTGTGGAGAGGGGATGGCGGAGGTAGTGGCGGATGGCGGGTGAGGTGGCAGGGGAGATGGGGCAGAGTGCTAAATTAGTGGAAAGAAAAACACTGATGCTATGCATAGTCTGAAAGATGACATGTTTCCCTGGGCCAGATGGCAGTTTTTTTAGAGTTTTACTTGCATTTTCTGACTGAACAGACTTTGCTCGGATCCTGTTATTAATGTTAGAACCCAGGGCTGGGGCTCCTGTTTTCTCGCCAAAGCATGCTGACCCTGCTGTTCGGATGCAAGGGGCTTCAGAGGCTCAGAGAGCAGCAGCAGCTTGTGCTTCTGGGAAGTGGAAGGCTGGCTCCCAGGCAGCCCGTCCCGCCACTCCATAAAATGGAGGAACCTTGCCTCCCTGTGTGAATTCTCTTTGTGATTAGGAAGACAAATACCTCCACTGAGTTGTCTACAAACAGGTGCTGCAGATGGCTGGACCCTGGTTCTTACAGGCTGTGGTTGGAAACGAGGGAGGCTATTTTACTCTTGCTCAGCTCTGCTAAGTTGGTAGCCAAGGGTGGGCTCTCAGGAGACAATGAGTTATGTGACATATAAGTAATGCCGACGGCAGGAGGAGGGGTTTGCTGCAGACTGCCATGTTAGGTCTCACTGTGAATAGATAGTGTATTATTTAAAGTTGCTTCTGTGATACAGTCATTGGGCAGCTTCAAAATGGGTCGGGATTCCATTTGCTGGAAGAGAATGGTTGGATACTTTTTCTTAGGGAATCCCAGGCAAGGGGGAATTCCTCAGAATCCTTCCTCATCTTGGTATTTGAATCCAAGGGCTATCTTTCTCAGACCAAAGGACTTTGCTGCGTTGTGCTGTGCTTAGTCGCTCAGTCATGTCTGACTCTTCGCTACCCCGTGGACTGCAGCCTGCCAGGTTGCATGGGGATTTTCTGTCCATGGGGAATTCCCTAGGCAAGAAGACTGGAGTGGGTTGGCATGCCCTCCTCCAGGGGATCTTCCCGACCCAGGGATTCAACCTAGGTCTCCTGCATCACAGGTGGGTTCTTTACTGTCTGAGCCACTAGGAAAGCCTAGAGAAGCAAAAGAAAGAAGGGGACAAATATTACTTTCCAGATTGTTTTGCTCTTCTTAAGATTTCTAGATAATGATGGATGACCAATGCCTTTGTTCAGAGTTATCAGCCTGTTAAAAAATCAGAGGCAAAGCTCCCTTTTGGTTTTAGCTGTCACTGATATCTATTTATAGTCATGGCCAAATGTGACCTCATCCTCTAGGTTCTGCAAGCTCAGCAAATTGAGGCCAGGTTAGCCTGACCACGGGTCTCTGAGGAGCACCCCAGATGCTGTGGTGTGTCTTGTCAGCAGGGCCAAGGTTTTTCTTTCTGTTACGCCTCAAATGCCTCACAGCTCAGCACGTCAGAGAACAAGGTGATGGGAGGAGCCGTCTTTGAAATCAGAAAGCAAATGGAAGCCCCTGAGTATGTACAAGAGTTCCCGGATTTTCTTTCTTTTCCTTCCCTTCTTTGCTCTCTCCCTTTGTTTTTTCCCTCCATCTTCTGCTTTCCTTTTCCTTTCTTCTTTTCTGTTTTGGAAGAACAGAACAGAGAAAAGAGAAGATGGTGAAACAATAAAAAACTGGGTATGTCCCTGATGGAAGGGTCTTTGTGACCCTGAAGGTTTCCTGGGATTCAAGCAGGACCCTGATTGTTTGTCTTAAGCAGACGGCACACTGGTGAATATGGTGGCTTTCGACTTGGGGGAGCTCTGGTGGGAGTGAGCCCGATCTCATCTCACAGCCCATTTTTTGGGGACCCCTAGTTCTTCCAGCCAATAATCACTACATGCTGCTCCCTCGGAAGTCAGTTTCTATTCATTTCCTGGAGTTTTTCATCCTTAGTTTGAGAAAAACCGACTTAGCCATTAAGCCAGAGTTTTATCTTTGAAGACCAACTCCATTTCTATGGCATGGTCTACATCATTGAAGTCATGAACATTTTTCCTTCTCTGAATCCATGAGTCTTCACTAAGCTACTGATGGTTCCAGTGGTCCCTCCTTTCGTATTGCAGTCAATACATACTTTTTATGAATTGTGTGTCTTCCAATCTACAAGGTCATAGAAATTGTAGGATTCGGTTGAGAAATCCAAGTCAGTTGTTAAATATTACTGTTCATTCAAGAGTTACATGTTGATGTGTACAAAGGGGTTACATAATGAGACCTTGTACACAGTGGTTTGCTTAGATGTGGTCCCTGTCCCCCAGTGAATCAACACAGACTAAAATGTAGGGCGCTCAGAGAATCCCATGAAACTTGGGGGAAACAGCACAGCAATGGAAAGAGCTTTGCAGTGGCTGAGAGGGAGCTAATGATCTTAGCCCCGGGCAGAGCATACACATGCTGCCCTCACCTTCTAGTAGCGAAAACCATATTTAAACCACATTTTTGCCATCGCAAAGATGTATTCTGTAATGGAAGCGACCTTGATTTTAACAGAAGTGTTTAAACTTTAGTTTTTCTAAGACGAGGATAGCCCCAAATAAATCCGAACAAAATCAAGGACTAAAAAACATGGAGTAAGAAAAGAGCAGCACAGACATTCCTTTTCCACTAAGGTCCTCATCAGCTAAAATCCCAAGCAGCTTCTTTGATTTCATTTTTGGTAATTGCAACAGAAAATTGCATCTGGACTGACAATGTGTATTCCACGCTTCAGCCCAATGTGCTTACAAATTGCCAAGTTATAGCAAAGCCCCAGCAGAAAGGATGGAGAGTTCTCACAGTAATACTGGCAGACCGTTAAGAGCAGTGCCATTTACTGACACTACATCCTAGGAAAAAGAAATGAACTGGAAACTGTACATCAGGGTGATCAGCAATGTCAACTGGGTTCTGATTTTTCTTCTCACCCCTTTCCAAATAATTTGGCTTTCAAAATTGCATCTGCTGCTCTCTCTTTAGCACATACAAAATATATGCAGCATCTCATTGGAATTCTCCTTCTTTCCCCTTCTCCCTGCCTCCTGGAAATGTGTTCCTTTGGAGATGAATCTGGATATTTAACTGAAGCAGTGGAGGTAATATTACAGACAAATTGCAATCACCTGTGGGGTGGGGAGGGAAGGATCTACTCTTGTGGGCTGGAATAGAAATATTTTAGGAAATATTGAATTCCATGCTGGTTTCCACGTCCCAGTCAGAACTCTCTTGGTTGTTCCCTCAGGCCGTCAGTAAATACGTATTTAAAACAAAACAAAACAAAACTGATTTCAGTATTTACCTGAGTGGAACGTGAATATTCCTTAACCCAATAGAACTGACTTTTGCATATTTTAGTGGGTGGGATTAATAGATTCTATAATTATGAAAGATTTAAAATTAATTGGAGCTAACAGTACGTGTCAGAATGCTCACCATGTCCATTAAGCATCACCTGTGTAAAGAGTTAACATTGCAGAATGCTCGGGTCAGAGCAGGCTCCTCACTCCAAAAAGAGTGGGAAGATGTTCTGAAACACAGAACTTTCAGGGCTTAATCTTGAGCTTTTGCTAACTTCACTTGAAGAATTAGGAGTCTGATCCTCTTCCTGGCAGATATCCAACAGCAGGATAGACACATTCAAAACACTAAACAGCAATAACATGTTTTTGTGTGTATGTGTTTTTGTTTGCTGGTTGGTTGTGTGTATAGGGCCATGTCTATATATCAGAGCCAGCTTGAAGGAAAATACACTGCTTAATCTCAGGCAATATTTGAAACAATTATCAACTAGTTCCTCTGGTGGTTTTTAAAATAGAAGTTGTTTGATGAAAGTACACTTCTATTTCATGCTGTTCCCTACAAGGGGAACAAAGACTGTTTCTCCCTCTATTTCTTGTAATACCTGGCCAAAAATTGTTTTTTACTGAAGAAAATTTCACTTCTTTACATACTGAATATAATTATATTTAATAATAATAGTTGTCTTCACTTAATATAGTATTGTTTGTTCTTTTAAAATATTCATGACTACTAGAGTATTAAGTGATCACATAGCAAAAATTCCCACTAAAACAAGAAAAAAATAAACACAGCCTACCAAATGGTAAAGAATCCACCTGCAATGTGAGAGCACTCTGGGTTGGGAAGATCCCCTGGAGGAGGGCACGGCAGCCCACTCCTGTACTCTTGCCTGGAGAATCCCCATGGACAGAGGAGCCTGGTGGGCTACAGCCCATAGGGTCACAAAGAGTTGGACATGACTGAGCAACTAAACAGAGCCCAGTGCTTTTAATGCATTCACCACTGTGGAAGAAGTCAATGTCCAATTCTCTAAACAGTGATCCATCAGCCCCACTGCGCTAAAGTGGGTTTCTATCAATCCCGAGGTCATCTTTGCTCTGCCTCTCCTGACCCTGAGTGGGAAAGGAAGAATCGCCCGGGCACACCTAATAGCTCCTTGCGGTCAGGCAGCCATGGGAAGGGCAAGTGTACTGAAGCAGCAGAATCAATCCCCAGACTCATTAACCCGGCAGCCTCCCACCCCTCCCACGAGCTCCCCAGCCTCACAACTTGCCACCACCCTTCCATCTCCCTGATTCAAACTCACCCAAACCACCTTCAAGGGGCTGTGCACCTGCTCACTACACCACGCTTCCCTCCTGGCCCCTTGCAAACGGGCAGCTGGAACTTACGCTTTCCCAGAGAAAACTGTCTTGCCTCCTTACATACACACAGGCGCGCACACACACACACACACGCATACACAGACACACGCGTGTGCTGATAAGACTCCACCAGGGTCAGTGTTGTGGACAGACACCCCTCTGCTCATGGCTCCAGCCCCTCTTCCCCTCTGTCCTGACTCCCCACACCTTCCTCTGTCCGAGGATGCCCTGCTGCCTGCGCTCTGAGGCCCGATCGGCCGCTGCCTTCCCTCTCTCCTGCTAGAAAGCCATTGCCTCCTATCACGGCTCTGTTTGCCAGCCCTGCACTGTACTTCATTAGGCAGCTCTATTTAATGGCTTCAACAAAAGCCATCATTTTAGCCCAACTGCCTTGACTAAATTAAAATTTCCAATCTCTGTTTTAGTGTTCTGCAACTGATGTATACATAAGCAAAACTGGTCAACATCTGCCAGGGGGTTGGCCGAAAGTTCTGTAAAGATGTACTTCACATTTCTGAAGCATGTGCAAAGTAACAGCGTCCTTATCCTCCCGAGAGCTCTCACGGTTTTACTTCACCATTTGTTCAAACACACTTTAGCCGCGTAGAAGCCATGCAGTTGATTCTCCCCTTGGTTGCCATTTTATCTGTAGTGTCATTTTGAGTAATTGGGGTATGGTAGCTGATCAACTTACAGGTTTCTCATTGGCAGAAAGGGACCATGTTGGCACCAAGAAAGAATACGATGGGTCCTCTTGGTGCAGAAGCAAGTGTCCCCCTCTTGCACTTGGCTACCCAAGACCATTAGGAAATAAGCTTAATAAAGCCTCCAAGTGTATACGTCGTCACTCTGCCCAGGCAGAGGGAAGCACCTATGGATGAAACACCACACAACCAACGTGGAAAGATGGTCAATGTACATATTTAGTCAGTGATCTGTGAAAGTTTTTGAATTAGTTTTTAAAGCTTTGTTAAGACCAGAACGCACAGATGTTGAAAACAAGTTCAGATGTAGCGACAGATGGTATTTGATTATGAAGCAGACTGTTCATATAATACAAAGATGCTACTTCTGCCATACACAAGTAACTGCAGAGAGTGCAGTAGAAATTTTGGAAGGCAGGCGCTTCAAGAGGGTCTTTGTGCAGCAATAACTTTCCCATTTTCCAGCAGTGCTAGAATTGGGATAATTTCCCCCTTTTCTTTTCAATCAGGGCCTCTCTTGGCTCTTCCACGCCCCGCCTCCCTCTCCGGCCTCTTTTACTCCAGCCTTAAAAAGTCCGCTCTCCTTTCGGTGAATTGTCTCACCTCGCCATCACGCCTTTCACAACCTCGGTGTCGTTCAGAGAATGCATGGCCTCATCCAAGGCAGGCTCGTGCCCAAAGTTAGGGGAAACTAGGAAGCAGCTGCCAATGTTCCCATCATCTAAGGAAAAAGATTTCATCGCTCATGCTTCGCAATGAGAACTTGACCTTTAAACAGAAGCCAGGTTACAGCTTCTAACGTGCTGCCACACACGTGCTGAGGTTGCTGCTAGCTCAGCTTGAGACTCGAACTGTCTCTTCTGTACAATGGGGATAACATTGGTCCCTCTGATCTCTCGGAGAAGCTGAGGAGTCATAGAGGATGCTGGATTGGAAAATTGTCTTGGAAACTAGAAAGCGCTATTGACAGGCATGTGACTGTCATTGTCAAAGCCTGAGAATGGGAGAGTATGGTATCTGAGGTTGGAAAGAGAAATCACCCTGTGCCTTGGGGATTCTCAGTCAGAAATCCACTCTCCTTCCGTGTAGGTTCTAGAAAAATGCCACGATATCAGAAATTGGGCTTATTAAATGATGTGAGGCCAGCAGAAGCCCTGGCTGGAGAAGTGTGCCCTCCAAATGGTTATTTCACTTTTTTAAACCAGGGACTGTGGAGGACCAGTGACGTTGAGCTTGGGGTGCCATCGGATCTGGTCCATGAGAGAACCTTCTCGGCGGAAGTCCTGAGTGTAGGGCCAGGGAACAGATATGCTTGGTAAAGAAGAACGTGGATTCAACAGCCTCCATTCCAGACTCCTTTAGAATCCAAGCTTTTAAGGCTAAGTAAGTTACCAGGCCGTTTCCAAAGCTTTCCCTGAGTCTATTGCTTTCTTTTCTCAACACAGTGATGCCCGGGTCTGTGTTACAGTGTTGGTGTGGTGGGGGAGAGACAGGAAGGTAAGGGCAGTGCAGCCTCGTTCCTGCAGGCTTGCAAGCCCACCGCCTATCCCTTGCAATCCAAACCTCTTGTTTTGAAGAGCTCATTATGTGCCAAATAATATTTAATAAACACAGATGAGCCATGGGAGATGAGGGAAAGAACCAGCGTGCCAAAATGAGTTGGAGGAGATTTTGAGGGATGGCAGTATGGTGGAGTGGGTAGAGAGCCACTCTGGAAGGACTCAGGATGGAGGCGGAAGAGGGCATGGAGAGGAGTTGTCAGGTGTCCTCATGGGGTGAAGGGTGCTATGACCGTATGGCACACGATAAGATAGCCTAGGATGCTGTGATATTTTACATATGGCACCTGCAAAAAACCTCTTCCTTTTGGTTAGCTTTATTGGTTAGGTGGTTAAAGAAACAGACATGGTTTTAGTGAAGGTAAAGCTGATCATATGTATGTATAACTGACTCACTTTGCTATACACCTAAAATGAACACAGCACTGTTAATCAACTATGCTCCATTACAAGATATATTTTTTTTAAATATGCTGGTAAGACATTGAATTATAATAAATGCCTGGGGTTAGATTAGCCAGTTAAAGAAAGGGGTTATATTATCTCTCCAAGTCGCAAATGTATGTTAAAGCCCTCTGCATCTTGACTGCAGATGGGACTGGTGACATAATTTACAGGGCTCTGACCAGAAGGCAAATGTGTGGTCCTTTGTTTAAAAGTGATTAAGAACGTCAGGAGAGTACCAAATGAGCAGTAAAGCAGACACGGTAGTCTCCGGAGTGTGGGACCCTGAGTGACCAGGCGGCTTTCGTGTTTGCGAACCTGGCCCTTCTGCAGCGGAAAGATGCAGAGGAAACCTTCTCTGATCACCTCCATCTAGAATCTCTGCAGTGCTTGGGAGATTTCTGTGGTTTGGGTATCAGTTTATTGAACCCCAAGACACTAAGTGATTATCCAGAATATGGAGGAAAATGGAAAGCAGTGGCCACAGACCGCAGCCTGGGTAAGCCTTGAGAAGCCCTGGGTTTGCTCTCAAATCCTATCATTAATCAGATTTATGAACTTACCCATAAGAAAGGAATAACCAGGCCTTCCTGCTCCAGAAGTCTCTCACGGTTGTGAGCTCCCAGGATGACAATGTGAATGTCAGAGTGTAAAGTACAGTGGCTGGCAAGTAGATGCTCTCGGTTCAGGCCATGTGCACTGTGGGGTAGTTGAGGGGAGGTGACTGACTAGTCAGCTGGTCAGGATTGGCGTGGCATCATTGTGGGGGTTTCCATAGATAACGCAGTCATAATGGAGGGTGCATTGGGACTTCAAGCCCAGCTGGTGGATCCTCTCTCTGAATATGCCAATAAATATTACCCATTCCCCAGGCCCTGCAGGAAGAAGCTTTAAGTAAAACTATGCAAGTTTGTGGACTTCCCAGGTAGGTCAGTGGTAAAGAATCCTGCCAATGCAGGAAACATAGGTTTGATCCCTGGGTCAGGAAGATCCCCTGGAGTAGGAAATGGCAACCCACTCTAGTATTCTTGCCTGGGAAATTCCACAGATAGAGGAGCCTGGTGGACTATAATCTGTGGGGTTGCGAAGAGTCAGACATGCACACAATCATGGGTGTGAGAGTTGGACTGTGAAGAAGGCTGAGAGCCGAAGAATTGATGCTTTTGAACTGTGGTGTTAGAGAAGACGGGAGAAGCAACTGGCACCCCACTCCAGTACTCTTGCCTGGCAAATCGATGGAGGAGCCAGTAGGCTGCAGTCCATGGGGTCCCTAAGAGTCAGACACGACTGAGTGACTTCACTTTCACTTTCCACTTTTATGCATTGGAGAAGGAAATGGCAACCCACTCCAGTGTTCTTGCCTGGAGAATCCCATGGATGGAGAAGCCTGGTAGGATGCAGTCCGTGGGGTTGCACAGAGTCAGACACGACTGAAGCGACTTGGCAGCGGCGGTGGTTGGAGAAGACTCTTGAGAGTCCCTTGGACTGCAAGGAGATCCAACCAGTCCATTCTGAAGGAGATCAGCCCTGGGATTTCTTTGGAAGGAATGATGCTAAAGCTGAAACTCCAGTACTTTGGCCACCTCGTGCGAAGAGTTGACTCATTGGAAAAGACTCTGATGCTGGGAGGGATTGGGGGCAAGAGGAGATGGGGACGACAGAGGATGAGATGGCTGGATGGCATCACTGACCTGATGGACGTGAGTCTCAGTGAACTCCGGGAGTTGGAGGCCTGGCGTGCTGCGATTCATGGGGTCACAAAGAGTCAGACACGACTGAGCGACTGATCTGATCTGCACACAATCAGGTCTTCACCTTCACCCCTTTCCCCTGCAAATCACCATCATTCTACATTTCTGGTCGGAATCTCCAAGGAAAATATTTCTATCACCTTGCCTGGGACTATCTCTGAAGAAAGGAGATGTAAATAATTTTTCCAAGTGGGCCTGAGTTGTGGGTCCTGCTCTTGGGGAAAATTGGCTCCATTAAGGTGATAGCACCCAGCTAGTCCATGCCCAATTTCTGCCCATAGAAACTATGAGATGATGACTCTGTCTTGCTTTAGGCCACAAAATGTGTGGTAATTTGTTCTACAGCCATGGAAAACCAGTATGTGTTGTAATGTTTTATTATTGTATGTAAGAGAAACCACAGAACTGACTCATTGGTAAAGATGCTCAATGGAAGGATTCATTGGAAGGACTGATGCTGAAGTTGAAGCACCAATACTTTGGCCACCTGATGCGAAGAACTGACTCATTGGAAAACACCCTGATGCTGTGAAAGATTGAAGGCAGGAGGAGAAGGGGATGACAGAGGATGAGATGGTTGGATGGTATCACTGACTCAATGGACATGAGTTTGAGCAAGCTCTGGGGTTGGTGATGGACAGGGAGGCCCGGTGTGCTGTGATTCATGGGGTCACAAAGAGTCAGACACAACTGAGCGACTGAACTGAACAGAACTGAACTTACCATCGCTTATCCTAAAATCAGCCTATGCTACTGCTGCTACTAAGTCGCTTCAGTCATGTCTGACTCTGTGTGACCTCATAGACGGCAGCCCACCAGGCTCCCCTATCCCTGGGATTCTCCAGGCAAGAACACTGGAGTGGGTTGCCATTTCCTTCTCCAATGCATGAAAGTGAAAATTGAAAGAGAATTTGCTCAGTAGTGTCTGACTCTTAGCAACCCCATGGACTGCAGCCCACCAGGCTCCTCCGTCCATGGGATTTTCAGGCAAGAGTACTGGAGTGGGGTAGAAGACACTAATTAAACTTTGTGGAACAAATAAATGAATCTAAAAAATACTCATGATGACAATGTCATCAAGATGGTGGAAGCCACAGGCTTTGTTCTTCCGCAGAAACACCAACTTAGCATTACATGGTCTAAAAGCCTTTCAGAAAACTCCAGAAACCACTTAAGAAGTCATAGTTAAACATGTATCCATCTGTTCACCTGAAATTACCGCAACATTGTTAATTGGCTATATCCCAATACAAAATAAAAAGTTGAAAGTTACCCCCCCCAAAAAAATGTGGTTATGGACTGAGATTGTTGAGTTCCCAAATATAATGAACATTAACCAAAGACTTTTAAGGTTTAGTAGAGATCAAACAAAACTTCTAAGAGAAGAGCCTTGTGTATCATAGATAATAACTGTCCACTAAAGCTGCAAAGCATTTCAAAAACTCAGAAAGACAGGAGATACATATCTGTTACAAAAATTGGCTCATTGGTTCTTTCATTGCTTGTTTCACTCCAATCACTGAAAATCAATCTTCATATATATATTTTTCTTTTTTTTTAATTGGAGGATAATGCCTTTACAATGCTGCTTTAGTTTCTGCTGTACAGCAATATGAATCAGCTATATGTACACATATATCCTCTCCCTCTCGAAACACCCTCCGCCCCCCATTCCACTTCTGCATATATATTTTTTAAGGAAGTATGAAAGAGTCTGAAATGTGTCTAGAACTCAAAAAAAAATTGAAGTAATGAGCAACACTAATATAACTGAATGTTACGAAGGCTTTACACTTTAAAAAAAAAAGTTATAGAAGCCCTGGCAAACTGAAGGCCAAGAACAGTGCATTGTAACAGCTTCATCTCTTGGAAATCAAAAGCGTTAAAGACTTGGAGACTGTAGTAGGGACAGGTAGCAGAATGATCCTCTCCATTGATGTGTGGTCTTTAGAAGACAATCTGCAAATTCAACTGCCCAGAGAAAACCACGACTTGCCATAGTGGAGAAAATGAAAGTGAAAGTCACTCAGTTGTGTCTGACTCTTTGTGACCTCATGGACTATGCAGTCCATTGAATTCTCCAGGCCAGAATATTGGAGTGGGTAGCCTTTCCCTTCTCCAGGGGATCTTCCCAACCCAGGGATCGAACCCAGGTCTCCCTCATTCCAGGCAGATTCTTTACCAGCTCAGCCACAAGGGAAGCCCAAGAATACTGGATGGATAGCCTATCCCTTCTCCAGGGGATCTTCACGACCCAGGAATCAAACTGGGGTCTCCTGCATTGCAGGTGGATTCTTTACCAGCTGAGCCACAAGGGAAGACCCATAGTGGAGAAAGAGAACCTCAAAGAAGCATTGTCAGAACTTCTGGATATGTCATCATTTGAGAATCAAGAAAAGTCAAGTGCATTTGGCAGCCTTAGTGAAATGCATGTCTACTGATAATGTGTATTTTAAGTTTGAAATTGTTTTATGATTTGGGAACTGATTTATTTATAAAGCCTTGTAAATTTATAGATAATAAATCATGTTTAGTTACACACGGTGAAAGTAATTTTCATAGAAAAAATTTGACACAAATGTATCATCTCAGAGTTTTCAGGTGGGACCATTTTCAACTACTAGAGGCTGCCATCCGGTCCTTGCCATGTGGCCCCCTATAATAGACAGCTCATAACATGGCATTTACTTTTACAAAGCAAGCAGAAAAATCTCTTTTAAGAGCTCACCTGATTAGTCCAAGCACAGTCAGGGTAACTCTTTTGATTAACTCATAGTCAACTGCTTAGGGACCATAATTACATCTGCAAAGTACTATCATCTCTGCCATATAATGGAGCCTTACAAGGAGAGTGATAACTCATCATATTCATAAGTTCTGCCCACATACAAAGTCAGGCAACTATACAAGACATGTACACAAGGGACAAGAATCTTAAGGATTGCCCAAATATAGACAAGCACATGGAATATAAAGAGAACGCAGCCATCTCTAAAGAGTAAAGGACTCATAGGAGTTAGGAGGCAGAAGGCATAATTCTTTTTAATTTATTTTATTGAGGTTCAGTAGATTTACAATGTTGTATTAATTTTTAATATACAGCAAAGTGATTCATCTATATATACATATATATATTCTCTTCCATTGTAGTTGACTGCAAATATCGACTGCAGTTCTCTGTGTCATATACCAGGACCCTGCTGTTTATCCATTCTATAGTCTTCATCTGCTAGTCCCAAACTCCCACTCCTTCCGTCCCCTGCCTCCCCTCCCCTCTGGAACCACAAGTCTATTCTTACTTGTGAGTCCGTTTCCGTTCTGTGCATATGTTCATTTGTGTCAGATCTCATATTGCACATGCAAGTGATATTACATGGTATTTGTCTTTGTGTGTCTGACTTCATTTAGTATGATAATCTCTAGGTCCATCTGTGTCGCTGAAAATGGCATTATTTCTTTATTTTTCACTCCTGAGCAATACTCCATTGCATATATATAGCACATCTTCTTCATCCATTCATCTGCTGATGGACATTTAGGTTGTTCCCATGTCTTGGTTATTGTAAATAATGTGTTATGGACATAGTTGTATGTCCATGTATCTTTTTGAATTACAGTATATACCCAGGAGTGGGGTTGTTGAATCATATGGTAGTTCTATTTTTAGTTTTTTGAGGAATTTCTATGCTGTTTTCCCTAGCGGCTGTACCAGTTTACATTTCCAGCAGGTGCAGTTTTAATGGTGCTTGAGGGAACTTGCAAGTGGATAATAGTAGCTGCATGTTGCGATCTTCCAAGACAGCATATCCTGGGGTCCTCTAATCCAGAGAAATTCACGACTTCCAGTTTGTGTATTCCCATCGTTTTCAGTAATACGTTTTCTTCCATGCATTTTATTCTTCCTATTTCTATTGAGGCAAACCTTATTACTATCTCTGGTGTGGGGGAATTTTTATTTTGAGTGTTTTCAATTTTCCTTCTTTCCGCTGATTTCTAACATGGAATAATTATTGCTTGTAGAGGCAACTCTCAGAATCTCCTTTGCTGTGGAAAATCTAGGTGATGAACATATGATATGGGGCATGAAAGAAAGAAATCTGAGGGTTTCATGAACTAGATAATGTAGCAGTTAAGAACACAAGCTCTGGAGCCAGACAGACAAGGTTTAAATCTCAATTTTTCCACTTATTAGCTGAGTGACCTTGGGCAAATCATTTCCTTCTACATCTATGTCTTTATGTATGGGATATAATAATGCTATCTTTCTTTGTTGATTTGAAGATTAAATGAGTCGATGTATGTGAAGTACCTGGATCCATTCCTGGGATGCTGTAATCCTATATGTGCATTTATTATTCCTCACCATTCACAGAGGGAAGCACTGTAAGAGATTGGGGAGGGTGGAAAAATGTTTACACAAGGATCTGAGGAAGTTGGAAGTGAAAAGTAGGAGTTGAGAGTGGGTGGGTTTCAGGGAGCTGATGCTGACATGTGGGAGATTTTAGAAGGAGCAGAGATGGAGAAAAAGAAATTTTCACATGTTTGTTGTGCTTTAACGTTGCACTTTGTCTTACAGCATATCACTTAGAAATTGTGTAAAGATTTGAAGTGCTTTTAATTACTTTATTGTTTCAAGAGAGAATTTCTTTAAAGGCACTGCTGGGCTTGGAGAAGGCAATGGCAATCCACTCCAGTACTCTTGCCTGGAAAATCCCATGGACGGACGGGCCTTGTGGGTTGTTGTCCATGGGGCCGCTACGAGTCAGACACGACTGAGGGACTTCCCTTTCATGGTTCACTTTCATGCATTGGAGAAGGAAATGGCAACCTGCTCCAATGTTCTTGCCTGGAGAATCCCAGGGATGGGGGAGCCTGGTGGGCTGCCGTCTATGGGGTCGCACAGAGTCGGACACGACTGAAGCAACTTAGCAGCAGCAGCAGCAGCTGATTAAACTTGAAATTTTTAGCAGATATCTGAGACGAAATGTTAAAAGACAGTTGGATGTAGGAGTCTGAGAGATTATCCAGCTTAAGCCACACATTTGGGAGTTGCCTGTGTATAGATGGTCTTCCAGGCCACGAGGCTGGGTAAGATCATTTAGCTATTTTCATTGAGCTATTGTACATACTGGAGAGAAGTCTGATAATAGCTCTTGGATACCCCTAGTCCTGCTATTGGTTACCTTTATAGCCTTAAATATCATCTTTAAATCTCTAATTCTACTTCTGTCATCATTAGGCTGTGTTTTTTCACTCCCCAGTTGAGGGCATTAATATTCCTAATTCTTCCCTCTCTTCATCTCCCAACTTTGGCCAGTCACGCCTTTGTTTTCACTTTGCCAACGTTGAAAACCTTTACATTCTTCTCTGTAACCACCTTGTAGTTCACTCTCTTAGGTCCATATACTGATCCTCAGTGGTAACAAACAGTAAACAGCATTTATACTATCAAAGTATGTAAGTGTTGGGCATTGCTAAGCCAGGCTGAGTGTCAAGAGTACATTTTCTTCTTGACTGGTTCAAATTATTCATTAACTAAATAGCCACTGACTCCCTGCCTCATCATAGGCAGTTTTAGTTGTCTGCATTATGCAAGAAAAGTTGCCTGCCCTCATTAAACTTACCTTCTGGCATGGATTCCATGTCACTTGTGGGAGAATGTCTCTAGAGTTCATTCAAAAGTATTCTTTTTTTTATCCCCTTTTATTTCTTTTATCAGCTTTTTGATCTGATTTCAATATCACTATGCCAGATTTTTTTAGTTATTGTTGCCATGATATATGTATTTTTAAAATGCATTATCTTCACATAATGTATCAATTGCTTAAAATCACATTTTATTTTCCCTTAATTTCTCTTTCATAAAAATTTTTAAATTTCTTTTTTTGATTCTCTTAGACTTTCCCTTGGTTATTTTCTTTTTTCCTTGTTATGAGATGAAACATAATTTCACTATCATTTCACAAATATTTTTGGTTTCTTACTCATTCTGCCCACCATGCAGAATCTTTCTAACTTTTCTAAAGACATCTTTCTTGCAGCTATTGAGTTCCTGTTCTAATTTAAACTAATTATATTCCAAGCTTGCTGCACAACTATCAACCTATCTTCCATATAACTGTTTTACTTTCTCTTTATTCCACATCTTCATCTTTTTTTGCTTTTTAGCTTCATTCTGTTGGAATATAGCTCATGTAAATTTTTCAGAAAGACTATATGGAAAATAAGCTTTTGAATCAGTGCATATTAGAATCTTTGTTCTTATGCTTGTTAATAGTTTGGATTAATATTATTCTAGATTTTCATAGGGCTTCCCTTATGGCTCAGCTGGTAAAGAATCTGCTTCCAATGTGGTAGATCTGGGTTCCATTCCTGGGTTGGGAAGATCCCCTGGAGAAGGAAAAGGCTCCCCACTCCAGTTTTCTGGCCTGGAGAATTCCATGAACTGTATAGTCCATAGGGTCACAAAGAGTCAGATACGACTAAGCGACTTTAAAAAAAGTTTTTGTATTCAACATTTGAATAGTGTTTTAGAAAGTAACAAAAAGTTCAAGCCACAAATAAGAAAAAAAAAAACAAAACATTTAGGCAGTGGGAACATCTGTACAAATGTACTGAGACATGAAATGACAGTGGGTATATTGGGAACTATAGGAAATTCAATATAGTAGGGACATAAAGGGCAAGAATTAGAGGGAAGGGATTTCCCTGGAAGTCTAGTAGTTAAGAATTCACCTTCCAATACAGGGTCAACCCTGTGAACCACAGCACGCCCTGCTTCAGCGTCCATCACCAACTCCTGGAGTTCACTCAAACTCGTGTCCATTGACTTGGTGATGCCATCCAACCATCTCATCCTCTGTCATCCCCTTCTCCTCCTGCCTTCAATCTTTCCCAGCATCAGGGTCTTTTCAAATGAGTCAGCTCTTCTCATCAGGTGGCCAAAGTATTGGAGTTTCAGTCTTTCCAATGAACACCCAGGACTGGTTTCCTTTAGAATGGACTGGTTGGATCTCCTTGCAGTCCAAGGGACTCTCAAGAGTGTTCTCCAACACCACAGTTCAAAAGCATCAATTCTTCTGTGCTCAGCTTTCTTTATAGTCCAACTCTCACATCCATACATGACTACTGGAAAAACCATAGATTTGACCAGATGGACCTTTGTTGGCAAAGTAATGTCTTTGCTTTTTAACATGCTGTCTAGGTTGGTCATAACTTTTCTTCCAAGGAGCAAGCGTCTTTTAATTCCATGGTTGCAATCACCATCCACAGTGATTTTGGAATCCCCCCAAAATAAAGTCTGACACTGTTTCCACTGTTTCCCCATTTATTTGCCATGAAGTGATGGGATCAGATGCCATGATCTTAGTTTTCTGAATGTTGAGCTTTAAGCCAACTTTTTCACTCTCCTCTTTCACTTTCATTAAGAGGCTCTTTAGTTTCTCTTTGCATTCTGCCATAGGGTAGTGTCATCTGCATATCTGAAGTTATTGATATTTCTCCCGGCCATCTTGATTCCAGCTTCCTCCAGCCCAGCATTTCTCATGATGTACTCTGCATATAAGTTAAATAAGCAGGGTGACAATATAGAGCCTTGACGTACTCCTTTCCCGATTTGGGACCAGTCTGTTGTCCCATGTCCAGCTCTAATTGCTGCTTCCTGACCTGCATACAGATTTCTCAAGAGGCAGGTCAGGTGGTCTGGTATTCCCATCTCTTTCAGAATTTTCCACAGTTTGTGGTGATCCACACAGTTAAAGGCTTTGACATAGTCAATAAAGCAGAAGTAGATGTTTTTCTGGAACTCTCTTGCTTTTTTGATGATTCAACGGATGTTGGCAATTTGATCTCTGGTTCTTCTGCCTTTTCTAAAATCAGATTGAACATCTGAAAGTTCACGGTTCATGTATTGTTGAAGCCTTGCTTGGAGAATTTTGAGCATTACTTTACAAGCATATGAGATGAGTGCAATTGTGTGGTAGTTTGAGCATTCTTTGGCATTGCCTTTGCAATGCAGGGTATGCAGGTTCAATCCCTGCTCAGGGAACTAAGATCCCACATGTAGCAGAGCAACCAAGCTGGTGTGCTGTAACTAAGATCTGACATAGCTAAAAATAAATAAATATTGGGAAAAAAGAAGAATTAGAGGGAAGGGAGGAAGCAGTGGGAAATACAGCAAAAGGAAAAGGTAGGGGTGATATCCTAAGGGGTCTTATCTGCCAAGCTAAGAGGATTGGCTATAATCCTGAAGTGAAAGGGAGCCCCAGATTAGTGATGATCTGGGAAATATCAGTGATGTGATATAGAAAGATTGATTGCTTACAACAGTAGTTTGGAGGATTGCCATGAGATTGGAAAAGGGGGACCAGCACAGAAGAAGCTTTCATGATAGCAGGAGTGGAGAGCTAGGGAAGGAACCAGGGACAGGTCATAAGGGGTGTGAAGAGCCACACTAAAAAATCTGAACTCTATTCTGGAGCAATGGTCAAACTCTAGATGTTGAATAGAGGGGCAGATGAATGCTTCCGAAAAATCACTCTGCACACAGTACAGGAGAATGAATTCATGTTGGGGTGGAAACATCCGGTATAAAAATGCCACTCCTGATATTGTGTACTTCTTGCCATTGTAGAACCAGAGATCAGAGTTGATGGGGACCTGAGTTAAGAATTGTGTCTAGAGGGACTTCCCTGGCGATCCAGTGGTTAAGAATCCACCTTCCAATGCAGGGGATGTGGGTTCAATGCCTGGTCGTTCCACATGCCTCAGGGCAACTGATCCCATGTGCCACAAGCACAGAGCTTGCGTGCTCTGGAGTCCACGTGCCGCAACTAGAAAGAAGTCCATGTGCTGCAAGTAAGACTCGATGCAGTCAAAAAGCAAAGTATTAAAGAAAGAGCTGCACCTAGCGAGAAGTGAAGGGATTTGAGTGGTATAAGGAATGTGAATGGACGGCCATATAACGGTTGATGAGATGTGGGACTAGAGAGAAGAAAGACAGAAGACTTCTGGGTTCTTGGCTTGGGCCAGTAGATGAGTTCAGTTCAGTTTAATTCAGTTCAGTCGCTCAGTCGTGTCTGACTCTGCGACCCCATGAATCGCAGCATGCCAGGCCTCCCTGTCCATCACCAACTCCCGGAGTTCACTCAAACTCACGTCCGTCGAGTCGGTGATGCCATCCAGCCATCTCATCCTCTGTCGTCCCCTTCTCCTCCTGCCTCCAGTCCCTCCCAGCATCAGAGTCTTTTCCAATGAGTCAACTCTTCGCATGAGGTGGCCAAAGTACTGGAGTTTCAGCTTTAGCATCAGTCCATCCAATGAATATTCAGGAGTGATTTCCTTTAGGACGGACTGGTTGGATTTCCTTGCAGTCCAAGGGACTCTCAAGAGTCTTCTCCAACACCACAGTTCAAAAGCATCAATTCTTCGGCGCTCAGCCTTCTTCACAGTCCAACTCTCACATCCATACATGACCACAGGAAAAACCATAGCCTTGATTAGACGGACCTTTGTTGGCAAAGTAATATCTCTGCTTTTGAATATGCTATCTAGGTTGGTCATAACTTTCCTTCCAAGGAGTAAGCGTCTTTTAATTTCATGGCTGCAGTCACCATCTGCAGTGATTTTGGAGCCCAAAAAAATAAAGTCTGACACTGTTTTCACTGTTTCCCCATCTATTTCCCATGAAGTGATGGGAGCAGACGAGTGGATGATACCATTTACTGAAGAAAAGACATTTTTGGGGAAGGATGTTTTAATCAGGGATAGAGCAGATCAACCAAGAGTGACACTTCTCTTCTGTCGTGTGTGCCTGCTAAATTGCTTCAGTCATGTCTGTCTCTGTGCAATCCTATGGATTATAGCCATCAGACTCCTCTGTCCATGGGATTCTCCAGGCAAGAATACTGGAGTGGATTGCCATGCCCTCATCCAGGGGATCTTCCCCACCCTTGCCTGTTACATCTCTCCTGCATTGGCATGTAGATTCTTTCCCACTAGCACCATCTGGGAAGCTGTCAGGTGAAGAAAATAATAACAGCTGCATGTTTTGCCTCCCCCAGTGTAATAGAGTATCCTCACCATCACAACCTCCTCTTCTGGAAATGTCCTCCCTCTGGCTCCCTGGCTCCAGGGCCACAGCCTTCTCTGCTGTCAAATGCTACCTGGTTCCTCCAAACTCAGGGCCTGCCTGTCTTCGACCTAGAGTACAGCCTCCTCTAGGATAAGAACCACGCCTACTTTACTCATCATTGTTTCCACGAAGCCCAGAACAAATGTTTGTTGAAGGAATGAAAGAGAAGAACGCCTGAAGATCATTTGGCTGTGACCTCAGAGATGCTCTGCCCCCGACAACTCTCAGCAGCTGTTTGAGAAGTTGTGGAGCTAATTCCCAGACAGCAGCTTACCACAGGCCATGTGGGGGCCACGGCACATAGTTCAGGCAAAACTAAAGCCTCAAGGCCTCTGGGATGCACCAATTCAAGTTCTGAGTTGGGGAAGCCACAGTTGCTGCTGGCTCACTCTGGGTACAACCAGCAAGAGGCTTGCAATTTTGTCTAGAGATGAAGGGGCCCACCCAACTGAAGTGCTTTCTTCAGGCATGTTTGCATTTTGTAGACTGTGAGCGCCTGGTCTTATTCATGCCTTCCCTGAACCGAGCTGAGTGTTGGGCATATAGAAAGTGAAAGTGAAGTCATTCAGTTGTGTCCGACTCTTTATGACCCCATGGACTGTAGCTTACCAGGCTCCTCCGTCCATGAGATTTTCCAGGCAAGAGTACTGTAGTGGGTTGCCATTTCCTTCTCCAGGGGATCTTCCCAACCCAGGGATCGAACCCGGGTCTCCTGCATTGCAGGCAGATGCTTTACCATCTGAGCCACCAGGGAAGTCTGTTGGGCATATAAAGTGCACTCAATACATATAAGTTAAATAAGCAAATGTATACATTAAGACAGAGATACTGATTTGCACTTTATCATGTTTTTTAAGAAAAATTTCTTTTGAAATCTTTTAAAATTTTGAAGGCAATAAAGCTGTAAAAATTTCAAATAATAATATGCAATAAAAATGAAAGATATCCTGCATTTTTCTCTTGAATTCCAAGTATCTCTTATCTATCATTTATCTGTATCTATTATGTCTATTTTCTATCAATCAAGTATCTATCATATCTATCATCTTCTATCTATCAATCATCTATGTATCTCTCTATCTAGCTATCATCTTTTTATACTGTTCATGGGGTTCTGAAGGCAAGAATGCTGAAGTGGTTTGCCATTCCCTTCTCAAGTGGACCACGTTTTATACTTTGGCCACCTGATGTGAAGAGCCAACTCGTTAGAAAAGCCCCAGATGCTGGGAAAGATTGAAGGCAGGAGGAGAAGGGGACGTCAGAGGATGAGATGGTTGGATGGCATCACCGACCCAATGGACGTGAGTTCAAGCAAGCTCCAGGAGTTGGTGATGAACAGGGAAGCCTGGTGTTGCAGTGCTTGGGTTTGCTAAGAGTCGGACTGAGTGACTGAACAGCAACAAAGTCTATGATCTGTCTATCTATTTTCTATCTAATCTGTCTCTCTCTGGTACAGATTGGTCCAGAACATTCAGAATCTAGCAGTAATAAGACATTTTCTTTTATAACCTGCCCCAGCACCCGTCCAGCAGAGCTGGCTGGACATTTAAACTTGATTACCTGAGGGGACTCTCTCTCTCCCTTGAGGTTGATCAAGGGCTTATCCAGTAAGATTGAGGATAGACCTTAGGTCTTCAGTCGCTTCTGCTTCTGTACTCAGCGCTTCTTGCTTATAACACCAGTGGCTCCTAAGGCAGGTGGGTCTCCTGGGGCATCTCTGCTGCTATGACAAGCATGGTTGCAGACATGTTGGCTTCTGTCTTCAGCACTGTATGCTTAGCACTCTGTCCTCCACAGGCAGCCATGTAGCAATTCTATCCATCCTTTCACTTCAGGGAAGCGACTTTCTCATCTCATCCCAACCCTAAGTTCACATCTCCTCTGAGTCATCAGGGCATGGAGTTGGTCTACATCCCTTGCTTCCCCTTATGACAGAAAAGCCTCCATCCTTTTTTTGGGAGGTGGGGATAGTGCTATCAAACCCTAGATTTGACAGTTAAAAGCATGTAAAGTCCCCTGGGATAACTGAACCAAGTTCAAGAATATAAAGACCTGATTGCCCTTAAAGGGAAAGGAAGAAAATTCGCTTCCTTCTTCTTTTCCTCTTCCCTCTTCATTTCCCTTTAGGATCAGTACACCAGAAAGGCATCAGTGAAGTTTTTAATTACTCATTCTATTAGATACATAGATAAATGTAATTTTAAATACAAGTGGGACTATATGATTTAAGGAGTTTGTCAAGGAGTTCGTATATTGTCACCCTGTTTATTTAACTTATATGCAGAGTACATCATGAGAAACGCTGGACTGGAAGAAACACAAGCTGGAATCAAGATTGCCGGGAGAAATATCAATAACCTCAGATATGCAGATGACACCACGTTTATGGCAGAAAGTGAAGAGGAACTAAAAAGCCTCTTGATGAAAGTGAAAGAGGAGAGTGAAAAAGTTGGCTTAAAGCTCAACATTCAGAAAACGAAGATCATGGCATCTGGGCCCACCACTTCATGGGAAATAGATGGGGAAACAGTGTCAGACTTTATTTTTGGGGGCTCCAAAATCACTACAGACGGTGACTGCAGCCATGAAATTAAAAGACGCTTACTCCTTGGAAGGAAAGTTATGACCAACCTAGATAGCATAATCAAAAGCAGAGATGTTACTTTGCCAACAAAGGTCCGGCTAGTCAAGGCTATGGTTTTTCCTGTGGTCATGTATGGATGTGAGAGTTGGACTGTGAAGAAGGCTGAGCGCCAAAGAATTGATGGTTTTGAACTGTGGTGTTGGAGAAGACTCTTGAGAGTCCCTTGGACTGCAAGGAGATCCAACCAGTCCATTCTGAAGGAGATCAGCCCTGGGATTTCTTTGGAAGGAATGATGCTAAAGCTGAAACTCCAGTACTTTGGCCACCTCATGAGAAGAGTTGACTCACTGGAAAAGACTCTGATGCTGGGAGGGATTGGGGGCAGGAGGAGAAGGGGACGACAGAGGATGAGATGGCTGGATGGCATCACTGACTCGATGGACGTGAGTCTGAGTGAACTCCGGGAGTTGGTGATGGATAGGGAGGCCTGGTGTGCTGCGATCCATGGGGTCGCAAAGAGTCGGACACGACTGAGCGACTGATCTGATCTGATCTGATATGATTTACTGTATTTCATCAAGTCTAAGAGGCATCAATTGTAAGACATGCCATCATTTTATGTTTTACTGAGAAGGGAAAAATGCTACCTATTATAATTATTAGACATGCGGTTGTATGATGCCTCGCAATGTCAGAAGTGTTGAAATGTGAATGAAATGATTTTAGAATTAACAGAATATAGTACTACATTACTCTGCTCCTACACTTTTTAGTTAGTAATTTGCCTTGGAGAATTTTCAGTGTTAATATGTAAAGATTTATCCCATTTAAAAAAGCACAAATAGTATCCCATTTAAGGATATAAAGTAATTTACTTTTAAAAACATAAAACAATTTGTTTGATCATTCATATACTAAGAGGTTTTATTTTGGGCATTTCAATATAATACTTTAATGAAGATTCTTATACCTTTAATATATTTTGTGAACATTTTTCGTTGTTAGATGTAGAATATTAGATTATGTTAAATTTTGACAATTACTGTCAATTTGTCCTCTTAAAAAGAACTATCTTTAATCCTGCAATAATGTTTGAGAGTATCCATTTTCCCATGTACTTGTCAAAACTGGATGATATTAATATTTTTCTAATCTAATTGACAAAAATGGTACTATTTTTACATTTGTATTTCTCTGATTTCCAGTGAAGTTAAGCATATTTTGACTACACTAAAGCCTTTGACTGTGTGGATCACAACAAACTGTGGAAAATTCTGAAAGAGATGGGAATACAAGACCACTTCACCTGCCTCCTGAGAAATCTGTATGCAGGTCAAGAAACAACAGTTAGAACTGGACATGGAACAAAAGACTGGTTCCAAATCAGGAAAGGAGTACGTCAAGACTCTATATTGACCCCTTTCCTATTTAACATCTATGCAGAGTACATCATGTGAAATGCTGGACTGGATGAAGCACAAGCTGAAATCAAGATTACCAGAAGAAATATCAATAGCCTCAGATATGCAGATGACACCACCCTTATGGCAGAAAGCAAAGAGGAACTAATGAGCCTCTTGATGAAAGTGAAAGAGGAGAGTGAAAAAAGCTGGCTTTAAGCTCAACATTCAAAAACATAAGATCATGGCATCCAGTCCCATCACTTCATGGCAAATAGATGAGGAAACGATGGAAACAGTGACAGACTATTTTCTTGGGCTCCAAAATCACTACAGATGGTGACTGCAGCCATGAAATTAATAAAAGATGCTTGCTTCTTGGAAGAAAAGCTATGACCAATCTAGACAGCATGTTGAAAAGGAGAGACATTATTTTGCCAGCAAAGATCTATCTAGTCAAAGCTATGGTTTTTCCAGTAGTCATGTATGGCTGAGAGAGTTGGACTTTAAAGAAAGTGGAGCACCAAAGAATTGACGCCTTTGAACTGTGGTGTTGGAGAAGACTCTTGAGAGTCCTATGGACTGCAAGGAGATCCAACCAGTCCATCCTAAAGGAAATCAGTCCTGAAGGAATATTCATTGGAAGGACTGATCCTGAAGCTCAAACTTTAATACTTTGGCCACCTGATGCAGAGAGCTGACTCCTTGGAAAAGACCCTGATGCTGGGAAAGATTGAAGGCAGGAGGATAAGGGGACAACAGAGGATGAGATGGTTGGATGGCATCACAAACTCAATGGACACGAGTTTGAGCAAGCTCCAGGAGTTGGTGATGGACAGGGAAGCTTGCTGTGCTGCAGTCCATGGGGTTGCAAAGAGCTGGACATGACTGAGCCACTGAACTGATACCGATTAGCATATTTTCAGATATTCATTAGCCACTTTCATTTCTTCTCTGGTATTTTGACAATTCATGATCTTTGATCATTTTACCAAGAGTGGTACAATTTATTAATGCATTTATAGATGTTTTTTATATAGTAAGGCTAATAGTCTATATGTATATGTCTGTATTTTATCTTTTCCCATGCTTTTTTGGTTATTATTTCTGAAACATAATTTTTAAACTTTTTTATTTAATGAAAGTGCCTTTAAGTCCTACAGTGCCTTACAACTTCAGAAGTTTTGCACACGATTCCATATAATCCCATAATTTCTCTTTAATCCCCTACTCCTTTACTGTCCCACCCCTTCCTCTCACCTCTGGTAACCACTAGTTCTCTGTATCTGTGAGTCACCTTTTTTTTTGTTATATTTACTGGTTTGTCATGTTTTTTAGATTCTGTATACAATATTTGTCTTTCTCTGTCTGACTTATTTCAATTAGCATAATCCATTCCAAATCCTTCCAAGTTACTACAAATGGCAAAATTCCATTTTTTTTTTTTTTATGGCTGCAATGGCACCCCATTCCAGCACTCTTGCCTGGAAAATCCCATGGACGGAGGAGCCTGGGGGGCCTGCAGTCCATGGGGTTGCGAAGAGTCGGACACGACTGAGCGACTTCACTTTCACTTTTCATTTTCATGCATTGGAGAAGGAAATGGCAACCCACTCCAGTGTTCTTGCCCGAAGAATCCCAGGGACTTGGGAGTCTGGTGGGCTGCCGTCTATGGGGTAGCACAGAGTCGGACACGACTGAAGCGACTTAGCAGCAGCATCAATACACACACACACACACACACACACACACACACCATCTTCTTTATCTATTCTTTATCCATTTATGAGATGTAATTTTATCTAGCCACATCTTTTATTTTACTTATTTATGGCTTCTGGGTTTTGCGTTGCTTAAAATATCTTCCAAACAGTAAGATGGTAAAATTGTTTTCCCAGAATGTTCATGTGTGTGTTACGTGTGTGTGCACACATGTATTTGTGCATATTGCATTTGGGTGAATATGTTTTCAAACTTTTATCTATCAGTATTTTATTTTTGCCTGTGTTATAAGATGGGACTCTAACCGATTTTTCCATTTCATTAGCAAATTTTCCCAATGCTATTTGTTGAATCATTTATCATTTCCTCTTGATTTGAAATTGATCTTTATTATAGACCAAATTCCTATGCTCTTATATGTCTGTTCCTGTATTTTCTAATTTGCTTTCTTGAACTATTTTTTTCAATCCTTGTGTTAATAGCATAGTATTTAATTACTGTAAACTTTGAATTTTGTATCTGTGTTTATTGGTGCAAGCTGCAGAAACAATAAATAGAAATATACTTTAATTTTCAAAATATTTATTGAGTGTCCTCTATGTCCTTGTCTCTGTGGTAAGTCCTTGAGTGCATCTAACAACTGTACTACACCTTAATATAATTTTAATAGTTTTTAAAATTGATATTTCTTTGTTTTTGAATACTTTCTCAGCTTTCTTTTTTACTAGCATTTCCTTTTTCAGGTGAACTTTAGAATTGTTTAATAAGTTCCATTAACAATCATCTAAATTTGATTGAGATGGCATTAGTTTATAGAGTAAATTGCATTAATTTACAAAGTTGTTGAGCAAATTAGAAAAAATAAAAAATAAGAATTTGGATCTTTCTGTTCAAAATGTTATCTTATCTTTATGTTCCCCCAGTTTTCTTTTTTTATAAATAAGGATAATAGTGCAAACACCTCTTAAAATTTCTGACATTGAAGAAATCATTTAGATAATTCATCTCACATTATAAGAAGTTAATAAATGTTAGTTACATTATTATCATTATTATTTTTATCATTATTGTCTGACTCAATTTTTTAAGGTCTTCTTTAAATCTTCTTTAAGCTTTTATGATGCCTTCCCTAGTAGCTCGGTTGGTAAAGAATCTGCCTGCAATGCAAGAGACCTGGGTTCGATTCCTGGGTTGGGAAGATCCCCTGGAGAAGGAAATGGGGTGGGGGAGGGGAGGCTGCAACTGACTCCAGTACTTTTGCCTGGAGAGTCCATGGACAGAGGAACCTGGAGCAGTCCATGGGATCGCAAAGAATCAGACGTGACTCTGCGACTAACTTTCTTTATTATGTCTCTATAGTACCATTTTTAGCCTTATCCCTAATATTTTATAAGTTTAGTGTTACTTTATTTCCATTTTTTGTTCTAGTTGTTTATTGTTTACAAATAGAAAAATAATTGAAATATGTGTTAATTGGCCACATATTTACTGAGTGTCCTCTGTAGTCACTTCCCATTCCTTTCTCAAATCCAGCTCTGGTGATACTGGGAATTACCAAGAGTGGAGAAACAGAGGTCAGATACAGGGGTTACTGTGTGACTTCCTCTCAAAGCTGATGGGTTTTCACTCCAAAATCAAACATAATTATGCTTTCAATGCTCAGTTGTTGTTATCAGTCTTCCCTCTGCCCAGATCATGTACATTGGAAAATTGACTGTATTGCATATGGAAGTCATTATTGCTATCTGAACTGTTGAAGACTGGTGTACACAAAATACACATTTGACCATCTATTCTGCATATAGCGATTTATCTAAAGGTTAGGAAGCAAGTTTATTCTGAGACACCTGGGAGAACTCAGGATACCCACCAGGGCGATACAGTTTGGTGGATTCCAGCCATTCCCAGAATGCTAAGAGAGGAAGTGGCTAAGGGTTACATAATCTACTACAATTTTTAGATGCGATATTTTCAAACAAGAGATAGTGTTGGAACTCTAGGTAGAACATAGCAGCTGAGGCTATATGAGTCTGAAAGAATATTACCCCTCCTCAGAGCAAACTAACCAGAAGATTTATCAGTTAGTTTACTGGGTAACCAAGTTACATCATTAATACCAACGGAAGAATACAATGGCTTCTATGTTGTGTAGGTTAAAGATCTCCCCAAACAAAGGTCTCCACATGGAAATTCCTTGTTGGCAGTATCCAGGTTTAGAAAGCAGTCACACAACTGCAGATTTACTTATACGTTTGCATTCTTTCAAATGTCAGTGGAGCTCACTCGGTTTATACTCAGATCATTTAGAAGTGAATATCGCTGTTCGGAACATTGTTTAACCTTTTCTTCTCTCTATTCATTCTGACGGGGATGGTATCCCTTCAAGTGTCATTGGCTTGATTCCATTATGTCAAATGTATGCAGCAGAGAAAGGGGATACACCAGCAGCTGGAGTTGCCGAGCGGAAGGAAGGAGACTAAAATGTATTAATCCCATTTTAAGCAACAGGCACTGTGTTAAATGCTTTCAGATACAATACCACACTTAATCCTCATGGCTGTCTTGCAAGGAGAGCATTGTTATGATTATTTTCACATAGGAAGAAACTGAGGCCCAGACAAATTAAGCTTTGAGCCAGGGTCTATTTAACTCCAAAATCCATGGGTCAGAAGTACTAGTTCATTCTCAGTTCCAGTTAGAACTGTTAGACTTAGGCCAGGTCTTCAGGAATTCTTAAGATTTGTGTAATGTTGAAGCCAGAGATGAGTCTAAATGAGTTGGAGCTTGCCATTTAGCAGTGTGTTTCTTTATTGGCAAAATATTCTATCAAACTCTCCTCTGATGGGCAAGTCAGACGTTTTCCAACCGAATGAAGACCTAAAGGTATCATGGGAATGCTGCTCTCTTGCTCTTTCAGCTTCAAAAATCTACTCCTTGGAACCAGGTTGTGGACTTGTAGGACTTTCCATCTACAAGTTTGCTTAGTGAGTTCAGTGCAGATGAACAGGGCTGAGGAAGCTGTAGGCAGACAGAATTAGTGATAATTCTTTCCCATAATACTGCACTCCATTCTTCTAACATACCTCAAGTGCATGCCCTCGGCCAAAACAGATCTGGCAAGAGGGAGATTAACAATGATGACAAAAATAGTCCCTGACTTGATAAAACAAATATCAACTGGGGCAGGGGACAAGACCTGCCCATAACCAACCTTGGGATCTGATATGCTCTTCATGAGGACAGGATTGCACCATCTTAAGTATTTCACCTCATGCTAACTCTGAAGTTAGACCTTCTATCGCTGCCCTTGAACTCAGTCAATATTTGCAAACTGTAGGGGGTGGGGGAAGAGGATACAGATCAGCAAGAGGGGTAAAAGTGAAATATTCTGAAATAACTTTTTTGGTTTTCTATAAGCTCACAATTCCCCATTCGTTGATCTTTCGGAACTGAACTTCAGAAGTGGGGTTACTAGGGTATATGTGTCATGAGATGCAGTGTGCGTTGTAGAGTGGGAGGTGGCGGGGCGAGGGGTGGCGGGTGGTGGCGGTAAATTTTCATTTAATAAAATGTGGCTTTGTCTGGGTCTGGGCTCCATAATTTCCTCTCAAGATAAAGATGAGCTCATTTGAACCTATCCGCCTTTAGATCAGTAAACACTCTGCATGGGTCAGATTCCAGCCCCGGACCCTGGGCTCCTGCACTTCGGGAGCCCATTGATTTTCCCTTTCCTGAGTCTTTAGGGTGAGAGGTCAAGGCAGGTGGGGGTAGGGGTGGCCTAGATTTCCTTTGCCTTCCAGCTCTGCCTCTAAATATGCTCTGCTCAAGTTTCCAGTTCCCGGAAGTGGGAGCGTCACATCTCCCTAAATCCAGGGGAAGTTTCGACAACTGAATGTACATTGTTTACCATCCTCTTTGTTCCTCTATTTTGCCCTCTACTCAGACTTATAGGATGATTTAGTGCCATCTGTTTTTCTTTTTCTTTTGGCCTCTTCACATGGCATGTAGGATCTTAGTTCCCTGATCAGCTATTGCACCCCACGCCCCTCCCCTGCCGCCCCACCTTTGTCCTGGAAGCATAGAGTCTTAACCACTGAGCCACCGGGAAAGCCCTGTGTCATCTATTTCATAAGTTAATTTCTGATCACTCACCCTCAACTCTGATCTTCCTAAATAAAGTTCCCCTGTCTTTCTTGCTTCCTTCTCATACGTGGTAGGGAACTGCAAACCCATTATCACACTGACCCAAGGAAAGCACAGCATATGCTTTGTGTGTATTTGACGCCTCCCTCCCATCTATAGCACCCACTCCCACGTACCACCTGGAGCAGGCCCCTTTTGAGGATGGGTGCAGAGCTCACTCCGTGTGTGTACCCTGCTTGCTTCCTTTTCCAGATACTCAATTGGGGTGGATTTGGGCTGCTAAGTTGAAGGAAAAAAAGAAAAAGGAATAAGGCACCAATGGTGCATTTAAACATATCAATAACCACCCTGTGGGGACACTCATGGCTCCCACTCCCCAAGGTTAGCTATATATCTTCCATTCTGACTTCCTCCTCCTCTTCTTGTTTATGGAGCACCTTCTATACCAGGCACTTCATACAACACATCTCATTTACTCCTCCATTTGAGAGGTAGGTGTTATTTTATGAAAGAACTAATGATGATTCAAAAAGACTAAAAACCTGACAAGTTATGGATTAGACTTCAAACGCAGGCCTGTCCGGCCCTGTGTCTGTGCCTTCTTCAGGAGTCCGAGACAGCTGAGGCGAGCTAGGCAGTGCAGGCTGCCCGCTGGACAGCAAAACAAGACGGAATCGGGGGAGGGGGAGGCAGCGTGCACTGATCCAGGGCAGGACCTCTGTTCCCCTCTGAAGTGAAGCTCTCGTATTCCCTCTGTGCTTTTGTCTTGGAACATATGAATCTTACAAACAGAAGTTGTATTTGCTCACTGAAAAAAACTCCAACACTACAGAAGTGTATGAAGTAAATATGACAATTAAGCCCTCACTTTAAGGCTTGTTTGCCCATTTCTAATCCTGGAGAGTAACATTTACTATGGTGGTGTGTGCACGTGTGTGTGTGCACACATGTGTGAGCATGTGCCCATATGAACTTTGTAGATAAAGATACATCAACTGAAAAAATAAACCAAAATGGAGTTATGTTACATGTCATCTTCCTATATTTATTTATGAACCCCAGTAACATAGTGTGGATAACTTTCCATTCACTACAAAGCTATTCCTCATCCTTAAACTTTTAGTGGCTGCATAATATTCTATAGACATGAAATCAATCTTACAACTGAAAGCACAAACAAAACTTTGGGAAAACACAGAATAGGTTTTTGTACAATTGCGGTGATGTATTCAGTTCAGTTCAATTTCTCAGTCATGTCCAACTCTTTGTGAGCCCATGGACTGCAGCATGAAAGGCTTCCCTGTCTATCACCAACTCTCGGAGCTTGCTCAAACTCATGTCCATTGAATCGGTGATGCCATCCAATCACCTCATCCTCTGCCATGCCCTTCTCCTCCTGCCTTCAACCTTTCCCAGCATCAGGGTTTTCTCAAATGAGTCAGTTCTTCGCATCAGGTGGCCAAGTATTGGAGTTTCAGCTTCAGCATCAGTCCTTCCAATGAATATTCAGGACTGATTTCCTTTGGGATTGATGGGTTTGATCTCCTTGCAGTCCAGGGAATTCTCAAGAGTCTTCTCCAACACCACAGTTCAAAAGCATCAATTCTTTAGCACTCAGCTTTCTTTATGGCCCCAAATTTCACATCCATACATGACTACAGAAAAACCATAGCCTTGACTATATGTACCTTTGTTGGCAAAGTAATGTCTTTACTTTTTAATATGCTGTCTAGATTGGTCATAGCTTTTCTTCCAAGGAGCTAGAGCACATTAGGTAACATATTAGGGAAATAGTTATTCCTGGGGTCAGTTCAACTCAAGTTAAGTTACACTGACAGAGACATAAAGTAACAATTTATTTTAATGGTTCACCTTATGATCAATATTTAATTTGTCTACCTTTTTCTATTATGACATACGAATGTGCAGTGCATATTCCTGAACATGTCACATAAAATTTAGACATATTAGCTGAAGTTTTCCCAGCTGCACATAAGTATCTGTGAGTCGCCCTTATTCAGTCACCCACGAGCACTGCTTCTAGAAGGGATTCATGGGGCAAACACAGAGAACAAAGAATCAAGGTTTTAGAATTTTAAAATAGGTTCTTAAAACTCAGCATTGAGATGATAGTCTTGAAAGTTACGGCTTTTAATTTTCCAGATCCTGACTTTTTGTGATAGAAGAGTTTTCAGTCTCAAAAGTTAGCCCAAGGAATCAAGGCATAAAGCCTCATCCTCAACAAAGAACAGACTAATCACAGATGAGGAGCCAGCTGGGCCCACCGTCCCTGTTGGAAGACATTTTCCTGGTCCAGAGGACAAAATTGCTAGAGAAGAAGGACTAAATCAGACCTTCCCTACAATGGGGCCCTGCACTTTCTATCTTGGGCTGAGCTTGTGATTTGGGTGGAGGTGACAGAACAGTCAAATACGTTTGGAGTGTAGAAGAGAGGATTTGTATCTGTGCGCTGTCTGGCACCTAGAATATAGTAGCCTTGCATTTAGAATACAGTAGCCATGCAGAAATTCCTGGGCCAACATGGCATGACTGCTGGAGGGTTCAGACTTCTTGAGCTCCAGGGACAGAGAGCATAGACCTCCGACTGGCTCGAGGAGAGACTCCAACATTCCTGTGTCCAGACCACTGGAGAAAATGCACGGGGAGGAAAGTGAGCCAGTGAAGGCCTGAGGATGCCTTAGTGTAAACTGGTATGAACGCTGGAGGATAGAAGCCTAATGCGGTAATGGCCATGTTAGCAAACAAAGCATGATGCCCTGATGGCACCTTGCCATCCGATTCGCAGGACTCCTTGCTCGAGCGTCAGAGGACCTGGCACTATTAGACATCAACCAAGAGCCAGAAGACTCCTTGTTAACACCCAAGAGCTTAGATGCCACCCTATGAGGAAAGGAGCAGAAACGGATGAAACTTCATCCGAAAAGGTTGAGTACACCTGAAAGTGATTAGGTTATTTTCTACCATTAGGAAAAAAAAAAAAGGAGCTTGAGGAAGAGATTAAGTTGAGTCATAGGAAAAACAAAAAAACACCCAGGGCTTCCCTGGTGGCTCAGACAGAATCTGCCTTCAATGAGCAATCTGTCTTTAATGGAGACCTGGGTTTGATTCCTGGGTTGGGAAGATCCCCTGGAGAAGAGAATGGCTACCCATTCCAGTATTCTTGCCGGAGAATTTAATGGACAGAGGAACCTGGCGGGCTACAGTCCATCGGGTCCCAAAGAGTTGGACACAACTGAATGACTCATACTACAATAGAGAGAAAAAAAAATCACACATTTTAACTTCACTGAATATGTGCCTTTGTGATCCCTGTCTGCTTATATATTCAATTATTTCCATAAGGTTGATTGCTAGATGTGGAATTGATGAGGCAAAAGCATACACATTTTAAAAAAGTAAGGATATTGCCAAATCTCTCTCCAAGTTCTAAGCAATGGCAATTCTCATGAGCTTTACCAGATGGCCTTGGGTCAGTGCTGGCCAAGTCAATACTTCCTTAGAGCCTGGTATCTTATCCTTTCCTCTTACAGTATAAACAAACAAGCTCTAATTTTAAGTCAATTTTCTAGAAAATGAAAAAGTCATGATTCCTTTTAGGTGGAAGAAAGAGCCTATCTTTAATTAGCATTACTTTTTTGGATTTCTTTTCCATTTTAAGTTCTTTTTAAAAAATTATTGAGGGAAATTTTTAAAGCTCTACTAGATAAATTTGACTTTTTCTAAAGACTTGGAATTCCAAAAAGGCATATTAAAATGAGACATGGTCTCTGAATTAGGCAACCTGGTAAGCAAAAATTGCTGAAAGAGCAAAGGCTATTTGGCCCTAGTAAAAGAAAAACTTAGCTGACACCCCAATAAGATATATTTGTTTTCATTGTCACTAGAAGGTAGAAAAAACAAATCAACACATCAGTAAACTTTTTTCTGCTTTTCACCCAGAAAATCAGTAAGTCTGGGTCTTCCTTCATCTCAGTTTGTTACAAGCCCCACTTGTTTATAGTATAGTATTTTTTTCTATATTGGTGGATTAGAATTGTTTATATTTTTACTTAGGGTTTTTGCATTTGTATTAATAAATGTGTGGAATTCATAAAAAATTGGGATGTATATGTGTATATATAGGTATCTGAACTGTTGATCTAATATTTTAGATATTTGATAGAATTCACCCATAAACCTACAATGCTGGGTGCCTTTGGAGGAGAGGAGATTGCATTTGTTTTTATTTTGTTTTTTGAGCAGGTGTTTCCATTTCTTTTAGGATCTCAGTTCTATTAGATTTTTTCCTACTTCTAGTATAAACTTTGATACTTTCTTTTTGTTTAGAAATGCATCCACTTCATGAAGATTTCTCATATATGTAATCATAATGTCGATTCTACAAATTCTTGGATATCGAGTGGAGAAAAGAGATAAATAATATTCAGTTGATAATAGATATATTATTCACAGTTTTTTTCTAGAATGCACAGGTGTTTTTTCTAGAATACCTGTACTCAGATGCACGTGCCCATACCATGCTTGAGTGCATGCTCATTTACCTTCCTCTGTGTCAGACTTCAAGACTCTCTTGCTCACTTTCAGTTGCTGAGTGCTGAACAGGTATTTAAAGAAAACGTTTCTTCTGGTTACCAAGAGCTTTCATGTTGTGAATAATTGGAAATTGGACCATTGATTTTTGAAATTATTTCCCAACAGGTCAAGGGTAACGACAATGACAAGAAATCCATGCCTCCCATTTTCGTGGTCTAGAGCTACTCACACCAAGGAATGTCCAATACCGGCAAAGCACAGAGTACTATTTGCACAAGCACTGGGGAAAACCCAGCGCTTTCTCCACCGGCAGATTTATTTGCAGAGACACAGGCATTTTTTCCAGGGTGGCTGCCAAACTATCTCCTGAGCCCGTCTAGCTAGCACCTGGGCCACTCAGCAGGGGGCTTTGCAAATAATACCCTCCCCTTTGCCAGGGTAGAGAGAGCCTAAGTGATTGTTTCAGCCTGTTATGGCACCTTAATCTTTCTAAGCTGCTCCACTCCTATTCTGGGGCGTACCCAAGCATGGCTGGCTGGAGGTGGGGCCACAGTGGCTAGAGGCCTGAGGCTGAGGGCAAGGGCCCCAGGAAATAGTAGGCATGGGAAGAAACCTTTAGTTCCTGGAGAACTTCTGTGTTCTTCAAAATTTGAATGTCCTGGGAAGCTGCCATGGGTCAGGGTATAGTTCTCAGATCACAATTTAAAACAGTATGGCAGGATGACAAAAGCCACTGGCTAGGGGAGAAGAAAGGGAACTAAATGCATGTGCCCGGCAGGCTCTGTGCTGTTTCTTTGGTATAAAAATAATCTCTATTTTTGAAGGTTTGCTAAAACTCACATAAAGCTACTATTTTTTAATGTTCACCTAATCATTCATCCTTAAAGATCTCTTACTTTACTTGATGAGTATTATGTTGTTGTTTAGCAGAGAACTCCTTTATTTTTTTTAACCTTTTTAAAAAGATGTTTACTATTATATTGTAAAATATGCATCAAATATAATTTACCTTTTTAGCCATTCTTAAGTGTAAAATCAGTGACAACTGATTTTGCAAAAAACAGAACAAACAGCACCAAACAGACAAGTTAGACGGTTCTGCAACTATCGTCTCCATCCACTTCTGGAGCTCTTTCGTCTTCCCCATCTGAAACCTGATCCCCATTAAACAATAGGTCTATGGCAACCACCATCCTACTTTCCCTTTGAATTTGATTACCTGTAGAACCTCATACAAGTAGAATCACACAGCCTTTGTGTTTTTGTAACTGGCTTATTGTACTTAGCATGATGTCTTCAAGATGTTTCCATGTTACAGCTTGTATCAGAGTTGTCTTCCTTTTTAAGGCTGAGTAATATTCCATTGTATGTAGATACCACATTTTAAAATCAATTTATCTAAAAGAGGACAATTAGTTTGATTACACCTTTATGATTATTTTTGTTTTTTCATTGACTTTATCAATAAACACATATTTTAAAAATCTTTATATTGTAGTTCATTAGCAGTGTTGTGTTAGTTTCCTGTGTATTGCAAAGTGATTTGGTTATACATATTCATGTATCTATTCTATTTCAAATTCTTTTTCCATTTCAATACAGAATATTGAGCTACATTCACTGTGCTATACAGTAGATCCTTGTTGGTTATCTATTTTAAATATAGCAGTGTGTACATGTCAATCCCAAACTCCCGATCTATCCCTCACTCACCTTCCTCCAGCAACCACAAGTTCATGGAACTCTTCTTTTTTTTTTAATGAAAGTTTGACAGAACTTATTGCATTTAATACTCATGTTCATACTTAGAGACTTATCCTATCATATCTGATGAGATCTTTGTTGCTTGAAACAGAGAACACCTTTTAAAAAAGTGAACAGTTTATTGCACCCCAGTATAAAGATAAAAATTCTTTGGTTAAAAGAGATCTCGATTTGGTGGCCCCTGAGGTAGTACCACATTACCCTAGAGATCTTGGGAATAAAAGTCACTGAGTTAGATTCTCTTTAAAATCTCTTTAGCACTAGTTAATTTCCTCTCTAACCAGAAAAATAAACCAATGTCCAGTGGAGAAGGGTCCTTCCTTCTGAATGATTTTGGAGACACTTGAAAGGACTCAGTGACCACAGGCAGGAAAGTGGTCAAAGGACTCAATGACCATAAGTCCTGGAAAGAGAAGCAGGATGCCCTGACAGATGATATTGAATTCAGGCAAGGTGTAGCCATGAGTGACATTGTTCAAAGATGTGGCCTTGTGTTTGGTGGGGAAGACCTCCAACCCTTAATCGCCGGGGTGTTCTCGGCCCCAAAATGAAAATGTAAAGTGTATTCCTGTGCACCATGTATCTTTTAATACCTACACCACTGGAAGAGAAACACACCAAGTTGGTGATTTCTTCATGTTACCTGTAGTAGATGCCTCCGTCCCCTTAACAGAGGAAGGGCTGGGGCCATGCGAGAGCATCACATACTTGACAAGTGCTGAGACACTTACTGAAGGGCAAGTGATCATGAACAGAGGGAAAAAGATCCAGCCGCCCTTGACCAACTTCAGAATTTTGCTCTTGCCTTGCCCTGTAACTTAATTTCCCTTTCTTTTTTATAAAATAATCTTTTAAAGTTTATTTTTTGGCAGTGGTGGTCGCTGTTGCTGTGTCCAGGCTTTCTCCAGTTGTGGTGAGCAGGGGCTACTCTTCATTTTGGTGCACCGGCTTCTCATTGCGGTCAGTTCCCTTGTTGCGGAGCACAGGCTCTAGGCATGTGGGCTTCAGTGGTTGTGGCTCCTGGGCTCTAGAGCACAGGCTCAGTAGTTGTGGACAACAGGCTTAGCTGCTCCGCAACATGTGGGATCTTCACGGACCAGGGATCCAACCAGTGTCCCGTACGGTACAAGGTGGATACTTAACCATTGGGCCACAAGGGAAGCCCCCTAATTCCCTTTCTTGAAGGACAGGGAAGCCTGGTGTGCCGCAGTCCATGGAGTTGCAAAGAGTCAGACATGACTGAGCAACTGACCAACAACAGCATGACTATTGTTGCCATGTTGTCATATTGTTGTCATGTTGTTGACAACAAGCAAAACATGTTAGCAAACTGTTTTTTTTGGTCTGTAGAAATCCTTTGGAGAAAGTCAACATGGTAGCTACATGGACTCTAAGAATCCTTTAGCCTTCTAGACACCAAAGAAAAAGGTTACCCTTTAGGCTTTTTTACCCTAGAGACTTGACCCTCCCTCCAAAGGGTTATTGCTTGTGGAGGGCAGTGAGTGTGTGGCACCATTTATTTTTTTTAGTAATCTTTCACAACTTTGTATGGATATCATACCAGCTGTTTTCCTTTATATATCCTTCTCTTGTATTTTATGCCTTCAGGAGCGTTCATAGATCTCAGATCTTGGCAACACACAACAAATATTTGATGTTTTCCTATGACCTTGTATTCAGAGACATCTGTCTCTCACTTTAGCATGTGTGAATAAATTGTAAAAATGTGAGGATTTTTTGCTGTCAGTCTTTAAGAAAAACTTATCATTTATGATAATGAATGGAGATACCAATGAATAAAATCCACCTTTTATTTACTATTACTTGGTGAAACCTAAACCTCTAAGTATACCAAGGGTACTGGCAGGCATTGAGACAGACATATGGAAAAAGTTCTGTGAACAGGGTTCAGATCAAAGTTAAGAATAGTGGTATCAGTGCATATTATTCTGGGTCAGCGCCATCGGATGGCGTCACAAAAGCAATAAGTTGAAGCTACAGTTTACATGAACCTCCTATCAGAAAACATTATCACCTACTGTAACTTCTTAGTGATTTAGTCACTACCTGGATTATCCAATCTGATTTAAAGAAGATTGGTGTTAAGTAAGGACCAGAGACGGAAGTCATTTCATTATATTACCGCAAATGCCTTCTCCCTTTCAAGAGCAGTTAGAAGGGAGCTGAGGGTGAGAGGTGGGGTGGGGGGAGCGGGGAGTGAAGGGAAGCGTGCCTTTCTTTCTCCAATCAGGGAATAAATATTTTGGGACCGAGCATGCTCTTTCGCACAATTTAATTAGGAAGGCTGGAATTTAAATTTGTGCCATTGATAGAAAAAAGAGCTGAAAATGGAAAATACCATTACCATTTAATAGCTTTTCAGTTGGCACTGATTCTAAGCACTTCTCATGACAAGAGAGTCAAAATATAAAGTTTTTGTCACTGAGGGGAAGAGCAAAAGGAGGCATCTCAGAGATGGATAAGACTCAGTGTACAGTAATACGGCGGGCAGAAAGGGAGGTGCCGCTGTGAGTGACATTTAATAGGGTCACTGTCAAGTGGCCAAATGAGTTCTGATGATTCCTCAGGTTTTTGATTTGAAGATAAAGGAGACATGATTTTAAACTAAAGCAAAAGAGAGAAAGAAAGCTTTCCAAAGCCATACAACCAATGTTCTTAGTATGAATCATGCTGCCATTCCTGTCCAAAGGAACATTTCAGAAAGGTTTTAAATTTACATTAGGATGTAGTTCTGAGTTCAGTCAGAGTAGAAACAATACAAGCTCTCACTTCCCATATTTCAGATAACATATTTGCCATTTTGTGATTTGGGGAACATCTTTCTTTGTTCTTCAAATCATGAGACATTAACAACTGAACTGCATTTATTAGCTCACAATATTGTTTGGATCCAAAACCTTCATTGTTTATAAATTCTGAGGGTTAAATTTAAATCTGTGAGAAGAGGTTTCAGACAGAAATCTAGCCATTTACTACAAATGTCTGAAGTAAAAAAAGACCATTTCTATGAGTTGTGTGTAACGATCCTAGGTTTGTATGCTTAAGAATTGTAATAAAAGGAAAACTCCAGGGAATTCCCTGGCAGTTTAGTAGTTAGGACTTCTCACTTTGGGTACCGAGGGCACAGGTTCAATCCCTGGTCAGGGAACTAATATCTTGCAAGTACATGACCAAAAATAACAAACAAAAAAATAAATTGCCAAACTGGCAGGAGGAGGAAAACTCCAGAATTGATATTACAGTTACAACTAGCCTGCTGTCCTACAATTGGACACAGGTCCAAAAACTAAATGTCACGTGTTATGTGTTTAAATGTTTAAAAGAAATCAAATGGCACTGAGCTTGTAATGTATATTTTATTTTGCACAAGCTTGCATATATACTGCACATACATTCAGTTTAAGAGAAGATGGAAGGCACACAAGGCAATTGGACTACTGTATCCTTTAAGTGGTACAAAGCAAAAGGTAAAAGTTTGCAGAGTATACAAAAGCTTAAACACACAAAGTAAAACCCCCTTCCCACCCTCCCCCCAACAAATTGTTTTTCCTGTTTTAAAATTTAGTAGCTGCCAAACTAATTTTTTTTTTTACTTTTACTTTAAAATCAATTGTCTACTGCACCTTTTTATTTACTTTTTAATATGGACAGGGAGTCTCATTGTTTTTTTTATCATATCAATTAATATTACAGTACATCCTTGGTAATACAAAATTGTACACCTTCATCAAATAAATTAGGATAAATTAAACCAATAAATTATGCAAAGTCTTCAGAACAATAGACAACAACAAAAATCCACAATTGAAATTGCCTCTAGCTAAAAAAAAAAATCAAAAATTGACTTTATCAGTTCAGTTATTGTACTATATTCAAATCAAAGGGTCTTTATTACAAAAAAAAAGAGCTTAATAATGCTATTTACAACATATTGCTAAATAATATAAAGGCAGTGTTTTGTCACGGTTTATACTATATACATATGAGAAATGGCTGGGACAATATTGGGGGAAGCCAGGACCTTTGATTCTTCTGGGTATTGCTGAGACCAACCCCAAATACATTTGCTTTTCGAATTTTAATTTTGAAGTGGTAATATACAATTTTAAAATGCTTTTCCCCCCTATGGAGAGGATTCAAATATTTTAAAAAACAAAGAATGGATCCATTTTCACAAAAAAGGGCCACTCTGTTTGCCCTTTCTGCTCATGCTCATGTTTGTGCATTTTCGGGGGTGTCAGTTTTGAGAGAGGGCTCAGTTGAAAAGACTCAAAGTCCAGTTGCTCCCAGATTCTGTTATGTTTCTAGAAGGATACTTATAAGAAGATGCAAAGGTTAAATACCAGTTTTGATCCCAGCTCTGAAAATGAGCACTTTAGCTTTAGTCTTATAGGTGGTTTACAACCAACAGATCTACAGAAAACAAAACTGCATTTCCTTCAACATCACATGTAAGTGCAATACAGTAACTGCTTACTCATAGAAACCAGTTACGTTCTTTTAAGGGGAGCTTTTTGAAAACAATGCTTCTTGTAATTTGCAAACACGGAGTCTGTACCAGAACGAAACATTTGTACTATTCACACCAATAAAGAGTCTATAATATACATGGCAAAGAGATTCTGCTCTGTCCTCACACGCACACGGCTTCTCTCGGGGGATTCTGTAAACCACTTTTTCTTTGATGAATTTATGATTGCTTCTGGGGAACATCCTGATTTGAAAGCCCCCAACTCTTTAGCTTTACGACTTAATATTAACCTGTATGTGTATGCATGTATGTGTGTGTGGGGGGGAGGGGGGATTACATACTAAGTGTCTTCATGTACACAGAAAAAAAATTTCATAAATTTACAGAAACTGCATTACCCTTGCCCTTGACATCTGATGAAAGAGACTCTTATCTTTTAAAAGTAGAGAGCAGGATTTTCAAGAATGCTTTCAACTGTCTATACAGTCACCGAAGTGTTCCTAATAAATTCAACAGATGTTGTGAGAATGTAGTTATTTATTAAAATCTCATGTCTTACGTAACAATAGCCATGAGGTTAAATATTTACATTGCTTTATAAAAGTTCCCCTCTTGCTTTAGTGTTTTTGTTTTGCTTTTTTTTTTTTTTGTCGTTTTTAACATTTTTAAAAATGATATTCACCCACATCCCTAGCACAGCAACAAAGAGTCGGCAAACATAAAACACTTTAATGGAATAATACTTGGAGGCACAAAGCAAACTTTGGGAATATGTGGGTGAACATTTCCTTAAATAATGACTACATTCTACCATCTTCCACGTTGTTTTACCAGTTAAAGTGAAATGTCCTCATTAAACAGCCAGAGATACAGTAAGAATTAAATGTTTTGTTGTTGCAAATAGAACATTCTTTTGACAAAACATAACAAGCCTAAAATAGGTCCTTAAATCTAGGTAGGAAAAGGTAAGCTTTCCACTTCACACGCATATATATATGTCTATTTTTACATGTGTGTATATGTGTGTATGTGTTTATGTTCACACATCTGCACACACATATATAGCACATGGTATGAAATATTGCTTCTATACTACTTTTCGTTAGGCTAAGAAAACACAAGATTTGCACCACAGTTACAAAAAATTGGCTTCTACAAGAATTTTCAAAACTCGAATGCTGCTCAAACAATTGAGGAAAAAATAATTTGCGGTATCAAACTGTTCTAAAAATTCTCTTCTCAAAAACGTATTCTCCCGCTTTGTTTTTAAAAAGACACAAAATATGCATAGCTATCAACGTTATGTCAAACAGCCAGAAAAAAAATCTAGTGTTTATTGCAGCTGTAGTAATTGGAAATAAAGTCAAAAAGATGAAATCGAAAGCCACAGAAGGCACAAGAACAATTGTACTTGTGGGAAAAAAGTGGGATTTTGAAGGATTTTTAAAAATCCCCCCGCTGGTGCATTTAGGTCTAGGCACAGACTATAACCTCAAGTGTAGATGCAAAAATAATTTGGGGTTAGCAGAAAATAAGTGGAAATGTGGTATTTCAACATGGACTTTAGACTTTGTTTCCCTTTGTAAACTGTCCCTAGTCCTTCACCCTCCCACCAGAGAAAGCGAACTTTCTCCCAAGTCGCCAATTTTTACATGGTGAGAGTTGAACGAAGATTGGAAAGATGGTGATTTTAAAAAACCTGTTAAATAGGCGTTTTGAGAGACAGGCTTTTGTCATTTTCCAATGCACTGGGAGGCACAAGATTTTATGGTGGTGAAAGAAAAGGAATCACCTAAAAGCAAAATGATCAAGTTCTATTTCCAGGACAATGAGGTGAGTTTCTACTCACGCTGCAATTTCTACTCTGAAACAATTTCTATGCCTCAGTGAACATTGAGAGGATATTACTGTGGATAAGCACATCAACATTTGGTTGTGAATACACACTTTTGCTTAATTTGTCTATTTAAATTAGAAAGGCAGGGGAGAATAATACTAAAAATCTAAATATGTCTGGAATCAATACTAACTTTGCCCCAGATCAGGAAGATACTAGCAATCTGTCTTGATAGGTGAATATATTACGGTTTTGCCTTTTGCCTTGCAAATGGCAACACAATGGTGATGTGAATTCCATGGAACAGCAAAAAGAGCCAGTTGTATACTGATGTGAACAACGAATGTCATACTCTTGGGCGTGAAGCAAGGCGAAAGAGTGTGACCACAAGTTGAGATTGCTTCTCTACTTTGTGCTGATTGGATTTTTTTTTTTTTGGGGGGTTTGCATTATATTCCAATGTGATGATTATCTGAACATTTTTTTTTTCCCCTAAACAAGCCAGAACAAGAACACATTGGCTCAGATGGGCCTGTGTGCGCTGTGTAGGAGCCTGCGAGCTGGGGGATGGGTTCGGTTGTGCAGGGAGGCTGGGGCGTCCCAGGCCTAGGCTGCTGCACTCCATCCACACCGTGAGAGGCTGTGTCTCCTGAATGACGCAGGCATCACAGGACCACGCCGTTTAATTTAAAGTCAGCAGGTTTTAAAGCTTTGTGCTGACAATAATTGCCTTCATACATTCCTGTCCATCAGCAGAATTTATAAATGATGTTAAATTACAGCGATTGGGTCAGCTAGTCTCATGGGTCAACCGACAGTCTCCAAAGTCAAATGTCATTTTTATAAAAATCAAGGATAAATGGTATTTATGTTGTACATAATCTACATACCAGGATTTTCTTTTTTTTTTTTCTTTTTACTGTGTCATTTTAGAAGATGTAGATCAAATTACTGAAGGGAGGGAGGGTTCTGGAAAACACTATTAGAATAAAAAAGGAATTCTTACTGCCTCTGCACACAAAACCCATCCAAGAAACAAGTGTGAATGCCATACGGCTTTTTAAAAGCAAGTATGGAAACGTTATACACCTTTGAAAAACTGGAAAAAGAAAAGAGAAAGAAAAAAAGAGGAGAACCATTGAAGAAAGCATGAAATAGCAGCTAGCTTTCTCTTGTGTGCTGAAATTGTGTCTTTTGGGTTAACTCCCAAACTCTCCTATTCTATACACTCTTCTCATGTTTTGGTCAATTACTAGCTTCTGAGTTAGAAGAGACTTTATCAATTGCTTTAAAACACTGTACCTAAAATGAAAACACTTTAAATTAGACTGTCACCACTTTGAATATCCATCAGGGTAGGTAGTGTGGAAATGTATAGGAAAATAGGTCATTCTCAAATGTACTCCTCTCAGGAGGGGAAGATCCAGTCAGCTAGCAGCTGTCAACAAACTTCTAGTATAGGCAGGAATTTTATGGTCAAGTTAGGATGTCCTTTATTCCTTACCATAGAAAGGAATTCAGAAAATAGTGTTTTTTGAAAAAAAAAAAATTGTTAAATATTAAACAGACATGATAATTCTTCTAAAGCATATAAACAAAGTTTTGCAAAGAATAAATTGGAAACGTATGTGCCTTTTTATATCTTAAGCAAGATACACAGAAAATAATAACACATTATAGGGGTTTTCCTGTATGAAGAACGATAGGTACTCACTTACTACCAAGAAGAACCTATTGCAAAATTCCGAGAGGTGACTAGAAACCACATGAATCTCCAGTCTCACCTTGACTAGTCAGTTTTGTATAAAATTGCTCTGCCTCCAAAAGAAACTAGTTTGGGGTGTTTGCCATTTCTCTGAGGAAAGACTTGACAGTTAGTGATTATGTTTTCTTTTTAAAATGTGGCCTTTTGGGGTACTTTTGAAAAGTGAGCTGTTGATCTGCCACCGGCATTATTTTCAAACGTGTGATAAAAAGCTACTTACTGAGTTCAAACCAAGCAAAATATTTAAGTTTATCAAGTGGTTTCATCCAGTTTTCTGACCTTCTCAGCAGTAAACACAAGAGACACATCACTGACTGCGGAGTCGGGCTGTGTCACGGGTCTCCCTCCGCCAACCGCCATTTGCAACAAACCATGAATCCAGCAGACGCATTTTAAACAAATGCCCGTCCTTGCTAATATAGACTTTACACACGTCAACATTCTTTTTTTCCCTGATAATTAAGCCTATTTTAAGTCTCCAAATGTTAAGGGCCTTGGGCAAAAGTAAACTAAAGGCGGCAGGAAAAGAACCATCCCCGTTGCAATTGAAAACAGAAGAAGATGAGAGAAAGATGATGGAGGAGGAATTACCAGCTGATTTCATAACATATCCATGCCTCCCATACACACATACATGAAATCAAAATCTAGACACGGATAACGTGGACATCCAAAGGGGACTGCTACTATTCATACATTCGAAAAGAGTTGTTGAAATTTCTACTCATGAAGCAGCTCTTGTAGGCAGTTTGGGGATTTGAAAATCTCAGGGACTTCACTATCCAGCTTGCAGATGACCTTGTATATGGCCTTCTTCCAGGAAGGATCAACATCTTTGCCTGCGATAATGGCATTGAAAAACTCCCGTAATGTGATCTGCGCAACTTCCAGGAATCTCTCTGGAACCTGCTGATACAAGGAGACAATGGCATTAATAAAGTTTTCAGTTTCAAGTCTCCCGTTCTTCAAAGGAAATTGAGCTAAGGTCTTTCTTTCAGATAGGGGCTTACAGGGCACCTGCATTTTCTAAAAATGGCCGACCCCTGTTCTCTTATGTAAAGTTGTTATATATAGTAGCATTGTAATGTGGGGTTGACAGCTTTGTAGAGTTTTAGAAAAAGACTTATGCAAAGGATACATGCAGACCTATTGAAAAACTTGGATTCCATTGTGAATATTTGAGTAGAAAAATGCAGACATACCGTTGGGACTCCTCGCTTCATTAAAGAGGTATATTCCAGAATCAGTTCTCTACCTTATCTTTCAGAATTTGAATCATATTTCCATTAGGAAAACAAAATGTCTTCTCAAAAGTAGACTAATAATTGGCCTTTGATATAAACTAAACCCACGCTACAAATGAAGAAAATTAAAACTTTAGTGATCTGCTTGTATTAGAGGACTGTTGACTCTGTTGCTAAATTGTACACCAAAATATTCCGCGCTATAAGGCATACCTCCTTTCACTGCACTTTGTTTTGCTTTGTTATAGTTCATAGATGGTGCGTCTTTTATGAATTGCAGGTTTGTGGCAACCCTGTGTGAAGCAAGCCTACTGGCACCATTTTTCCAATGATAACTGCTCACGTCATGTGTCTGTGTCACACTTTGGTAATTCTCGAAATATTTCGAACTTTTTGCTCTCGTTATCTGTGATCAGTGATTTTTGATGTTACTACTGCAAAAAGACTACAACTCAAGGCTCAGATGATGGCTAGCATTGTTAGCAATTAAGTATATTTAATTAAGGTATGTACTTTTTTTAGACATAATGCTGTTGCACACTTAATAGAGTACAATATGGTATAAATATAACTTTTAAATACACTGGAAAATTAAAGAAAACATCATGTGACTCTTTGTATTGCAACATTTGGTAGTCTGGAATGGAACCTGCAATATCTCTGAGGTATGCCTCTACACTATGTACCAAAAAAGAGTAAGATAATGATATTAATACTGAGTCCCAAAATACAAAAGTGTTAGTTGCTCACTCGTGTCTGACTCTGTGACTCCATAGACTGTAGCCTACCAGGTTCCTCTGTCCATGGAATTCTCCAGACAAGAATACTGGAGTAGGTTGCCATTCCCTTCTGCAGGGGATCTTCCTGACCCAGGGATCGAACCTAGGTCTCCTGCACTGCAGGCAGATTCTACCATGTGAGCCATCAGGGAAGCCCCAAATACAAAATGTGTACCACATACTAAAATCCTACATCAGAAAATACTTTACCTTGAGATGAGAATTTCTCCATTAGAGAGTTATTTATGCAGTTGACAGTAATAATACTCCACATTTTTGGACTGCTTATTATGTGTCAGGTACTGTGTTATATACTGAATGTGAACTGTATCATTCACTTCCCCCAACATCTCTGTGGTTATTAACCCCATTTTACAGTGAGAAAATGGAGGCTCAGAGAGAATAAGGGAATTGTTCAAAGTCACTGTAGTTCAAGATGAACATTCTCCAAATATACTTTTCAGAAAATCTATTCGTTAATTCTTTTCTACCACAGCAATGAATATGTGTGTGTGTGTGTTCTGTGCATGTGCTTATGAATTGTTTATTAGTAGTTGTTTAATAGTCTGACCTCTTGTCTAGGGAAAGGAATAGCTACTCATGTACTTATTTAGCAATCTCTGTAAGTTACATGGTAAAGCAGGACCTATCACTCCCACAATGAAACAAAGGATTCACAGAATCATTCCAGATACTCATAATTTTCCAAGTACACACTGACACTTTATAGTTTTCCTTTAGTGGGGGAACTTACACATGAATAATGTTTTACTTTTATAGTAAGTGCAGACATTTGAGGAAGTAAAAGCCCTGCAGCTGCATGTGTAGACGGATCTGTCTACACATAGACAAGAGGTGAAAGATTTTTATCTTGGCTCAGACCTGCTGCTCACCAAAGTAACAGAGAGGGGTTGTCATTTTGAACATATTTGATCCCATTCTCCCCACCTTTTCTCGCTTTGTGCAGTGGACCTTTTTATAATGATAGTAACTGTTAAAGAAAATGAAAATGATACCAGACAAACCTGTCTGAGACATTTGGAGTTGGACAAAGAAGTTCAGTGCTTCCTATGGCAAGTCACTTATCCTTTGAAAGAAACCTAATGATGCTCCAGAAGAAAAAGAGCCCCAATCTGGGGCCGACTGGACTCTAGAAAAAGTGAAAATGTTGAGAAGCTTCTCCATATATATATATATATATAGAGAGAGAGAGAGGCGCTAGTTTCTCAGGACACAGTTCCAACCACTGCCTGGGGAATAATGGAAATACCACCTTGCTCCCCAGGGCTTTTCTAATGGCTCAAGCGGTAAAGAATCTGCCTCCAATGCAAGAGAAGCTGGTTCGATCTCTGGGTCGGGAAGATCCCCTGGAAGAGGAATGGCAACCTAATGTAGTGTTGGCAACTCACTCCAGTACTCGGGCCTGGAGAATCCCATGGACAGAGGAGCCTGGCAGGCTACCGTTCATGTGGTCACAAAGAGTCAGATACCACTGAGCATGCACGTAGCACCTTGCCCTCCATAAATGTGCAAACCCATATACTCCAAAGGCCATTCCCTGATGAGAAATCAACTGAACTCTGATGACCTTCTCCCCAGTCTCCTGCACATACACGTGTATTTGTGGGATGAGGAGGGTATGGAGTGGCAATCAGCCCTCCCACTCACCTTCCACCAAATAAAAAGTCATTAAGCAGCCTTTCTGAGTAGGTTCCTGTCTTCCCCAAAGATGATCCTTCAGATTGTGTCAAATGGGCGTTACTGAGAGAGGGATTATGGCTGGAGACCAGTTACACAGTGCAGCTACCCACTCTAACTACGGGGTTTGGGAGCTGTTAGACAAATGCTACAGAAACATAATCAGAGGCATTTATTAAAAGAAACATTTCAAAAAGTGTGGTTTCCCTGGCCGTCAGCAACAGACCCACGATGAGGATCTATGGTCCTTGAACACTCGAGGATGCAGCCTACCCTGGCGGAGAGCTCTGGGGACAGAGGTATGGCAGGGGCGCCAGATGAAGCCTACCCACTCCCAGGACCCCCAGGAGATCTGGAAACCAGGGCCAAAGGAACAGGGATGACGTTTAAGACAGTAAGAGGAGGGGGATGCATCTGGAAAAGCATCAGCCTTGGAGGAGGGAAGAAGTGCAGTTCTGGGGGTTTGCCTGAGAACAGATCAAAGAAATTTCTTTGGGGGATGTGCACAGCCTCCACTCTGTTATTTTCTTTTTTTTTTTAATGTTTAAAAATGTATTATTTTTATTTCTTGGCCACGCCACATGGCATGTGGGATGTCAGTTCCCTGAGCAGGGATCAAACCCACCCCCTTGCATTGGAAGGTAGATTCTTAACCACTGGACCACCGGGGAAGCCCCAGTTATTTCTTATCATCGGCCATGCTGGTTACTGATTTTTACTGGGTTTTATCCTTTTTTAAGGACTTCCCAGGTGGTGCTAGTGGTAAAGAACCCACCTGTGCCAAGGCAGGAGAAGTAAGAGAGTAAGAGATGCTGGTTTGATCCCTGGGTCAGGAAGATCCCCTGGAGGAGGGCATGGCAACCACTCCAGTATTCTTGCCTGGAGAATCCCATGGACAGAGAAGCCTGGTGGGCTACAGTCCATAGGGTGGCAAAGAGTCCGACGTGACTGAAGCAATTTGGCACACACGCACGCATCCTGTTTCAAACATTCATTTCTTTTGGCAATACTCTTGAGCTGTCCTTTAACAATTTGTGCATTTGTGTCTTGAGGTCATTTAGCTTTTCACCTACTTATATCCAGTTGTAGTGAATTTATCATTAGATGTCTTTTGAGCACTCTCCTGGCTTCTATTCTGTGTTTTCCTTACAATGCTACACAGGGTTTTGTTGCATCGTCTTTGATAAACAGCTCAAACCGAGACCCTGCCTTCTGCTTTGCCCCACATTGCTCTAGAATCACACCTTACCTTCCACCTAAATACTTAAAAAAAGGAATTTTAAAATAATGATAAAAAATAGAATTTAAAGACTTGAAATAGATCTCAGAGCTCATTTTATAGATGAAGAAAGTATGAGATTCTATGGGATGAAGAAACTATGAGATGAAGAGACTCATGTGAAATAACTGATCCAGGTGTATTGCCATTAAACCCTGCTGGCTCCTTTTAAATGCATTTTCAGTAATTCCTACTTATATGAGGCATCAAAACCTTGACAAGCTGTGGATTTGTGGTTTAGAAAAACCACAGAAGAGCTAGTAACTTCAAAATAAGTGGGAATGACACAAAAGATTCCCAAGAGGAGACTCAGGTTATTGGTTTATGTTTGGGAAGGGATGAATTCTTTGAGAACAAATGAAATGGTTTGCTAATTTTGTGCTTAATTTGAGGCAATACTCATGCAATGGATTGGGCTAGATAAAAGAAAGTTATAATGAGATCCTCTACTGCTAGAGCAATTAATCTATTTTTTTGGTGGCTCCACAGAGGTAAATTGATGGGTAGCAACTGATCTGAGAGAGTGCCAAGGAATTCCATCCACAGGTAGAAATATTGCCCATGAAAGAGAGACCCTTACCTCTCTGCCAGAAAAGTCTCCCCAACTCCATTTAACAGAGTAAGGGGGTGGGGGGGAGTCCTTTCTGATGTTCTGAGGGAGCGTCTTAAGAATTCAGGGTTATGAGACTGGTCTTGTCCGTGTTTTTTCAGTACCTCTTCACACCTAATGGATTTCCAATCACTAATAAACATCTGCAGAAAATCCCTTAGTGACAAGTAATCCCTTATCTAGGTTTCTTTTAATAGAACCCAACAATCTGCAGAATGAACCCTAGAGTATCTCTTCAGCATCAGGTGGCAACAGTCAATCAAGTCCCTGGAATGCAAGACAATGCCGGCCGCTGGGAGGGGGAGGGAAGGCCATGCCTTTGGACATGCCACAGGGGAAAAACAAAAGGCTTCCAAAGTCTCTGGCCGGGACGCTGAGGCTATTGTGGGAGCTGCGGTGCTGAGTGTTCTTCAGGAGAGGCGAGTGGAAACTTTGCTTTGATAAAAGGCATCCCAATATAGGAACCTCACCCCAAATGGTCTTGCCTCTCCTTGCCTTGATATCTGGAGGAGAATACAATTGTGAGGAGGTACTTGACCAACTCATACATTTCAAAGGGGCTGACTCTCAGCATCCACCTATTTCATCACTACTGTTTGTTCGTGAGTCTCCTCAGAGCAAACGAGGGCCTTGTGGGCTTAGGTGAAATGGGAGAAATGGGAGGATATTTTCAAGTCTGCTCAGGGGTGCCTGGGTTGTCACACACTCACACACACACACACACACACACACACACACACACACACACGGTGCATTGGGTGGGTGCTTATTTTGCTGTTCTTTTTTTTTTTTTTATCAGAATGAGTGGCAAAGACACATTTCCCCCCCGTCTTCCTCCTCTTCCCAGTTGCTTTACCTTCAAGGATGATTTGTTTTATTAAACTGGCTGTCCCTAGCCTCTGCAGCACATAATAAAAGCCTGACATAGCAGGCTGCCTGCCTTCTGCGTCCTGCAGACACTCATCATAAGTGTCAGGACATACCAAGGTTAGCGGTCACTGCAAGTGTGCTCGCTGGCCCAAGCCTTGCCAAACGCTCTTGGCAGCTGAATGAATGTCAGAGAGAATAGAAGGGGAATTACAAAGGTTAAAAAGAAGACAGCCTCTCCTATTTTCTGGAGACAGGGTAGCTGATTTTTCACACCTCTGAAACGGCCAGAGGCTCATCCATCGGCCTCTTTCTGGAGATCTAAACCTTGCCCCTTGCACAGCTCCCTGTGGCTCTCTTACAATCCTCCATCCCCTTTAAAACCTGGTCCACTGGCTTCATTTCATCAGTGGAATGATGTTTGCCGAAATGGACAAAAAATAAACCAGGCACAGACCTCGCTCCCTAGCTCCTCTCTCCAGTAACCAAAGGCTCACATGGCTTCTCCAGCTTATTAATCAAGAGATGACAATCTTATCAAGATGGATCATCTTTTCAGTTCATCCTTGAAACTTTTTTTTCAAACTTCAGTGAAGAAATGGTAAAGGAAATCTACGTACGGGCAGAAGTGGCTAACTGCTGAGAAAGTAAAACCTTGGTTTACTATTTTGGTGAATTAGTTCTGTGTCTGGGTTTACTTTCTTCTTGCTCCTCCATTTAAAAAATACTATAAAAGGGCAATAAAGTGCTGACTGTAAGAAGACAATGTCAAGGAGAAAAGGGTACTGGTATTTTGGATACTCTTCACTGCTCGCCTTGGAGAGAGAGTTATTCTTGTCACAAACCCTTTTGTCTGCGTCTGCTGACGGCTCGCCTGTAGCCAGCAGCATACTTTAACTGTTTTGTCACCTCCTAACATCACATGCATCAGCTGTTGGGCTTTTGTTATGGGTATTGTAGAACTAATCCGCTGTGGCTGGTCTACTGTGCAGTAAATAAAACAGAAACGGGCTTCTCAGACAATTCTGCATGAATATTTCAGATGGCTTTTACAACTCCGATTCACAAAATCAAATAAATAAATAACTCCCACGGTTTCCCCCTCAGCCTCTCCCCACACACAGAAACAAAACCCCTCAAACTAGACCCAGGTGCCTCCAAGTCAACTGCATTGAGGGCCCTGACTTGAGCCTTCAAGCAATTGTTTGAGTGAAGTTGAAAGAGTAGAGCTCTCTCAACTTCAACACCAGGGTGTTCATATTTATTATTAGACTTAAACACATCTGATTCCGAAAACTGGCTAAGTGGCTTTGAAAATCTCAAGAGCTCCTTCTCTCCTTGGGATTTCTTTAAAAAAGAAATGTCATGCCATCAGAAATATATAGTTAGAGTTGCCCTATCAAACTGCTTGTATTGTTTCCATCTGCATTTTCCTCCCTTCCACTCATGTGAAAAGGGTCAAGGGAAGATGCTCGTGCCTCTAATTCATCCTAAGAGCCTTTCCAAAATGTTTAACCTCTATAGGAACACAAAGGAGAAGCAAACTTTGGGCTTGAGTTTTTTGAAACTGAATTGATATTGCGAGTTCTCTTATGGGATAAATAATGTACTAATCATACACAGCGAGGCATTTTTCTGAACGACTCGTGTCTTTGGAGAAGTTAAAAAGGGCATTTGTATGGGGCTGTATGTGCATGCTCATGTGGGCACGCACGCGTACACACACACACACACACACACCCCTAGATCCTAGGAAAGGAGACAAAGTTGAGGTACTTTCCCGAGCATTCATTCACCCTGGTGTGCACGTGATGCCTCTAAACAAACTCTCTCATCCCTGCTATTTGTTAAGTAAATATTGATCAAGGAGAGACATAGTTCCTGACAGCAGTGGCACAAGCTGGGGACTTAGACTGTAGACAGAGTGGACTCAAATGGATAAACTCTGATGCTTTACTAACTCCTTATTGAGATTATCCAATGAAAAGGCAAGAATAGATACGTTATTGCTGCTCCTCTCCTCCGTCTCACTCTCACTTAATTTTCCTGCCTGAGGCAGAAGAGGGGAATCTCAGAGCTATGAAAGATGGTGACAAGATATTGTGACTAGGGGTCTCCCTTCACAGTCACACACACGCTTATTTTGTGTGTACTAGCCAGGAACTAGCTGGCTCTTCAGAAGGGCAGAAAGGATGCTTTCCAGAGGGAACCATGGGACTGTGTCCTAAAGCCCTCTCATCAGGGGGGATGGATCCAGCGGGAAAACAAGCATGAATGTGCTTTGGAAAGTGTAAAGCAGTTTCCAAAAGTAAGGCGGTGGTTTGAACCTTAAGGACAAGCCCACTTTCTGGGAGACAGTTCACTGCGATTAATACACGTGTGCAAACCAGTGTTCTGAGAGATGCTCTGAGGAGGTTCACGTGGGAGATTTTATCAACTGAGTCAACACGCTGAGAAAAGTTGCTGTGTGTCTCCTAAGTTTTATTTCCATCACGTCATGATTCTGATGCGAATCTTGTCAGGGGCTGAATAGCCAAATACACTTCCCTGGGAAAGCTGGTTTTAAAGTCACATCTAGAGGCTAGGTTTTGTATCTTAGGGACAGAGCACCCCAATCAAAGAGCAGGGTGTTTTGAAGAGTTCCTGGAGAGAGTGACACAGTAGCACATACACTACAATATGTAGAACAGATAGCCAATGGGGATTTGCTGTATGACTCAGGGAGCTCACACTGGTGCTCTGTCACAACCTAGAGGGGTGGGACGGGGTGAGAGGTGGGAGGGAGGTTCAAGAGAGAGGCGACACGGGTATACCGATGGCCCACTCATATTCATGTACAGCAGAGGCCAACACAATATTGTGAAGCAATTATCCTTTAATTAAAAGTAAATAAATTTACTAAAAAAAAGAGCTTCCACCAAATGGTGACTGGGCCGTTTTCACAGGCTGCCCGCACCTCTGTTGGGAAGGACGGATTTTTCAGGGAGCAGTGGCTACAGAACTGCTTGCCCACACGACACCGAATGAGGCCGAGGAAGACTCTAGCCACAGCTGAGCTTTGGACGAAAGTCTGACTCTGATGCTCCAGGTAGATTCAGCCTTCAGGGGCCTTACAGGATCAGGTTAGTGTGATACCCACGAAGTGGCTCAGCCAGTAAAGAATCTGCCTGCGATGCAGGACAGCTGGGTTCAATCCTTGAATAGGGAAGATCCCCTGGAGAAGGGAATGGAAACCCACTCCAGTATTCTTGCCCAGAGAATCCCATGGACAGAGGAGTCTGGAGGGTTACAGTCCATAGGGTCTCAAAGAGTCAGACACGACTGAGCGACTGACACTTTCACTTTCTTTCACAGGATTAGGTTAGTGTGATGCCCACGAAATTTTAGGCATATGAGTGGGCTCGCCTCCCTCCTACTCACGTGTTTTGCTACTTGAATATGTGAAGACTAAATGCTTATAGGAAGTGGCTAGAGTTCAAGGCTGTCCTTAAAACAAAACAACCAAAAAAAACCTCCCCCCACCATGTTTCCTTGGTCTAAGCAAAAGAACACATGGCAGTAACAGTCTGTATCATTTTTTTTATAAACCTTCAAAAGAACAATGTTCTCTTGAGCAAAATTCAGTAGCATTCTGTAAACATTAATTTAAGGAAATCAATAGACTCAGTGAGCTAAAGCCATATTGCAAGATAAACTGGCCAGAGTGCCACTTTGTCAAATAGATTTTCGTTTTCTCGGCCTGATAAAGACAGTTTCAAAACGGGGCAAACGTGTTGCAACCAAGGTTTGAAAAGTATGTGGCCTTCAAACAGTCTGCTCGTTTCTTTCTCCTACAAAGCTGGATAAACAGACTTTAAAAATGATAAGATGGTTCAGAATTGATCTGGCTCTCAAATTTTACATGGGGTAGATTTTTTTGGTTGTCTCACAGGAAAAGAGAAAAACAAAATATCACACGTGCGGTCAGAATAGAAAATACAAGTAGTTGGGAGAGAAGGGGTTAAACTGTCTCAAGAAAAAGAGCTCTGGGGGCAGTGTCCATTGATTCTTGTCTTTAAAAAAAAAAAGAAAAACATAAAGGAAGAAAGAAATCTTTATTGATGCTGACCTGATAGGCAAACAGACCTTCTTGCCAAAATCTCAAAGCCAAAATCTCTAGTGGGTATGGAATCAGAGGTTTGAGCTGTTGGAAGCTATTTCTTCTGCGAGTACCAACCAATGTCAAGTTAATGTACCAGGGAGAAGCTGGGGGGCAACCCCTGAGAGAGGGCTGGGGAAGGACCCTGAGACAGCAAGATCCATGCCGCAGCCTCAAGCGTCCTCCCGGCCAGCCTGCAGGAGGTGCAGGGAAAATCAGGAAAAGGGGTGAAAAGGAAAGCCTGTCTCTCATCTGCCGCTGTGGCAGGGACCTGCACTGAGCTTGTGGGAATACACTTCCAAGTGAACCTGCCGGCCAACCCGCGATGCCCGACCAGTCCTTATAAATGCTGACAGAGTGGTGTCCGGATAGAATATGGTTGACATGGTCCATTGGCGGGAATGTAATAAAAAGGACATAATAGTCCCATGGAAGCTGCAAGGTGGGAGGTTGAGGATTTACCTTGACTGGCCAGTGGAATGCCACAGGAAAGGATGTCAAGCAGGGGACTCTGGTCTTTGGTGTGGGCGGCGTGGGCCTGGCCATCACCCCTCACGTGGACTTTCCTCAGCAGCCCAAAGGAAGTGCTGAGGCTGCCCTGAGGGGTCTCTTTGTTTCCTCGTCTGAGTTTGAATCATTTACCTTTGAAGGGGCTTCCCTGGTGGCTCAGATGGTAAAGAATCTGCCTGCAGTGCAGGAGACCCGGGGTTCAATCCCTGGGTTGGGAAGATCCCCTGGAGAAGGAAATGGCAACCCACTCCAGTATTCTTGCTTGCCTGGAAAGAGTGGATATTTGGAAAATAGAACTGTATTTGGAATATTCAGAGAAGCAAATTCCTACACCTTTCAGATGCTGATAATTGATAAAATGTGCTGGAATCGAGCATTTTGAGTAATTGTGACTTTCACAGTAATAAAAAAGACTGTCTTCACTTCCATGCTACCTGTTAATAATTTGTGTATATACTTTAAGCTATGTAAACATTCCACTGGCTACTTTGCCTATCAAGATAAATAAAACCATCTCTCCCACAGCCCCAGAAAAGGAAGTTCTAGCTTGCTAGGAACAGAAGGACAAATGCTTTTGTAATAAACTCTATGAGGCTGTCAAAACTATTTTGTAGGCCTGAAATCTGGTTCACCAAATGTGCCTAAAGTGGCCAGTGTATTTGCTCATGCTTGGAGGTCTTGGCGTTGTATGTATTAAGAAATATAATAATTGTCATGTTACTTGCTGTAATGAGTTTAATTTTTCATCTCTCCCAAACTCTACACGTCTCAAAGAGTGACTCCAAGTTTAAATAAGCATTAATCAAAACAAAAACAAAATCAGAGGAAAAAAATCATCAAAAACTAAAGTCTAGTATTTTCTCCCATCCCTCCATCCCCAAGAAACTATGAAAATACTCTCCCATCTTAAAAAACAAGGGCAAGCTCTCTGCTGGAATTACTCATCTGGTAGGTTGTTCGGTAAGATTTGGACCGAGACTTTGCATCAAAGAATCATAGTTCTGGAACTTCAGAAGGAGAAAGGATCTGAGAGTTCATGTTCTACCAAAGACAGAAAAAGCCTCAGGCAGGGGTCGGCAAACTCCTTCTGCAAAGGGTCGGACAGTAAACGCACAGGCTTTGTGGGCTGGGTTTGGTCTCTGTCGCATATTGTCCTTCTTTTTCACAACCTTTACGAATATAAAAACCATTCTTAGCAAGGGCCATAAAAAAACAGACTCAGTGCCAGATTGGGCCTGCGAGCCAGTGTGCCAACCCCTGCTCTCAGCCAAACTTAAGAGCTAGCCACTTTTCTGAAGGCCTTAAGCTCTTTCATTCTCCTCTAATCCCGTGTCCCTCACTGGGTCAGCGCACTAGTTGTTCCTGGGAGGGTAGCTGGGATTGACTACCCCAGATTCAACCTGCATTGTCACACCACTCCTCAGATGTGGGTAAGGCTGCACGTGTCTACGGGAATAGTTCATGGGCCACACACAGAGATGCTAAGGACCAGGTGGCCCTCCATCTTGCCCTGCTTTGACAAGGAGCTTTTCATTAGGCACTTCCCTGCCAGCAAATATTCAAATGCACTAAATGGAGGACTCCATCTCTCCTTCTTGATGCAGGTAATGAATCAACTTCGATGGAAAAATAAGCACTAGATAGCCACGTCGCAGCCTTCACTAACTTCAATTCACCCCATGAATGGTTGTGCCAACTGTGTCAGAGTTCGAGACAGGCTGAAGTTTAACTTTTTGCTACCATTACTGGGTGAGGTGGTGGAATGAATAGGGCCAAGCCTGGTGCCCTTCTTGGATGGGAGATTATTCAAAAACAACAGGGCATCAGCTCTTCAATATTACACAGAGGGAAGCTGGGGCACAGATAATCCGCAGTTACTCCTGTTTCGTTGGAGAATGCATTACGTGATTGTTTTCTGCAGAGATTTACCTCCATAATTAAGCTGTGCCCAGGCGAACATGAAAACCAGTCTGTGTGCCCTTTATTTGTGGGGATGGAGTAACAAGAGTGAGAAGCCTGAGGAGAAATGGGGTTGAGGAGGTGGGGTTGAGGCAGGACAAAGAACAGCACGGAGCAGAATGAGCAGGAGAGAAGGCGCGGGCAGATGCAGATGCTACGTGAACAGAGCTCCGGAGAACACCGGGTTCCGGGAGCCTCCGCCTCTCTGCTGACAACTGCTGATGTGTCCCCAGTAACATCTAGGCTGTTTGGGGCAAGGACTGGCGTGAAAGGCACAAAAGTCAGGACAATTCTGCTTTGTAGTCTAGGGAATTCTATGGGTTTCTCCTCCACGATTATCCTTTGTATTCACAAAATTAAGCCAGCTAAGAGTTCGTGAAGGGCTCTGACATTCCTTTTTCAAGAAAGGTAAACAGCTCAGAAAGACAGAAAAGTCAATTTCAGAAGGACACCCACTGGGAGACTTTTGGAAGTCCTCTGGTAAAGTACCCAAACCTCATGAGTCTTTAGGTAATGTTTGTGGTGGGAAGACTTAGGATGCTGCTGAGGGAAGCTCAGGACTCTACAGACAGATTCTTTTGTATACTTTCAGGTCACTTAAGCTGATAGATCTCTGGGAATTCCCTGGTGGTCCAGCGGTTAGGACTCCGCCTTTTCACTGCCAAGGACGCAGGTTCAATCCTTGGCCAGGGAACTAAGATCCAGCAAGCCAAGTAGTGCAGCCAAAAAAAAAAACAAACAAACCACACATAAATCTTTGAAAAATACACTATATTGAAGGAAACGCAGTGGCCTTGAAACTATAGCCTGCTTCTGCTTCTGATCATCCCTCTGCCTACATCCCTACTCAAACTCCCACACATCTGTTCCCAGTTATTACCTTCTACTTTTCATTTTTAGGACCAGATTTTACTTTCGACTGTTAAAGTAACCTTAAAAAAAAAAAAAAAAAACAGAGGCTTAGTATAATTACCATATGAAAGATGGAAAAAACAAATCCAAAAGACCAGTGTGAGGATTTGATACTCTTAACCACAAACTTGGGCTTCCCTGGTGGCTCAGCTGGTAAAGAATCTGCCTGCAATGTGGGAGACCTGGGTTCCATCCCTGGGTTGGGAAGATCCCCTGGAGAAGGGAAAGGCTCCCCACTCCAGTATTCTATGGACTGTATAGTCCATGGGGCCACAAAGAGTTGAACACGACTGAGCAACTTTCACTTCACTCACAACCACAAATTCAGACATACAGAATTCCAGTGGAAAAGACTTTTATGATTGATTTATGATCATCTGGGACATGCTTAAAGGAAAGGGTGATGTTGCTTTTGCAAAAACTACCAACCAAGCCTCAGAGTGAAGGTAGTTATGCCATCTAAAACAATCAACTCTGTCCTGAAAGAGGGGAGATGTTGTATATGCTACAAAAATTAACACATATTACACAAGCTGGCTGTTTGGGTTGAATTGTGGCCTTGATGGAATGTGTGTGGGGACAGGTATACAGGCTCTCTGTTCATTTGTTCAGGTCCGTATCATCTCCTAAAAAGCCCACAGGCATGAGGGCTTTGCAGATGAATGTCCTCACTGTTTGGCTGCCCTAGCCAACACAACAAAGTGAGCAGCACATATAATGACAATAAATTGTCTATGAATTTGAAAAATTCATCGCTGTAATCCCAGCAAGGGAGTTGCCATGTCTCCAAGGACACTGTTGAAAGATCTGCAAAGAGGTCCTTGGGAGAACACTAAACTGGGCACCCTGGAGAGTTTTACTGAGATAATGAAGCTGCAGCAGGGCCCCAGGGGTGGAAGTGGCTCCACGTGGACACCATCTGTATTCCCAGGGGCTCCATAGTCACTGCTTAAAGCTTTGCATCATGCACAGGACTTGTGTAGAGAAAACAGAATGTCTTCTATTCTAGAACTGCAGAATTTCAGAGCTAGAACAAAGCTCTGTCTTTAATCTTATCACTTTACAGGTGACCAAAGTGGAGCCCAATGAGGCAGGTGCTGCCAGGGGCAGACCCCCAATCCGGGGTCCCTTCCACCTTAGCCTCTCATCTCATTAGTGCCCTTCTCATCTGGAACCCATGACTCCAGATCCCCAGAGCTCCTGCAGGCTGCTGTCACCTTTAAGGCCAACCTTGGGGCAGAAGGAATCCCTTTCTCTTTTCAAAACCAGTTTTGCACTGACTCTCTGTCCCAATTCTAAGGACAATTCCCTGTTTGCTCTTCTGCTTTGTTTGTTTTCCTGTTTAGGATCGGTAGGAAACGATGCAGTAGCTGGGTTACTGATCGTGGCGGCAAGGTAACTTTTCTTTGGCTTGCTAATGAATGAAAGCAAGTGCTTATATAGCACTTACTTTCTGCTAATATATTCGTGGACATTCATTTAATTCTCACACCAACTCTGTGAGGTAGGCACTATCATTTCCCCTGTTTTATAGATGAGGACACAGGCACAGAGAGCGTAAGACACTTGCCAAGGTTTCACTGCTAAAAAGAGTCAGTGCTGCGGTTTGATCCCAGGGACTGGTTCCAAGACTCTAGGCTCTTAAGTTCCACTATTATGAGTCCAGGACCTCTGACATTGAGGGCTTCCCTGGTAGCTTAGATGGTAAAGGACCCACCTACAATGCAGGACACCCAGGTCCAATCCCTGGGTTGGGAAGATCCCCTAGAGGAGGGTATGGCAACCCACTCCAGTATTCTTGCCTGGGAAATCCCATAGACAGAGAAGGCTGGTGGACTACAGTCCATGGGTTCCCAAAGAAACATGACTGAGCAACTAACACTTACACTTTCAAAGACATTGAAAAGACTTCCCCAAAGGAATTCCCTTTTAAGATCTCAAGGTGATGCTTTTATAAATAAAAGTACACCTTCTTGTAAGGGAACATTTTGTTTCCTGCTTGAGCATAATATAGAGACCAGAGCTTTCTTGCCTTAGTGGTCATTTTTAGACACTCATGCTCAAGGCTAAGGCTGTGTCTTCATGATGTCAAACACTCCAGTACCTATCAAAACACTGAAAACATCAGCACAGCAAGATGGATCTGTGCATTTTTTATGTGCTGGATACGTTTCGTAGACACAATCAGATTTGCTGGAATACTTGCCAACAGTCTCATAAAAAGGTCTCACGGGGTCATTTTAACCAGAAAATGCTACTGAGATGCTACTCAAGAAATCCAACTTCTGAGGATGAACTTTTGGGACAATCAAAAAAGTCTCATTGGAGGTGAGGGATAAAGCCATGATGTGGCTGCCCCCTCCAACTCTCCCTTATTGTCCGGGAATTGTAACTGTACCTCCGAAACATGGTCCTGCCGGAAGAGCATTATAGAAACGATGGGGGCAGCCCACATACTGTATGAGATTAGACTTTTAAAAAGGATTAGTGTTCCTTAATCTGGAGAGATGAAGATTAAGAGGGAGTAATGATCAAAGTCTATAAAATCAGAAAGGAAATGGAGAATATGGACCCAGTCCTGTTCGTAAATCCCAGGATATTCTAACCAGGGCTACCCCTTTGGAGTTCCAGGGAAATCACTTTAACAGCCATAAAAAGAAGATACAATTTTCACAGCAGGTAATACATTTAGAGAATTATTATCTTGAGGAGTGGTGTACTCTGAGAATGAAGTTAGATTTTATAAAAGGTTTAAATAAACCCAAGGGTGATAAAACCATAATGATCTAATAATGGGAGGTTAAGAATGTTCTGGGGACATCCTGAATCTTTTGAAAATGATGCAATCAATGACAGGTACCCACCTCTCCTGACATGCTCCCTGCCCAGGGCTGGTGGCCTAATGATCTGCCCACCTCTCTCCTCCCTTTGTGACCTAGCTTTGTTCCTAATATTCAGACCAGGGCTCAGTGACTAGAAAAGCTTGAAAACCTACTAGAAACGGCAACTCATTCCTCAAAGGGGGTTTTCTTCGATTCTTACCAGGGTCTTTGTCCTAGGATTCTGAATAAATTTATGAACTTATTTTTTCCTTTTGTATATATACCTTAAAATTAAAATCTAAATTTTACTCAAACATAGAGACATTGGAAACGTCTTATGTTGCAGTGGTGCGGGGATAAAATTGGTTAAACTCTCTACTGAAGAGGCTCCTCATAATACGCTAACACAGATCAATTAATTCACATTTAAGAGGAAATTAAACATCCCGATTATGTAGTACCCATCACAGCCCAAGATATTAAGCTCTAAAATTTACTGCAGTTAATGTAGAAATCAGCACACCTTAACAAAAGCTGTGGCTCCATCCAATGCATAGAGGAAAACTTGAGAGAAATGTTTTAGTTCCTTTCCAAAACAGCCATGCATTCGTCACTTTCAATATCTAATAATAGGTCGTTGCTGGGGGCTGGGAGGGTATGACAGCAGATAGAGGCAGGGGGAGGGGATTTGGGGACCGGGTAGAGTGGAGATCAAGATTCCATGCAGAGAAAAGGAACCTTTCGGATGACTCGGCAAGGCATGAAGAATATTTTCTGTACTCACACTTTAGACTGCTTACTGAAAAATTGGTAAAATGTGGCAATGCACAGAAGGGAATAAAAAGAGCCAAGGGGAGGGAAGGGGTGGGGAGAGGTGGGGCTAGAGAAGAAAGGTATCCATCTTGAAGCCATATCTAATAATGCTTCATTCTAACCCTAAGGAACACCATAAGCTGGGAGCAATCCCTGGGTATCTTTTCAAAGGGCAAGTTTGAAAACGTCAGTCCTCACCCTGGGGGCGCTATGCGGAGTCACATGGATTCATTTGGGAAAGGGCAGACCAGGAAGGTGGGAAGGGGTGGGGTCAGGTTCAAGGGTGCAGAGTCACCGTGTTTCGCGTGGTACACTTTTGAAGGCTCTGGGCAAGCATGCCGGGACATCTGGAGTTCAGAAGTCGAGGAAAAGGGGGGAAGAACCAGGAAGATGAATACTCGATCATCAGCGACACAAAAGAACGGAGCAAAAAGAAGCCTGGATTTGGGCACTGGCGTCTGGCAAGGAGGCCGCCAGCAGGGCTAATGAAGCGTTTGTGGTGCAGGACGATTGCCAACGCAACAAAGAAGATGTGCTTGGGCTCTGCAGATGTGCCAGGGCCCCCAGAGCAAAATAATGACATAATCACCATCAGTGTCACAGACCAGACTGTACACAAGGTGACAGGGGAGGGGGGGGCTGTAATACACACATGAGGAGGACCCGCCGGGGCCCACTGCGGCTGCGCCCTGAGGCCCGGGATGCGGGCACGACCACGTGCCCACCTCTCTCTAGCGGAGTCTCACTTCCTAAGGTGAGGCTTGTCCCCATCACCCATCACCGGTGGCTTTCTTTTTTTTCTTCCAGTCCTAGCTACTCCTGATAAAGCCACAGAAATCGGAAAAGCTTAGGGGAGGTTTGGACTGGCTGGAAAAGGCTGGGAAAAAGAGAGAAACGGAAGAAACAGAAGGGAGAGAGTTTTGAGTCAGACTCCCTCTGATGCTGCTAAGCTCTGTGCTCTAACTTCCATGACTCTAGCCACCAAGCTTGAGGGATAAACATGAGCATGGGGTGTCATGAAGGTTTCCCGCTGCAAAGAAAATGCAAGACATATTTTGGGGAGCCTGGGAGTGAGGGCCACACAGTAGCAATAAAGAGTCCAGCTCAAAGAGCCCCACAACAACACGAAGGCAGGAGGGGGCTGCCCCTGCCCGTTTTAAACAAGGTCGCCCAGCCGGCCTCGTCACCTGGCCTGGCTCCTGCTCCACAAGGTGGGTGTGTTAGTACAGCTGTCTGGCTTTTAAGTGACTTTTGTCAGTTTGAAAGTGAAAGTCTGTTTGAGGAGCTGAAAGAACAATAGCCCAGAGGCCGGAAGAAGGGCTGGCAACACAAAGGACCTAGACTACACTACTGTCCCTTTTCATGGCTTCTACTGAAAGATTCATAAGGATAACTTTAATTTTTTATGAACCCCCCTCCCCCGTTTTTGGTATGACTGTATTAGTTGTGTCAACTTCCCGATCCAGGGTTCTCTCTAAAAAGCAAAGGGTCTGTTGTGAAAGCATCTTCAAAGAGCGGTGGGGACAGAATTGCTTCTGGGCATCCTGCAGGTCCCTTTCTCCAGAAGACACAGCTCCGAGGGACACGGAGATGCTCTTTCAATACGGGTCCCTTCCACCTCGAGGTCCCCACGAACACTCCTGCCCCGTGATCTTAAACCTCTCTAATGTGCTGGTTCAACTGCTCCTAGGAAGAAGGATTCTATTTGTTTTCTTGGCTTCCCTCTGTTTCACAGGAACAGTAGTATAATAATCACTCAAGGCTCTCTTTTCCCTTTACTTTTCAAATAGCTGTCTCCACAGCGTGTCTTTATTTGGCGTCTCAGCTGAAAGGGCAGGGGTGGGTGGGTGGGGGGAGGGGCGATGCGGAACAGCTTTTATTTGTTTTATGTCATGTTACCAAATAATTGGCTTGAGGCAATCGCTGAAGGTGAAACAATATTTTAAAACTGGGATAATCTACTTTCAAGAACCAAAGTCCGACGCTTCATCAAAAAGTGTGTTTGCCCAAACACTTATTCTGGCAAATGTACACCGAAGCAGTTAAGAGAAGTGAGTGAATGGTCATTCCATTTTCTGCCCTATGGCTGAAAAAGAACCAAGCAATTACAGTGCAGTCAAATCCTGGGGGCAGGGTTAGGGTGGGGTGAGGAAAATTTGATTGAAAATGTTATCTGCTACGTGAAAAGGGATCACCAACTTCTGAACAAGCTTGGGGTTCGCTAAATGAGTCTGTTTAACCTCGGCGAAACAAACAGGCTGCTTTTCAAAAGGCGGTTAGAACCTCTACAGACATTTAATCCAGGATGGGCGGAACACAGTGATACTAACCCCCTGAAAGCTCCAACCACCACCAGCAGCACTCAGCGGAGAACCGGCTCCCTTTCTCCTATTGATAACCCTTTGTGGGGCGCAGAGAAAGAGGCGAGGCAAGGAGAACTGAATGTCAGACAATGGCCATCATGCCACACAGTCTCTGAACTTTCCTCATCTCTGAAGGACAATTAATTATGAAGGCCTTAGGGGTAGGTCGAAGCAAGGGAAAAGCCCACTGCCATCCCAGCACCGCGGCTGCCCCCTCTGTGTTTGCTAAATGGCTTTGCCTGTTGGGGTACAGCCACCAATAGATAGATCACTGGGTAGGGTGGGGGCGTGGGGGGAGGTGGGGGAGGAAAGCAAAAGATTTTTTTGTGTGTGCGCCTGCCCTTGTATAATTCTATTCTCACTGTGAACTCATCCATACACAAAACACAAGGACAATTTTTTTTTTTTTTAAAGAGAGAAAAGCCACAGGGTAGGTTGCAGCAGAAACGGCCTCTCAGTGGTGTGTTAAAAAGGATGGTCTTTTTCACCAAATCATTTCACAGAGGCAAAACAGACAAACACAAAGAGTTGAGACTTTTTCTCCGACATTAAATGGAGTAACTGATAAGGTCAGACATATGATACCTAAAGACATGAATCTGTGAACTCTTGAAGTCAAAGGGCCTCTCTGTGCCGAGGAACAATCTTTCAAAGGAAATAGATCATAGAACTCCACTGAATCCGCTTTAAACTTTATGAAGCAGGAGGAGAAAAAGCTCTAAGTAGGGAAGCTTGACAGAAGAGCCTTGAACTATTTTCTGAAGGAAAGATGAGACCCTCCCTAGGCTGCCACAAAACATCTTTTTTTTTTTCTAAAGGCTCCTCTGAACTTCGATATGTGCCAAGACACTGCCATTGAAAGCCGTATAATTATGTGCTATAGCCACTGTAGAAAATGCTTTGTTCCCCCCAACAAAGGACAATAAGCAAAGTAAAGCGACATTACACTGTATCTTTTTCTTTAAGAATGTTGAGAAAGGTCATGGAATGCTATAACTAATAAAGCTGTTGAGTAAGGAGGTTTGAACGTTGATCTTACTGTGCTTGAATGTAACCCGATGACAAAAAAGACACAGGGCGCTAAAAATGCAACGACATGACCAAATAGATGATAAACCGATGGGCCCGCTTCATTATACCGATCAACACCTTGAATCCCAAAAGGATGGAGGTGCAGAAATGAAGCTTGGGGTCCACACGTCGCCCTGCGCCCTCCCCCGCCCCGCCGCCCCCCACCCCCACCCCCACCCAGTTTGGTATCCTTTACTGCTCCCTCCTTCAAATTTCAGGCAATCATCCCGTACAAGGAGCGTGTTCCCAGACAGCCATGTGCGTACAGATATTTAGAGAACATTCATTTAGTCTCTTAAAAGATCAATTTGGCTTGTCAGCGGGGGCACTGGCAGGGAAAGAAACGGTAAAGGTTTCTTTTCCCTCCTCGCCACCCACCAAGAGCGCGTTGTGCGATCATTTAAATGGCGCCTCAGCTTCGAGGCCAAAAGACTGCAAGAGGAGTAAAAGGGTTTCCCTCCTGTGCCAGTTTTCCAAATGATCACTCATATTTAAGTATCTATTTGGAGCAGAGGGAAGCGCTTCCTAAATCCACCTGTCCCCATTTTTCTTTAAAGAGATGACAGGGCGAATGAAAGACTTCCAAATATATTAAATCTTCTTAAACACACACGGTGTGGCAGGCGGGAGTGGGCTGGGAGTGGGGGTGGGCCTGGTGGAGAGAGTAGATGCAGTGTGTGTGTGTAAGAGTCAAGTGTGGGGGGGGGGGGGTGTTTTGGTGGCAGGGAAGGATGTGAGGAGTCCCGCCTTTCCATTTTCTTCCTAAGGAGAGAAGACACAGAGAGAGGCCTGCAGAAGGACCCTTCCTGCTTGTCATGTGACACCTAGAAAAAAAAAGTCAAACCACACACTGCAGGATGGAGCATCCGCCGCGTGAGTTATGCGTATCTTAGGAAATGACATTGACAAGCCTGCTAATCAATGGATCAAGGTCTCTTTGCTATTTGCTCCTAAGCTTTCCATCCAAAGCCCTGGGTCTTTATCGAGGGCAAGGGTAGTCGGTCCCTCTTCCTCGGAGTTTGCACCCAGCCCGCAGTTAATTGGTTGCTCACTGATAGCCCACGGGGACGCCTGGCTGATCATGGCGGGGAAGAGCTAGCTTCCAGGACTGGATAAGGAGAAGGCCGCTCAGGGTGGCCTGGAAACTGACAGTGAGCCTTGCCTTCGTTCCGGCCACAGTTGTGAGGGAACCAGAAAAGCAATCCAATTGGATGTGCGCGCCCCTACGGTCAGAAGGCTCCGCCTGGATGAAGGTGCCCACCACATTCTCTTCCCAACCTACACCCAGGCCATGCCAGACCCCCCATCTCTGGGTTGATCAGCCTTTCTCAGAGGCCAGCCTGCCACAGTCAATCCAGAGTGGATGTCTTCTGGGTCTCCTTAAGCAGTGCGTTTAACCTCCGTGACTTACACGGATCAGCTGCCTTAGTTGAATTCTTTGCAGAAACGTGTAAACGCATCTTGGAAGCTGACGGGCCGTACCACCTCCTTTCCCCGCCAGAGTTGTGAGGGAAACAGAAGTAATAAAACTGCACTCCTATGCTTCTAAAGTCAGAAGTGTCGGTGTGATTTAAAAACTGGGAAGGAATCCCAAATCTCCTTTCCCTCCCCATAAAAACCAATTTTGGAAGCTCTTCAAAGTGAAGTGAGAATGAAGCATGGAAATACATACCATAACACCTGGAAAGACAAATTTATTGTTGCCAGTCTCATTTAACGTGAGACGCGGGAGTGCAAAGCGGCCTGTCATGGACATGCCTCTCCGCGTGCCTTCGCAGACTGGCGTTGGGAGGGAGGTGCCCGGCTCCTGTCCTGTAGCCAACTTTCTTCCCTTGGGCACAAGCTAAAAGCGTGGTTCACCCTTCCCCGCCCCCTACAGGGTCTTCTTCCACCTCCCCTGGGTCTTCTCAAGCTCTCACCACCCCAAGTCTGAAGGCCGTGCCAAGAATCTTGGCAAGTGTGTAAACTGATACAAAAGGCAGAACAGCCTCTCCTGTCACTTAGGAGGTCCTGACTCACACAGGCCAGGAAATGCAAGGGTCCCGAAGAGGAGGGAGATGCAAGCCACTCCTTCCACACTAGTGATAAACCTTCCCCATCTGCTTAATTTTCCCATAGGCCGGGGGTCAGCAGCCTCTCCAGCCTTGAGAGCCATCAGCGGCGGGGGCTGGGGGGGCGGTGGGGCTTCGCGGTGACAGAGGCACCACCAGCAAGTTTATGACAGAGGCAGAGATGGAGCAGTAAGCTGAAAAAAGACAAGCGTAGGAGGAGAGCAAGAAGGAAGGAGAAAGTGGTAGCGAGAGACAGAAGCATCAGGCTTACCCCTGCTCTCTTTCCCTGGCTCCTCTACTCCCACTTACTTAGAGCGACTTTAAAAACAGTATAAAGCTTTAGGCAAGCTGAAGTTTTCCTTGTGTTAATACCCATATCATTATTAGTACTCACATTAAATAAGTTAATATTGGTAGAACACTTAGAAGAGTGTCCATGATAAACAGGGGGCTTCCCCGGAGGCTCAGTGGTAAAGAATCCGGTGCAATGAAGGAGACCCAGGAGGCGAGGGTTCGATCCCTGGGCTGGGAAGGTCCCCTGGAGGAAGGCATGGCAACCCACTCCAGTATTCTTGCCTGGAGAATCCCATGGACAGAGGAGCCTGGCGGGCTACAGTCCACGGGGTCACACACAGTTGGATGCGACTGAAGCGAGTTAGCACGCGCACATGCACAATAAACAGAATAAACAGTCAATCCGTGCTAGCTATTTCATCATTGCTACAAGCCACTGATTAACTGATTGAGAAATTTAAAACTGCAATCAAGAAAGATGTTTCACTACTTGGCCAGCTAATACTCAGTTGGTTTAATATATTCCTTTGAATCGACTGGCTCTTCATGTAGACGTAACTTCGGTCTCTCTACCAGGCCCCATCTCTGTTTAAAAATGTAAGGAGAAACCAGGTGTGCAGTTCTCTGCTTCACCATCTTCTTCACTTGCTCATTTCAGACTACAGATGTATCTGACTTGATCTTCGGGGGAGAAACTTAGATGGGAAAGTCAAGCAGTGAGGACAACAGCCGCTGAGGTATCGGCTTGAGGTGCGGGGTCCACCTCTGCTCACAGCCACCGCCCACACTGGGAAAGTGACAACGATAAGCCAGTGGCTTTTTAAGCATCTCACTTAAGCTCTGACCTCCACGCACCAAGGCCCAGCACAGAAGGATTATCTCATCTGAAGCTTTTCTGAATCCGTGCCCCAAACTTCCTAAATTAAAAACTAAAGACAGGCTGAATTAAAAACCATTTTGGGAACATAAGTGGCGGTGAGGCTGTGTATGTGCGTACATAGGCGTGAGTGAAGTGGGCAGCGCAGAAGCTACCTCCTGCCTCGTGTTTAGCGCATTTCCGGAAGGAGTCCAGTTTTTTACCAAAGGAGGAATAAGGCCCAGAATAGTCCAATAACTTGTCTGAAGTCACATGAGAAGTGACAAAACTGCTCCCTGGGCCCCATACTCTTTGCGCTGAAGCAGTCTTAAAATAGACACTGCAGATAAAGGAGAGGTGGCCTGGCTGGAAGTGGATATGATTCACAAAGAGAGGAATATCAGATGTTAATCATATTAAAGGAGGATTTAGATGATGCTAAATGGAGCAGCTTGCTGGGTACCTCTTGATGTCAGCCATCCTCTGTTTGTGCTGTTTTGGCCCTTACGCTGAGGAGGGGATTAAAACCAACCAGGTAAGGTTTAAATGACCCTAAAAAATCCTAATGGGTACTGTCAGGATTTGTTCTCTCAAGTTTGTTACTCAGCAAAAATGCACAAACCATCCCATGAATCTCAGGCAATTCTTTTATAAAGCTTGATGCACGCTGCCAAGTGAGTATTTATCATAATAAACTGTAATTAGTTCACCAGCATACCGTTGAATTCTCTTAGCTCAAAGTTGACAGCAATAGACTTATCAGAAAGGGGGTGCAGAGCAGTGAAGCTTTTAATAAGATTTCTGTAAAACATTTAGCCATTGTCATCATGTAGGGGACACGGGTTCAATCCCTGGTCAGGGAACTAAGATCCCACATGCCATGCAGAGTGGCAAAAAAAAAAAAATTGCTTAGCCATCATCATATGCCTCAGCTTTAGGAGAAACCTGCTAGGGTGTTCTGTATATATAGTAAAGCAGGGCTCTGTTATGAGACTTTAAAATAGTGAGGCAGTAAATACAAAAGGGCTTCCCTGGTGGCTCAGATAATAAAGAATCTGCCTGCAACACAAGAGACCTGAGTTTGACCCTGAATTGGGAAGATCCTCTGGAGGAGGGCAAGGCAACCCACTCCAGTATTCTTGCCTGGAGAATCCCATGGACAGAGGAGCCTGGTGGGCTACAGTCCATGGGGTCGCAAAGAGTCTGGAGAATCCCCATGGAGAGAGGAGCCTGGTGGGCTACAGTCCATGCGGTCACAAAGAATCGGACACAACTGAGCAACTAAGCATAGCATAAGTACAAGAAGGATCCTCAATGCTAATATGTTCAGCCAAGGAAAAACCATGCTTATAACCCATTTGACAAGAAAAATACACTGGTCTTGGATATCAAAGGGTGGCTTACAATATAAACACTCTAACTTTCAAGGAAAAACCATGACTTTCCCACTGCTAAGCTTCCACAGTCAGTTCTTTCTAAGCTGCCCAAACAGATCAGCTAAAACCACTGGGATTCAGGCCCCTTCAGGAGTGGATGTGAGGCTGGGCAACGAGGGTCAGTTAGTTATTGACAAGGCCAGACCAAGGTGCCCCTCTCTCCTTCAGCATTGAGAACTTGGTAGGCACTGGGGGTTACCTATCTGTGTAAGGAAAGAAGAATACTAACATAAGGTACCCACACAAGCAGATGTGGGAGAAAAGTTCTCCTCCTCGATGACGCTAGAAAAGGCCCAACTTGGTAAAGTCACAGCCTGTCCACTCTTCATCATCAGAGGTTCAGCCTGCAGAACCCTTGCCACATTCCCACCTCCACGCATTGTTGCCCCAGCCAGTAAGGCTCAGCAAAATGCCTTTGTGGGTACTGGGAGATTCGCTAGTGTTGTCTCATGGAGAGTCATCACGTTGCAATGAAAAATGCTTGCTGAGGCATCACATCAGCCAGTAAAGAAATGCCTTACTCATAGCCACACATCTCTTATTTTTGCAAAGATACTGCTTTCTGGGAATCATCACTACTGTTTCATAGATACCTAGAATATGTAGGATGTAGACATACAGAAGTGTGTATAAGACCTTATGAACAGAGAGCAGTATGCTTCTGAAGCTACACGTATGCAAAATGAACCCATAAGGGTGTCCTCCCAAAAGGACAACAGCAGAAACAGACAAGCAAAGATGTTGACGGAGCTCTTATAACAGGTACTTAAATTCTTATAACAT